>NW_012146523.1:3045740-3131908 GCF_000956105.1 Propithecus coquereli
AGAGATGTTGAGCATTTTTTTATATGTTTGCTGGCCATTATTCTGTCTTCTTTTGAAAAGTTTCTGTTCATTTCGCTTGCCCATTTGTTGATGTGTACATAATAGTTCTATATCTTTATAGGGCACATGTGATGTTTTGGTACAAGCATACAATGTGAATTAATCAAATCAGGGTAATTGGGGTATCCAACACCTCAGGCATTTATCATTTCTTTGTGTTAGAAATATTCCAATTCTACTCTTAGTTATTTTAAATTATACCCTAACTTATTGTTGATTATAGTCACTTTGTTGTGTTATCAAATATTGTTCATTCTATCTAATTAACTATAGTTTTGCACCTGTTAACCATCCCCACTTTATCTCCCTGTCCTCTGCCCTGTTTCCACCCCCACCCCATTACCCTTGCCAGGCTCTGGTAACCATCATTTTACTCTCTGTCTCCATGAGATCAATTGTTTTCAACATTTAGCTCCCACATATGAGTGAGAACATGCGAGATTTGTATTTCTGTGCTTGGCTTATTTCACTTAACATAACATTCTCCAGTTCCATTCAAGTTGTTGCAAATGACAGGATTTCATTCTTTTTGTGGCTATATAATATTCCATTGTGCATATGTGCCACAATTTCTTCATCCATTCATCCGTTGATGGACACTTAGGTTGATTCCAAATCTTGGCTATTGTGAATAGTGCTGCAATAAACATGAGAGTACAGATATTTTTTCGATATACTATTAATAATTTTCCACCTATAGGTATATACCCAGCAGTGGGTTTGCTGGGTCATAGGGTAGTTCTATTTTTAGTTTTTTGAGGAACTTCCACACTGTTTTCCACAGCAGTTACACTAATTCACCTTCCTACAAATAGTGTATGAGTATTCCCTTTTCTCCACATCCTCTCCAGCATTTGTTATTGCCTGTCTTTTTGATAAAGCCATTTTAACTGGAGCGAGATAATATCTTATTGTAATTTTGGTTTTTATTTCTCTGATGACTAATGATGGTGAGCATTTTTTTCATATAACTGTTGACCATTTGCATGTCTTTTGAGAAATGTCTATTTAGATCCTTTGCCCATTTTTTTAATCAGATTATTTGATTTTTTCCTATTGAATTGTTAGAGCTCCGTATATATTCTAGTTATTAATCCCTTGTCAGATGGGTAGTTTGCAAATATTTTCTCCCATTCTGTGGGTTGTCTCTTAACCTCGTTGATTGTTTCCTTTGCTGTGCAGAAGCTTTTTAGCTTGATGTGATCCCATTTGTCCAATTTTGCTTTGGTTGCCTAGGCTTTTAAGGTATTACTCAAGAAATTATTGCCCAGACCAATATCCTGAAGCATTTCCCCAATGTTTTTTTTAGTAGTTTCATAGTTTCAGGCCTTAGATTTTAGTCCTTAATCATTTTGATCTGATTTTTGTATAAGGTGAGAGATAAGGGTCTAGTTTCATTCTTCTTCATATGGATATCCAGTTTTCCAAGCACCATTTATTGAAGAAACTGTCCTTTCCCCTCTGTATATTCTTGGCACCGTTGTCAAACATATGTTCACTGTAGATATATAGATTTATTTTGGGTTCTCTATTCTCTTCCATGGGTCTATGTGTCTGTTTTTATGCCAATACCATGCTGTATTGGTTGCTATAGCTCTGCAGTATAATTTGAAATCAGGAAATATGATTCCTCCAGTTTTGTTCTTTTAGCTAGGATGGCTTTGGCTATTCTGGGTCTTTTGTGGTTCCATATACATTTTAGGATTTTTTTTTTATCCCTGTGAAGAATGTCATTGATATTTTGATGGGGATTGCATTGAATCTGTAGATTTCTTTGGGTAGTATGGACATTTTAACAATATTGATTCTTCCATTCCATGAGCATGGAATATGTTTCCATTTTTTTGTGTGTCTTTTTCAATTTCTTTCATCAATGTTTTATAGTTTTCATTATAGATGTCTTTCACTTCTTTGGTTAAGTTTATTCCTAGGTATGTTATTTAGTTTTTAGCTGTTGTAAATGGGATTACTTTCTTGCTTTCTTTTTAAGATTGTTTACTTGTAATATGTAGAAATGCTGTGAACTTTTATATGTTAATTTTTTATCCTGCAACTTTACTGAATTTTTTTTTTACCAGTTCTAATAGTTTTTTTGTGGAGTCTTTAGATTTCTCTAGATGTAAGATCATATCATCTGCAAATTAGGATAATTTTACTTCTTCCTTTCCCGTTAGGATGCCCT
This sequence comes from Propithecus coquereli, assembly GCF_000956105.1. NCBI lineage: Eukaryota > Metazoa > Chordata > Mammalia > Primates > Indriidae > Propithecus > Propithecus coquereli. The sequence goes on from NW_012146523.1 coordinate 3,047,983, forward strand.
GTATTTCTTTCACTTGTCTGATTGTTCTAGCTAGAACTTCCAGTACCATGTTGAATAACAGTGGTGAAAGTGGGCATCCTTATCTAGTTCCAGATCTTAGAGGGAAGGCTTTCAATTTTTCCCCATTCAGTATGATACTCACTGTGGGTCTCTCAGATATGGCTTTTATCATATTGAGGTAAGTTCCTTCTATACCCAGTTTTTTGAGAGTTTTTATCATGAAAAAGTGCTGGATTTTATTGAATGCTTTTTCAGTATCAATTGAAATGATCTTATGGTTTTTGTCCTTTGTTCTACTAACATGATGTATCACATTGATTGATGTGCATATGTTGAACCATCCTTGCATCCCTGGGATAAATGCTACTTGATTATGATGAATAATCTTTTTTATGTGTTGTTGAACTCAGTTTGCTAGTATTTTGTTGAGGATTTTGCATCTATGTTCATCAGAGATATTGGCCTACAGTTTTCTTTTTTTGTGTGTCTTTGTCTGGTTTTGGTATCCAGGTGATACAGCCCTCATAGAATGAGTGTGGGAATACTTCCTCATCCTCAATTTTTTGGAATAGTTTAAGTAATATTGGTATTAGTTCTTCCTTGAATCCTTGGTAGCAGTGAAGCCATCACGTCCTGGGCTTTTCTTTGATAGGAGACTTTTTATTACTGCTTCTATCTCATTACTTGTTATTGCTTTATTCAGGTTTTGCACTTCTTCCTGATTCAATTTTGGTAGGTTGTATGTGTCTAGGAATTTATCCATTTCTTCTAGGTTTTCTAATTTTTTAGCATATAGTTGTGCATAGTAGTCTCTACTAATCTTTTGGATTTCTGCAGTATCTGTCTCCTTTTTCATCTCTGATTTTATTTGCTCAAGTCTTCTTTCTTTTTTTCTTAGTGTGGCTAAAGGTGTGTTAATTTTGTTTCTCTTTTTAAAAAACCAATTTTTGTTTAGTCGATCTTTTGTATTTTTTTGTTTTTTTTAGTTTCAATTTCATTTATTTCTGCTCTGATTTTTATTATTTCTTTTTTTCTACTAATTTTGGGCATAGTTTGCTCTGGTTTTTCTAGTTCTTTGAAACGCATCATTAGGCTGTTTATTTGAAGTCTTTTCTACTATTTTGACATAGGTACTTATTGCTATAAACTTTCCTCTTATTACTGCCTTTGCTGTATACCATTTGTTTTGATATGTTATGTTTTCATTTTCATTTGTTTCAAGGAATTTTTAAATTTCCTTCTTAATCTCTTCATTGATGCACTGGTCATTCAGGAGCATATTGTTTAGTTTCCATGTGTTTGTGTATTTTCTAATGTTCCTCTTGTTATTGGTTTCCAGTTTTATACCATTGTTGTCAGAGAAAATACTTGGTGTGATTTCAATTTTTTAAATTTTTTGGGACTTGTTTTGTGGTCTAACATATGATCTATCCTTGAGAATGATCCATGAACTTAGGAGAAGAATGTATATCCTGAAACTGTTGGATAAAATGTTCTGTAAATATCTGTTAGGTCCATTTGGATTAAGTCCATTGTTTCTTTGTTGATTCTCTGTCTGGATGATCTGTCCAATACTGAAAGTGGAATGTTGAGGTCTCCAATGATTATTGTATTGGGACCTATCTCTCTCTTCAATTCTGATAATATTTGCCTTTTGTATCTGGGTGCTCCAGTGTTGGGTGGATATATATTTAGGATTTTTATATCTTCCTGCTAAATTGACCCGTTTATCATCATATAATGACCTTCTTTGTCTCTTTTTACAGTATTTGTCTTGAAATCTTTTCTGTCTGATAGAAGTATAGCTACTCCTGCTCTTTTTTGGTTTCCATCTGCATGGAATGTGTTTTTCCATCCTTTTATTTTCAGTCTATGCATGTCTTTGTAGGTGAAGTGGGTTTCTCGCAAACAACATATAGTTGGCTCTTGTTTTTTTTTTAATCCATTCAACTACTCTGTGTCTTTTAATTGGAGGATTGGAGAGTTTAGTCCATTCACATCCAATGTTATTATTGATTGGTAAGGACTCACTACTGCCATGTTATTATTTGATTTCTGGTTGTTTTGGGGTCCTCTCCTTCTTTCTTACTTCCTTCCTTTTAAATGTTATATTCTCTGGTAGTATGTTTTAATTTCTTGCCTTTTATTTTTTGTGTATCTGTTGTAGGTTTTTTGATTTGATGTTACAATGAGGCTTGCAAAAAACATTTTATAAGCAATTATTCTAAACATATGACAACTCTGCTTACAAACAAACAAATAAACAAGCAAAGAGAAATCTAACATAAATTCTACCTTTTTTTTTTTTTTTTTTTTTGAGACAGAGTCTCGCTCTGTTGCCCTGGCTAGAATGAGTGCCGTGGCGTCAGCCTAGCTCACAGCAACCTCAAACTCCTGGGCTCACGTGATCCTACTGCCTCAGCCTCCCGAGTAGCTGGAACTATAGGCATGCACAACCATGCCTGGCTAATTTTTTTTCTGTATATTTTTAGTTGTCCAGATAATTTCTTTCTACTTTTTTTAGTAGAGATGGGATCTCGCTCTTGCTCAGGCTGGTCTCGAACTCCTGAGCTCGAACAATCCGCCCTCCTCGGCCTCCCAGAGTGCTAGGATTACAGGCATGAGCCACTGCGCCCAGCCAAAATTCTACCTTTTAACTCCATATGTCCCCAGCTTCTTAACTTTTTATTTTTCCATCCATATCTTTTTTATACTATTTATCTATCAAAAGTTGTAGTTATTTTTACAGGTTTGTCTTTTTGTCTTCCTACTCAAGGTGTAAGTGGTTTAGTCACTGCAATTACAACAATAGAGTGTTGTATATTTGTGTACTTACTGTTACCAATGAGCTGTATACCTTCAGATGATTTCTTATTTTTCATTAACATTCTTTTTTTTCAGATTGAAGAATTCCTTTTAGTATTTCTTTTAGGACAGATCTGGTATTGATGAAACTCCTGAACTTTTGTTTGTCTGAGAAAGTTTTTATCTTTCCTTCATATTTGAAGGATATTTTTGTAGGATATAATATTTGAGGGTTATGGTTTTCTTCCTTTAGCATTTTGAATATGTCATGCCACTCTCTCGGCCTCTAAGGTTTCCACTGAGAAATCCACTTCCAGACATCTCAGAACTCCTTTATATGTTATTCTTTTCTTTTTTCTTGCTTCCAGGAGGACTTTTTTTTAATCCATGACCTTTGGGAGCTTGATTGTTAAACCACTTGAGGTAGTCTTGTTTAGATTATATCCTCTTGGTGTTCTATGACCTTCTTGTACCTGAATGTTATCTTTCTCTAGGTTTGGAAAGTTTTCTGTTATTATTTCTTTGAATAAAATTCTACCCCAATCTCACTTTCTCCTTCTCTTTAATGCTAATATCTCTTAGATTTGTCCTTTTGAGGCTATTTTCTAGATCTCGTAGGCATGCTTCATTATTTTTTATTGTTTTTTCTTTATTCTCTTCTGACTGTGTATTTTCAAATAGCCTCTCTTCAAGCTCACTAATTCTTTCATCTGCTTGGTCAATTCTAGTGTTGAGAGACTCTGAGGCACTTCTCAATTTGTCAATTGAATTCCTAAGCTCCAGAATTTCTGCTTGATTTTTTATTATTGTTTCAATCTTTTTGTTAAATTTCTCTGATAGGCTTCTGAATTCCTTCTCTGTTGTCTTGAAGTTCATTGACCTTTTTCAGGACAGCTATTTTAAACTCTTTGTCTGAAAGGTCACTTTTCTCCATCGCTTCAGGATTGGTCACTAGTACCTTATTTAGTTTGTTTTGTGAAGTCACATTTTCCTGGGTGTTCTTGATGCTTGTGAATGTCCATCAATGTCAGGTATTTATTTTAATCTTCACAGTCTGGACTTGTTTGAACCCATCCTTCTTGAGAAGACTTTCCAGATATTCAAAGTTAATTGAGTGGTATGATGATCTAAATCTTTGGTCACTGAAGCTGTATCAGCACTTGGAGCGCCCCAAGCCTAGTAATACTGGGACTGTTGCAGACTCCTGGTGATATCACCTTGGTGGACTTGGGTAAGATCTGGGAGATTTTCCTGAATTCCAGGCAAAGTCTCTCACTCTCTTCCCTCACTCTCTATGCTGGGCTGCTGAAGTTGGGGGAGGAGTGATGTGGTCACTCCCTGGTGGCCACCAGTGCCAGGTCCCACCTGAAGCCAGCCAAGTCTCATCCAAAGCCCGTGGTGACTCTTGCCTGGCTACTTCTGATGTTTATTCAAAGCCAAAAGTCTCTTTAGTCAGTAGGTGGTGAATCCTGCCAGGACTGGATTCTTCCCTTCAGCCATACTGCCTATAGTTTGGGGCAGGGAGTGAAACAGGCACTGGCTTGGATACCAGTACTGGTTTCTTACTGGGTCACATGTGTTCCATGTCCACTGGCTCTGAGCCAGCACAGCTGCAGCAATTGACCAAGGACTGCAGTCCCTGTGGTCTGACTGCCTTATAAATTTAGTGCATGCCCCAGGCTGCTTTTTGCCTGAACTAAAGTTTCAGATTGGAGGATCTTCTTCTGGCCAGGCTGGTTTAAATCCTTCCTCTGTGGGCAACAGCAGAATTATTCCCTGGGCTGTGTTCCCCTGTACCAGAATAGTCCTGAGTTTCAATGCTAACTCCTACAATTGCTTCACTTTCCCTCCCCTGGGCACACAAATTCTCTCTCCACTCAGTGCACTGGTGCGGCACTGTTGGGGCGTGGGGGTGGGGAGGTGTTGGCAATGCAATATTGTCTTTTCTGTCCCGTTCAGTGCCTCTTTCCTTGATATAATGTTGAAACCAAGTAGTATGATTGCTCATCTGATTTTTGCTTCTTCTGAAGGTGCTTACTTGTGTGGGTAGTTGTTGAATTTGGTGTTCGTGCAGAGGGACGATTGCTGGAGGTTTTTATTTCGTCATCCTGCTGTGCCCCCTCTCTCAAGCACCTACTATTTTTATGACACTGTGCTATGTTCTTTTGATTAAAATGGCCGTTGGTTATGCTTTAGAGAGCATTTTGGCAGGTCCAAACATCCCTTTGCATCCTCTGGTCCTCAGTGGGTCAAATGGACTGGAAGAAAGTAACCCCCTGAGGAAAGCATAGCATGACCTTAAGAAAATTTAGCAATTTTGCCTTGCAGTGGAGTAATTACACTGCACAATTGGTTTTCTACTCCGATGGTGATTTAATCCCCAGAGTTCAAGGGTTCAGTATGATTTGGATGTTTTTGCTCTTAGATCAGGTTTGATTTTTGACGTTTTGGTTTGCTGAATTAGAGGGTGGTCTCCAATAGAAAAGGAGTGATTAAATAAGATGTGGTCAGAGGCCAAATCCAGTGACTTAGTTTGGGTTTCCACCATTTCAGGCACAGCTGGTGTTTAATAACCTCTCTTAGTTGCTGCTCAGATTTCTCTCAGTCAGCTATCCTTTATCACTTGTTGCATGACAAGTGTTATCTCAGGAATAGTGCTGAGAAGGAAGCTTCCATAGAGCTTCATGAAAGCCCAGATACCTATTAATCAGTTCAGGGAGCTCTTCATGAAATCACTAATGTGGCATGAAAAATCATAGGGGTCTAGGGAAATCTCCTATTGGTTGGAAGTTATCAAGTGGACTGTAGAAAATATATTACCTACCCTATAACCCTTGGGTCTAATTTTTTTTTTTTTTTTAATTTCACCTTGTGGTTTCTTTACTTCAGGCCATGAATAACTCCCAGGATATTTTGCACCAATGTTCATAGCTTATGCTTTTAGCTAGTGTTATTAGTATGAATTGTGGTTTCTTTCACAGACTCAGAAAAAAAATCCTTGAGGCTCCAAGATATCCTAAATTTCATTTAATTCACTTCTCTTCCTTTTGAAGGGTAATACTGACATCTTGAAAAAGTAGGTAGTCTGATACTAAAAATTTATATGCTGAGCAATGTGGTAGGCCCTTTGCATATGTTATCTGATTTATAGGTATTTCTACTATACTGTGATTGTGGAAATGAAAAAAAAACACACACACATTCTGTAAGATTGTACTCTAGCAGCATAATGGAAACAGTAGACTTTGGGAAAACCACAGAAAATATATTCAACTTTTTAATGCAAGCACTAACAATCTTAATTTTAAAAACCTAGCTTAGTTAAAATAACGTAGACTTCATCTTTTAAAAGAAGTTAAAGTGGCTTGATGGGATGGGTTATAAAGAGGGGTTGCAGCTACTGAGTTAAGGGGAAACTGCTCAATAACAGTTTTAAAACAGAGCACTTGGCAAAACAGAGCCAAGAGGCAGAACAGGGGTGTAACTGGGCATAACATACTCTACTGTATTCCTCTGAGATTTGCTGTATTTAGCTCTGTTGTGTACTCAGCATTCAGCCATAATTTCTTAGCGATGCAAAGCATTGCATGCTGAAAAAAAATCTATAAACCAACATGACTCCTGAATTATTCTGGCGTAATTCCACTATTTAAAATCACACATAAGCTAATTCACATTACAAAAATAAGCATTGTAGCAAAACAGACTTTAATTTTTATAATAAATCTTTTTGGCAGGTGGTAGATATACACACATATTGTGTATAAGTGAGGGAACTAAGGTTAAGAGTGTTTGAATAATGTCCCCAAGATTATCCAGTTAGTAAAGGTAGGTCTGGATTTAGACCCAGGTTTGTATTTTCTTCCTCTAAGGTATTTCAGGCATTTTAAATGTTGAAATTCCATAGTGCTTCTTGGGAAATGGGTAGAAACCAACATACAGTAACAGCCTAATATGTGCAAGCACTGAAATACTCACACACTCACATTCAATTTTTTCCATCCTTTTGAGGTAGATTGTTATTCTTTATACATAAAAAGCCTGTGTAACTACACAAATCATGCTCATACTGACTAGTTGATTTGAAGTGTGTCATTTTCTAGAGACCATCCTCTGCCCACTGTACTATTTGATCCTTTATGGCAGTCCAAGGAAAGAGAGAGGAGGATGAATGCTTATTGAATTATAATTCTAGAAAAATGTCATTACTTCAAGATCTTTCCTCCTGTGTCAGTGTCATGTTGTCAGAGGGAAAGAATGAGTTATTAAGATTTAAAAAAAAAAAGAAAGCTCCCTTTAACATCTGGCATTAACAGCCAATTCTACACCCTACTCCTGCAGGATGACCACAAGGATAGAGAATTATCATGGGCAGCGCCTTGTTTCTAGAATGAAAAGATTTGTTTTGGTCCTATTACTCGCAAGCTGTGTAGTCCTGGGAAACTAAAAAATGACACTGAATTAATAAGCATAAAAGCTTTTTGCAAACTGTGCAGCCTGATTCAAATTTAAAATATTTATTATCATGACTGCTCACTAGACTGCCACTGTCTTGGCTTAGTCTCATTAGATATGATGGTACTGATTGGTCTCTTACAGCATCAGTACTAAAGTTTAAGTTATTTGAACTTACAGGGATGTTTAAGTGTTGTCATAGAAATTCAGGGCTAGAAGGGACAAGAGCAATTATAGGAGCTTAATTTTGTAGATGCTAAAACTGAAGCCCAGCAAGGTGAATTGTCTTTCCAAAGGTCATCCAGCTACATAATGGTTCCTCAACCAAAATTTATTCCTCGATATAAATTATATTTAATTTCTAGCTGAGAGAGGATTCCATTCTTAGGCTTGTCAAAGTTATTCTCCATCAAATAAACCAAAGAGAATCAAACAGAAGACAATAGACATGCCTCTATTCTTAGACCTCGTCTTGTGGAATTGGAAATTTAGCTGTAAAATAGGTCTAGATCCAGCTTAATTGCCTCTGTTTTTTGCCTCACATTGTCTCTAGAGATTCAAGTCTTGTTATAGCATCCTGTGAAGCTGAAATCAGACAGGGTGAATAATTTGCTTTCTACAAAATGATTGTTTTCTAGTAGAAATAGGTTCATTCTTTTATTTGAGAACATTTTGAAGTCAAATATTTGAAACTGTGTTATGCAATATTATACTTTTGTATAAAAATAAGACCTGGAAAATTATCTAAATGCCAAAAGCAATGAAAAATAGGGGCTTGGTTTAAAGGTGGCTTATTTCAGCAACCATGTATCTGCAACTCTAATTAAAGCTAAGATAAAGATGAGTGCACCTCGTTTTGAGCCGCTATTACTTACTTTTGCCTCAGCTTATTTTCCTATCACTTGTGAGAATCAAGGTGACATCAACTTTTCATAAAACATTGAACTGTGTCACTGGAAGTGCTTCTTTCTCCAGATTAATTAGGAAAACTCTTTAGGGAAACAAAAATTAGTTTGGCACAAATTAGTTTGAAACACTCAAACTAAAAATGAAATGACTAGTATAATGCCAGTACCCTTGAGTACCAATGAGCATTTTCCTCAGGCTTTGGTAACATTCTTAAGTGATTTCTTACAGTCACACACAGAATAAAACCATGCAGATTAAAGTATAAAAAAGAAGCTTCTTGGAGGTTTATAACTTAAGCATAAATGCCCTTTGAAAACTTATCAGAGAGACAAACAAGCTCTGAGAAGCTAAATAATGGCTCTTTGAAAAGAATTGGGGCACTTTTTTAAAAAAAGAAAGAAAAGCTGAAAAACCATCACTAAATATATTTTGCCCCCCTCAGTGGGCAAGCAAGTGTTCTTCAAATTTTTCAAAACCATTCTTCCTCATGCCTTTGTCAGGATGTATTTTGTTTGCATCTAAAATCTGACAGATGGCTGAGGTGATTATCTGGGAATCTCAGGGAAAGAGCCAATTCCTTTCCTCCAAAAAGGCCACCCAAATAAATGGAAATGAAAATTAAAATCCAGCACAAATGTAATCCATGGCTATGTCAACTTTTAGTGGTATTTTCTTCCTATTGTCATGGAAGACAAATAACTTTCTCACAGAATCTTAGGAAATTTTTTTGACTTCTTAATGTTTGAACAATACTATGTCAATGCCTCAAGTTCCTAAAAGACAAACTTTCTCTAAGGTTTAATAGCTCCCTTTTTGTCATATATTCTCCCATCTCTTCCTGATTCCACAATCCCATTACCATGACACCCTGCAATCCTTGATGATGGAAACAGTAGGAGAGGCTTTGATCTCATTTTATTTTGTTTTTGGATTTTTTTGGAGTGGATTATGGTTCTTACTTTAATATTTTGAGGTCATAATTTTTCAGCAATTCTGACTCCCAAGTATTTCTGAATATAATATTTTAAAGATGCCAAATTAACTAAGTTTAATATAACAAATTCTGAAACCATGCATTCCAATGAGAGGATTATAAGAAAGAGTGTGGGGATTAATGATGAGACAGAGATATTCCAAAACAATTTGCCAAGGACAATGAAATTCACTATCTAAATCCCAGATTATTTAGCTAGGCAGTTTTCTGCTTGGGGTCTAGAGAATGAGGTAGTGGAGAATAAAAACCTTTGCTTTTTAGAGAGATATCAACCACATTACTTTAGACATTTTAATTCTAGACTAATATATTCTCGGTCTCTGGTTCTCTTTCTCTCTCAAAAGGTATCATAGGGATTGGGGGATATTGATGGGGTATTTTAGTGTTCTTCATTCTCCTAAGAATTTGTTTACTTTTGTAAGTGGCTTCACATTTAAAGCTACATGAAGAATTTGAGTGACTTATTATATGATCAGACTCCAATAACACTTTTGTCCAGGAGCACAAATTGCCTGCTTTGTCTTAGAAGCCTGTCCATAGGAGGCTGTGACTGATGGGTAGGGTATGAAATCACAGAGAAGGTCAAGGGTTCAGTTACAGCATTTCCATAATGATTGTCAGCCTAATTTATACCCAGAACTGGCCCTAAATACAAGAAAAATGCAAACTGAAGTGATTAAGAAACACTTAGAAGCTGATTTGCTAGTCACTAACATGCACAAAAATGAATCAAGTGCCACTTAGTTGAGAACACAATTTCCAAAGTGCAGGAAAGATGAGAAAAGTCAAAGAAGCCACATCTATTCTATGAGAAGAGTAATTATCTCATCATCCTTTATCATTGTTTCTTCTTGAAATCATCAGATAAGGCCTCAATCAGATAATGGAAAGTTATTCTTGGAGCATATGTTAGCACGGCTTTCAGCAAACATAAACACATGCAAAACCAGGTTCTAATTCTTATCAGAAGGTCCTGTAAGTGTGTGATTTACCTACTTGAATTTTTAATACATTGACTAGTTTGGAGCCCTTTATTCCTCCATTCCTGCAGTCAATATTTATTGGGGCCTATTCTTAACCCAACATGAGGCTAAGCATGTGGGTAAACAAAACAAAACAAAACAACAAATGAGTTAAAAGCCTGACTTCAAAGAGTTTATTGATAATAATAGCACAAGGAAAAATAACTACAACTTCAATTTATTGGTTGCATCTTTTGTTCCCAGCACTGTGCCTGGAGCTTTGCACACAAAACTTTCTTTAATAATATTGCAACTCTATCATATATCTATTATTAATCCCCATTTATATATATGAAACTGAGACTCAGCAGAGCCAAGTAACTTGTTTAAGACCAGGTTTTGTGCCCCAGACCTCTTGGGTTCCAAATCTTTTGCTTTTTTTCCACTATTCTAACTTCTTCCCTTAATTTATACTTTAACAGGAGATGAGAAGAGACATATTACCACATACAAATAGGCTTTGCAAGCCAGTGATTAGAGATGCGGTCCCATCAACATCAGTATCTAAATCTCCATTGTCTGAGCCCCATGTGTTTGGCTATAAGTCTTTTACATCTCTGGGAATTACCAGGGACACTACTTTTATTTGTCGACAAATCAGCCCCCCTTGCTGCTGACCAGCTGAGGTAGGAGTTGTTGCCTCCTGCCTTTAGAGCTGCATAGCTCAGAAGCTGGAATTCTTTCCCAGTTATCTTGGCTATTAATCCCCTCTAGGTGCTGGAGCGATGGGAGTCTGTCTCACCTGACATTAATAAAATTGTAGTAGTAATGGACCTCTGGTTGATGAAATGCATGCTCAGGGACATAGGGAGGAATGTACTGATGTCTACAACTTACTCTGAAATACATCAAAAATTAAGATGTATTAATGGATGTATAGATGTACAATTATGTGACAAAGTAAATAAAGTAAAATTTTAACCACAGACACTAGGCCGTGAGTATGGGTGTTTAATACAAAATTCCTACAACTTTTTGTTATATTTAAACATTTTTTTAAATAAAATATAAAATAAAATTGTAGTATTTTCACTGTGCTTCAAAGCTAGAGATACTTGATAGGTTTGCATGATAAAAAGGACATTAATTTTCAGTTTGTGGGCTTATTTGGTTTAAAATAGAGGGAAGTCTCACAGAAAGGTTGTCCCCCCCCACTCCAGGTATTATAGGAATAAAGGAAATTTTCTTCCTTCTCCCTTCTGAAGCTTCAATAATTTGAGTCTATAAAACAAACAAATAATATACAGATTAACAGGGAAAAAAGTATACAAATTTATTAACATGCATATGGACACAGGAGCCATACACAACCTATGAGATTCAAAGAAGAGCCGGATGACTGAAGATTTTACACCATCCTGAAGTTACAGGAAGAATGAGGAATTGAGACTGGGGGTGGTGGGAAAGGATAGGGGGTAGGGAGAGGGGAGGAGGCATAGGGTATGGGAGGGTGAGGGGAGGAAAATCGGGCAAGCAAGGGCTGTCTTGTTATACAGATGAATATCTCACAGGGAAACTCAGCACTGCCCTCAGAAAGACTACCTGGTGGCCTGTGGTAACGTGTCTCTGTCAGATCTTTAAAAGTGTCAGACTATAAGTCTCTTTTTCTGTGAGTTAATCTTTCCTAGAGCTAGATAATGGGGCCTCAGAGAATGCCTGTTTGCATCTGCTTCTAATTTGACTTTACTAATGTAGATTTCCTCCACAGATGCAAATCTTGCTCATAAAAGATAGATTTCCTGAGCTATTCTTGTGTTTGCAGCCCCTCTGAATAGCCATCTCAAAATACGCCAAAGAAGTATATTTTGGGGTGAAATATTCTTGTTTCCTTCAGAATTACAACAGTAAATCAGCTCCTTTATTTCCCAGATGCAGCCCTTCTCACCCAGGGCAAATGCTTGCCATCCGAGTTGGGTTGAGCTCAGATCTCAGGTATCACTCTACGATATGTCCGTAGTCCTCTTGACCTCAACCTATGTTCCTGGGCCTTTATAATTGTACCAGACATTTCAGGGCAGATTTTGTCATAGAATCTCATTGTTTCCTTCTATAATCTGCCTTTTTATTGTGGCCACCCCAGTCTATCAGATGTTTGACTATAACTGAATGCCTCGTGGGAGCAGGGTCCAACTCTTCTTGGTAGGAGGGACATGTTGTAAATCAGTGGAAGTAAATAATTAATCAGGAAAAGGATGTTGCTAATGGGTATTTGTTAGGAGAATCTGAGTTTCATGTCTTTCCCAGACAAAATAATCTATTAACACCAATAAAAAAATGGGCAAATAACTCTAACAACAATTCACAAGAAATAATGTGAAAATGGCCAATAAACATACAAAAAAACCTCTCAACCTTCACTGTATAGTGAAGCCACTCTACAGCCACAATAATATTTAAAATTGAAAAAATAATACCAAATGTTGGCAAGACCATGGAACAAGTGAAAGTCATAAACTACTGGTGGGCATATAAATTGGTATAAACAATTCAGAAAACTGCTTGGCAATGTCCACTAAAGCTGAGCAAGTACAAACTCTATAAATCAATACTTACATTTTTAAGTATATATTAACAGAAATGCACCCATATATTTACCCAAGGACACATATAAGTATGTTCATAGCAGCATTATTCATAATAGCCCTAAACAGAAAACATGTCCATCAGTGGTAGAATGGATAAATAAATAGTGGTATTTAATATGTCCATATTATGGAACACCATACAACAAGGAGAATGAATAAACTATTGCGATACATAGTAGATGGATGGATCTTACAAAATAACATTGAGCAAAACAAGTGAGACACAAAATAATACACATGATATGATTCCATTTATGTCAAACACAAAACAACAAAACTCATCTATGGTTAAAGGTCCTCATTGGAGTACGTTACTCCCATGATGAAGTAGAGGTGGGGAGTGAGTAGTAACGATGAGACAGTTTGGAGTGTTTGTTTCTTGAGCTAGTAGTAATTGCAGGGAGGTGCTTATTTAAAAAAAATTAAGCTGTCCACTTAAGTTTTGTGCCTTTCTAAATGTATATTTCAATAACCTACTAAATGTGCAATGAAGCATATAAGGCATAATATAGTCGTTTCAGAGAAAAGGTGGTAAGAATCCAAAGGAGGAAGCATGCAATCACCTGAAGAGGTTGCAGGATTTGGCTGTGGGGCAAGAGGGCGTGGAGGAACTCTAAAGAGGGATGTGATCCACTAGATTTCTCTCAGGGTTGCAATGTGGTGTGAACGTTTACTTCTCAACTCTTTCCAGCTGGAACAGGCAATGTTCCTAACATTCACAATGAATACTTTTGAAGACTAAAATTTTGATTCATTCATCAAGTATTTATTGGGTGCTAACCATGTATTAATACCATGTTCTGTTTTGGGTGCTGAGGATATAGCAGTGAATAAAGTCCTTGTCCCATTTGTTAAGCAAAATTATGGAAGGCCACTGTCTGGGACAGAGCTTATGTACTATCCCAAACAGACCAGACCAGATCAAAACAAAATGGAGACACTCATGCTAAATGCGACATAATCAAACTGAAATTTTAAGGAAGCAGATAGATCCCAAAATAGACTAGGTGTTTTTTTTGTTTTTTGTGTTTTTTTTCCTGAGAACTGGAGATTCCAACATAAGGAGGAATCTCTTCTCTAACTCTTAAGAAAAAAAACCCTAAAGTCCTTGCTCCCACCTTGCAAGTTTCTATAACCTATTCTTCTATTTTCAAATGGGATTTAAGACCAAATGAGTACATTTACGATGGTGACAGAGTAATATCAATGCCAACATTGAGAGGCTGACCAAAAGGGGAAAATCCTTAAGTTTAGCCTAAAAGTGCCTTCTTACATATTTTAGATTTGTCCTAAAGGTTTCTCCATACATAATGAACTGTAACCTAAATGGATATGTAAACAGATGTAACCTACTCTTGTGCCAGTCATGGAGATTCAGCCAATCAAAGGCAGTGAAGTGTTCAAACCATGTTCAAATAAGGCAAATGCTAACCTGTAACCAACCCAAGTCTTTCCTGTACCTCACTTTCCTCTTTCTGTCCATAAATCCACTCCAACCACGTGGTAGCATGTAGTCACTCTGAATCTGTACTGGTTCAGAGTGCTGTTGATTCATGAATCATTCTTTGCTCTATTAAATTCTGTAAAATTTAATTTGCCTAAAATTTTTCTTTTAACATCTTGGAGCTTGTATTCTGATGAAGGAGTCGGGCAATAAACATGAAAAATAATTAATATATAGGGATTGACAGTGATAAGTGCCAAGAAATAAAATATAAATAAATTGTAAGAGACGGGTAAGAAATGTCCGGAAAGGGGGTAGATTGTAAAGTCAAACTAATGAGGGAAGTTGTCCAGAGAAGGTGACGTTTGAACATCTGAGGAGAGTGTGGAGTAAACCATGATGGTATCGAGGGGAGACCATTCTAAGCAGAGGCAACAGTGAGTGCACAGGCAGGAGTGGGTGTTAATGAAACATCAGAGAGGACTGACACGGGACAAGCAAGGCAGTATGGCACAAGATAGCGTCAGTGAGTTACCAGAGGTAAAGCCAGTGAAGGCTTAGACTTTTTCTCTGAGTCCTGTGAGAGTTTGGAGCAGAGGAATAACATGACCTGATGTGTGTTTTAAGAGGTTCACTCTGGCAGCTCTATAGAGAAGAGACTAAAGGGGAACAGGGACAGAAGCCAGGAGACTTGCTTTATCCAGGTGAGAGACACTGGTGGTTTGTACCAGATGGGTGCCGTGAAGGTGGTGAGAAGCATTCAGGTTCTGAATATGTTTGGAAGTTTGAGCGGACAGAGTTCTCAAACTTGCTAAATTAGATAAATAACAAGAGAGAAAGAGTATTAATCTTTTGTGTTGCAGAAAATAATTCCCCAAAATATGGTGCTGGGAGTGTTGAGTGCTTTTGAAAATGGTAAGGCCTCAGAAATAAGCCTCAGAATCGAGGTGTTTTAACCTGGTCTTGTTCCTACCTCCCTTCCCCCAAGCACAGGGAGAAACTCTCTCTACAATTTCCTTATCTGAACAAGATAGCTTTTTACCAAAAGAAACACAATTGCCTTCTATCCCTTCTCTATTATCTTATGATCTATTGCAGAAAAAAACTGAAGAATTCAACCACACTTGGGAAAGCTTTTCCACAAGAGAATGCTACCTCTTAGGCTCATTCAAATTCGAAAGAGAATCATATACAAGTGAATTTCTGTCTCCTTGGTCCATTTATTCTTCTTAATAATCATTTACTGCCCCTCAAAAGAATTGTCTACATTCCCCGTCTCCTCCTTCTCCTATGAAAAAGGGTATATAAGCTTCTATGCCCCACTGGGGAATTTGTGTAATCACTCTGTGATTCTCTCCATGCACATTAATAAATTTGTATGCCATTTCTCTCATTAATCTGCCTTTTGTCAGTTGACTTTTCAGTGAGCCTTCAAAGGGTGAAGGAGAAGTTTTCCTTTGACTCCTACAAATCCAAGTGTTTTATCCTGAGCAGCAGCTAGAAGATGGAATTGGTATGAACGGAGATGTGGAAGACTGCAGGAGGAACATTACTTTTGGAGAGCAGGGGATAGAGAAATGGAAGGAAATAAAGAGTTCAATTCTATACAGCTTGAGTTTGAGGTGCTTGTCAGACATCTATATGTAGATATCAAGTAGGCAATTGGATATATACTTCGGAAGCTCAGATAACAGATCTGAGCTGGAGAAATCAGGGAAGGAATCCAAAAAGGTATGGCTATAGAAGAAGGAGGAAATCATCTAGGAACCAGTGGTATCCTGGAAGCCACGTTAAGAAAGTGTGTCATGGAGGGGAAAGTGATCATCCATGCCGAATACCGTTGACAAGCCAAGTAATTGAGGACTAAGAATTAATTATTGGATTTAGCAATGTGGGAGGCCACTGGCAACTTTGACAAGCTCAGTTTGGTGGGATGTGGGGGGTTAAAGGAAACCAAAAATATTTCACCCCAAAATATACCTCTTTGACACATTCTGAAATGGCTATTCAGAGGGCCTGCAGACAGGAATAGCCCTGAAAATCTGCCTTTTCTGGAGGATATTTGCATCTGCAGTGAAAATATGTATTGGTGAAATGAACAGTCAGGCTTTCTCTGAGTCTCTTCCTCCTTGTCTAGATCTGGGAAAGATTAGTTCAACCACAAACTGCCATCTACTCTTTCTGAGAGCTGCTACCTGTGCGGTTTCACCTACATAACAAAACTACCTTTGCCCCATGTCTCTTTCTCTCTGCCTCACATAACTCATCTTGGCACAATCCAAGCCCCTATTTTTTCTGTAAGCTCAAGATGGTGTAACAGAGGTAAATGTCTGAAAAAGGGCAATGAAATGTTTTATGGATTGTCTCTTTAACCGCTCCCACTCTTTTTGGGAATGAAAACCTGTGTTCCTGCCTGAAGCCAGTAATCAAAGGGACAGAAAAATGTCCTTTACTGTTTGTTTTCTTGTATCTTAAAGCACAGGAGATAGCTCAACAGAATTGTCCAGTCAAGGGTCTAGAGATAAAGTCAACCAAAACCACCAATTATAGTTAAACAACAATAGCCCAGAGGCAAGACAAGTGACACTGGTCATGTAGACCTGAGCCTACTTGCTGAAAACCCCCCCTTTAAAAAGCCCTATTTTTCTGTTTAAAGTCAGGATGGCAATCTTTGAGACAGTAGTCCACTGCCCTCCTCATTTGCTGGCAAATTAAGAAACTTCTCTTTTTCCTCAAAACGCTTGTGCTTGTTCTTTGTTCTCACTGATTCAGCCTCAGGAACAAGTACTGAACTTTTGGTAACAATGGGAGAAAATCATCAACCATCTAGCCCTTTCTTTGAGTGTTCATATTTTGTATGACTTGCATGCACACATGTGTACATTAATAAATTTCGAATGCCTCTTCTATTAATTTGCCTTTTGTCAGTTGATTTTCAGAGGGAAAAGGGGAAGTTTTCCCTTGGCTCCTACAGGGTAAAGGCCTTTTTAGAGAAGATTCATGAAAGAATAGTAGAAGGGAAATTGGAGACAAATCTTTTAAGGAGTTTTGCTTTAAAGGAAAGAAGAGAAATGGGAGATTTCTGGAGAGGAAAGAGAAAAGACACGTTATTATGTATTTTCTTATGATGTGAGTAGAATGATGATGAATTAGAGAAGGAAAACTGATCATGAAGGGATGAGAAGAGAATTGCTAGAGCAATTGTCTTGAGTAGATGAGTAGGAATGAAATGTAAGGCTCAGGGAGTTCTCAGCTAAGAGAAGATACAACTCAGTAACAGGAGAAAAAGTGGATCATGTGGACCCAGGTATAGGTAGGAGGTATAGACATGCAGTGATGGGAGCTATGAGTAGAAACACACTTAACAAGATATTTTACTGTGGTAACTTATGCCAATGTTATGTTTTCTGGGAAATGTTAAAATTTCTGAAAAAAGTTAGTCTTGCACATTATTTAAAGTGTTTTGATAGTCTTTTTGGAAAGAAAATAAGCAATAACTGAATGTAAGACACAGCAAATGTCAAGGGTTTTATAGAGAAACATTTTTCAAAATTTTTTATTTTTATGTGTAAAGATTTTAAAGCATCTTTCCATTTAGAAAACCCAGACAGAGTTCCATAAAATGATAATTCTGCAGACTGTATTCTTCACTTTGAGTATAAAGGTCAGTTCCATGGAAAAATATTTTCTTCAGAAGCTGCAGTGAAAAGTACAAAGTAACACGTTGTACTTATATAAATATTTTCTCCTCAGGTTATTTGACTTATTTTATTTTAAGAAAGCCTGCTTACATTTACATTTAAATTTTTTTTAAAGTGTCCATCAATACATGAGTGGATTAATAAAACGTGGTATATGTATACCATGGAGTACTATTCAGCTATAAGAAACAATGGTGATATAGCACCTCTTGTATTCTCCTGAATAAAGCTGGAACCCATTCTATTAAGTGAAGTATTCCAAGAATGGAAAAACAAGCACCACATGTACTCACCAGCAAATTGGTTTCACTGATCAACACCTAAGTGCACATATAAGAATAACATTTATTGGGTGTCGGGCAGGTAGGAGCAGGGGAGGAGGGGATGGATATATGCATACATAATGAGTGCAATGCACACCATCTGGAGGATGGACACGCTTGAAGCTCTGACATGTGGGGGAGGGGGTAAGGGCAACATACGTTACCTCAACATCTGTACCCCCATAATATGCTGAAATTAAAATAAATAAATAAATAAATAAATTTATTTATATAAACTTATAGGGTACAAGTGTTATTGTGTTATATGGATATATTGCATAGTCGAAAGTCAGGGCTTTTAGTGTATCCATCACCCTAATAGTGTACATTTTACCCATTAAGTAATTTCTTATCAACACTCCCTCTTCCAACCCTCCATGCTTCTGAGTCTCCATTGTTTATCATTCTACTCTCTATGTCCATGAGTACACATTATTTAGCTCCCACTTATAAGTGAGAACATGTGGCATTTGTCTCTCTGTGTTTGAGTTGTTTCACTTAAGATAATGGCCTCCAGCTCTATGTATGTTGCTGCAAAAGAAAAGAGATGATTTTATCATATTTTATGGCTGAATAATAGACCATTGTTTATATACAGCACATTTTCTTTTTCCAGTCCTCCACCGATGGATGCTTAAATTGATTCCATATATTTGCTATTGTGAAAAGCACTGCAGTAAACATGCCAGTGCAGGTATTTTTTTGATATAATGCTTTCTTTTCATTTGGGTATATACTGAAGGAAATTAGAAGTATTTTACCCCAAAATATGACATTTTGACATTCTGGACTGACTGAAGAAGGCTTAAGGTCTCTGACCTTCCCCAGTCTCCTACCAAAATCATGGGCTCTTCCAAAATCAATAAAGCTCTTTTATCTGCCTGAGATCTGGACCCACTTAGATGAACAGTTGCCCTTTTCTTCCCCTCCCTGTAAGGCCAAGGTGTGACCACACCTGAATAGACACTTTAAGAAGATAATATCCTTTCTTTCAGACTCTTTTAAATTCCTAAAGGGGAAATATTTACTAGTTAATCTTCCTTCCCCATCCATTCATCCTCCCTGGTGGTCCTTTGTTGCCTCTCCACAGAATTTCTCTTTTCCCCCTCCCATAAACATTTTACCAGAAAGGCATATAAGCTTCTGAATCCCAGAAGCATTATTTTTTTTTGGAAGTGGAATACTCATTTTCTGGCAAATACCATGTATATACATTAAATAAGTTCAATAACTTTTCTTTTATTAATATTTATTGTGAGTTGATTTTTCAGTGAAACTTCTGAGGATGAAGGGGAAGTTTGCCTTCATTGCCCCCACAATACCCCATACTGGAATTGCTGGATTATATGGTAGTTCTATTTTTAGTTCTTTGAGAACTCTACATACTGTTTTCCACAGAGGTTGTACTAATTTACATTCCCACCAACAGTGTATAAATATTCCTTTTTCTCTGCATCCTCACCAATATCTGTTATTTTTTGTCTTTTTTAGTAATAGCTATTCTGACTGGTATAAGATGACATATTTCATTGTGATTTTAATTTGCCTTTCGCTGATAATTAGTGATGATGAGTATTTTTTCATATGCTTGTTGGCCATTTGTATGTCTTCTTTTGGAAAATATCTGTTCATATCCTTTGCCCAATATTTTTATTGAGACAGAGTCTCACTCTGTCATCTGGGCTGGAGATCAGTGGTACCATCATAGCTCTCTGCAATCTCAAACTCCTGGGCTAAACAATCCTCCTGTCTGAGCCTCCCAAGTAGCTAGGACTACAGCTGCGTACCACCATGCCTGACTGATTTTTTCTATTTTTTGTAGAGACAGGGTCTCATTCTTGCTCAGGCTGATCTTGAACTCCTGTTCTCAAGAAATCCTCCTGCCTCCACCTCCCAAACTATGTACTAGGGTTACAGGCATGAGCTGCCACACCTAGTATCTTTGCCCATTTTTTAATGGGATCTTTTTTTTTTTTTTTGGTGAGTTGTTAGAGTTCCTTATAAATTCTGGGTATCGGTCCCCTGTTGGATGCATAGTTTGCAAATATTTTCTCCTGTTTGCTGGTTGTCTGGTCCTTCTGTTGAGTATTTCTTTTTCTGTGCAGAAGCTTTTTAGTTTAATTAAGTCCCACTTGTCTATTTTTCTTTTTGTTTCCTGTCACTTTGAGGTGCTAGTCATGAATTCTTTGCCTAGACCGATGTCCAGAAGAGTTTTCCCTAAGTTTTCTTCTGGTATTTTCATAATTTCAGGTCTTATATTTAAATCTTTAATTCCTCTTGAGTTGATTTTTATATATGATAATAGAGAGGGTTCCTATTTCATTCTTCTGAATATGGTTATCCAATTTTCCCAGCACCATTTATTGAAAAGGGTGCCCTTTCCCCAGCCTATGCTTTTGTCAACTTTGTCAAAGATCAATTGGCTATAAGCATGTGTCTTTATTTCTAGGTTATCTATTCTGTTTCCAGGAATTTATCCATTTCCTGTAGATGTTATATGTAGTTCGTAAGCATATATCAGGGTGATACTAGCTTCATAGAATGAGTCATGAAGGATTCCCCATTTCTGAATATTTTGGAAGTTTCAGTAATATTGGCACTGGATCTTCTTTGTATGTCTGATAAAATTTGACTGAATCCATCAGGTCTGAGATTTTTTTCTGTTGTGAGATTTTTTATTACAGATTCAATCTCACTACACATTATTGGTCTATTTAGGAATTCTATTTTGTCTTGGTTCAATCTCAGGAGATTGTATGATTTCAGGTATTCATCCATTTCTTCTAGGTTTTCTAGTTTATGAGCATATAGTTGTTCATAAGAGTCTCTAATGTTTGATTGTATTTCTGTGGTATCAGTTGTAATGGCTCCTTTTTCATTTCTGATTGTGTATATGTGGATCTTCTCTCTTCTTGGCTAGTTTAGCTAGGGGTTTATCAATTTTGTTTATCTTTTAGAAGAAACAACTTTTTGTTTCATCAATCCTTTGTATTGTTTTTGGTCTCTATTTCATTTAGTTCTGCTCTGAGCTTTGTTATTTCTTTCCTTCTGCTAACTTTGGGGTTGGTTTGTTCTTTTTTTTTTTAATTCTTTGAGGTGCAATGTTAGATTGTTAATTTGTGATCTTTTTACTTTTTTGATGTTGGCATTTAATGCTATAAACTTCCCTGATAGAACTGCTCTTGCTATATCACACAGATTTTGGTATGTTTTGTTTCCATTTTCCTTTGTTTCAAAAAAATATTTAAATTTCTGTCTTTATATCTTTGTTGACCCAGGAGCATGTTGTTTAATTTCCATGAATTTGCATAGTTTAGAAGTTCCTCTCGGTATTGATTTCTTGTTTTAGTCCACTGTGGTGTAAGAAAATACTTGATATAATTTTAGTTTTTAAAAATTTGTTGATATTTGTTTTGTGGCCTAACATATGGTCTATCTTAAGAATGTTTCATGTGCTGATGAGAAGAATGTATGTACTGTAGTTGTTGGGTAGAATGTTCTGTAAGTGTTTGTTAGGTCCATTTGGTCTAATGTCTAATTTAAGTCCAAAGTTTTTTTGTTGATTTTTTTGTCTTGGTGATCAATCTAGTACTGTGAATAGAGTGTTGAAGTCTCTCAATATTATTATATTACTGTCTATATCTTTCTTAGGGTCTAGTAATATTTGTTTTATGAATCTGGGTGCTCTGTTGTTGGATGTATATGTATTTAGGATTGTCACATTGCTTGCTAAATTAATGTATTTATCTTTATATAATGACCTTCTTTGTCTTTTTTACTGCTTTTGTTTTAAAGTCTGCTTTTTCTGATATAAGTATTGCTACTTCTGCTGGTTTTTGGTTTCTGTTTATGTAGAAAATCCTTTCCCACCCCTCTTCTTTCAATCTGTGTGTCTTTATAGATAAGGCGAGCCTCTTCTAAGCAGCATAAGTGGGATTTTGTTTCTTTATTAGTTCCACAAATTTGTATCTTTTAAGTGGAACACTTAATCCATTTATGTTCAAGGTAAATATTGATATTGTTAATTGTTAACTAGTCATTTCATAAATTCTTTGTTTCTTTCTTTTTCTCTGTTTATCTTCGTAGTTTGGCAGAATTCTGTCATGTTTCTGTTTGACTCCTTTCTTTTTCTCCTTGTGTTATTTTTTTATGGGACCTGTAAATTTTATATTTTTGTGTGTTTTTATGATGGTAAATACCTACGTTTCATTTCCATTTTTAGGATTTCTTTAAGCACTTCCTGTAGGACTGGTCTTGTGGTTATGAATTCCCTCAGCTTTGCTTGTCTAGGAAAGACTTTATGTTTCCTTCATTTATGAAGCTTAATCAAGCTAGATATAAAATTCTTAGTTGGCAGTTTTTTCTATTAGCTCTTTGAAAATGCTCTCCCATTCTCTTCTGGTTTATTACATTTCTGCTAACAAGTCCACTGTTAGTCTGATGGGGTTTCCATATAGGTGATTGGATGTTTTTCTCTTGCTGATTTAAACATTCTCTCTTTTTCAAAAAATCTCAAAACGACAAATGTTGGCTTGGATGTGGAGAGATAGGAACACTCCTACACTGCTGTGGGACCGCAAACTAGTACAACCTCTATGAAAAGTAATATGGAGATACCTCAAAGCACTAAAAGTAGAACTACCATTTGATCCAGCAATACCACTACTGGGTATTTACTCAAAAGAAGAAAAGACATTCTATAAAAAAGATATAAGCATTCAAATGTTTATAGCAGCACAATTCACAATTGAAAAGATGTAGAAACAACCCAAGTTTTCATCAATACATGAATGGATTAATAAAATGTGGTATATGTATACCATGGAGTACTACCCAGCTATTAAAAAAATGGTGAACTAATACCTCTTGTATTAAGCTGGATGGAACTGGAGACCATTCTTCTAAGTGAAGTATCATAAGAATGGAAAAACAAATACCACATGTACTCATCATTAAATTGGTACTCATTAATCAATCCACACTTATGTGCACATATGGAGGTAATATTCTTTGGGAATGGGGCAGGTGGAAGTGGGGAGGAGGGGATGGGGGATGCACCTAATGGATGCATTAGGAGGGAATGCACCTAATGGGTGCAGTACATGCTATCTGGGGGATGAGCATGCTTGTAGCTTTGACTCAGGCAGTGCAAAGGCAATTTATGTGACCAAAGCATTTGTACCCCCATAAATATTCCTATATACTAATAAAAAATTTCTCTCTTTTACTTTAACTTTAGACATGCTGATGACAATATATCATGATGAAGTCCTTTTTATAATGTATTTTCCTAGAGATCATGGAGCCTTTTGTATCTGGATGTCTAAATCTCTTGATAGACTTTGGAGTTTTCATTAATTATTTCCTTTAATAAATTTTTCTAAACTTTATTTCTTGCCCCTCAGAAATACCAATCATTTGTAAGTTTGGTTACTTTATGTAGTCCCTCCATGTAAAGGCCAAGTAAAGGCCTTACTTATTCTTTGCCTTTATTTCTGCCTGACTCTATTACTTCAAAAGATCTGTCTTCAAATTCTCAGGTCCTTTCTTCTGTTTGGTCTAGTCTAGTGCTGAAGCTTTTGAATGTATTTTGTTATTCCTTCAATGAAATTTTCAGTTCCAGAATTTCTGTTTGATTTTTTAAAGAGCTATCTATCTCCCTGGTAGATTTCTTGTTCATATTCTGAATTTATTTTCTGATTTCTTCATAGTGGTTTTTCAGATTTCTCTTGCATCCCAATTGAGCTTCTTTAAAATCAGTATTTTAAGTTCTTTGTGGGATTTTGTGGATTTCTTTTTCATTAGGATCTAGTGCAAGAGAATTAGTGTATCTTTTTGAAGGTGTCATTATACCTTGCTTTGTCATGCTTTCTGTATCTTTACACTGATTTCTGTGTATCTGAAGTAACAGTCACTTCTTCTTATTTTTGAATTTACTTTCATTGAGGGTGGGCTATTTTTCTGGAAGGTATGACTATGATGTATGTTGAGTAGGGCCATTTGGCTTTGCTTTTGGTTGGATGCAATAGTGAAGATTCTGTATGACTTCCTTGGCTATAAATAGCCTTAGTGTGGTGCCTTTCTCAAATTGTGGTTGTAGTAGCAGTGTACCAGGCAGATGATCAGGCTCATAACCTCCTGAGCAAGTGGGGTGGCATAGCAGTGGTCACAAGATGCTTTTCTCATTCCCAAACACTGTGCTCTTGTGTCGGCAGTTGTAATGGACTATGAGGGCTGACCTTCAGACCAGTAGGTGGTGCTTGCAGGTGAGCATCAGCTGTGGTGGTAGCAGTTGGATTTATGCCTGACCTCTGTTAACCAGGAGAAGTGCTTGGGTGTCACAAATGATGGGCTAGGCAATGGAACATCAGAGACCTGGGTCCCATACTCTGTCTTGGGTGGAGAGAGAGTGAACCTGGGCACATCTGGACCAGCAAAGGCTGCAGTCAGGTCCCTTCAATGTTGGGTGCAAGCAACAGCGCTGACAGGGTGGTGGGGCAGTCTTTAGACTCTTGGCAAAATGTCTGGGTGAAGGAGGATGGCTGTTGTTCTGAAGTCTCAGCCGAGGGGAGGGAGGGGTGGTCCCAGCACCACAGCCTTAGCTGGCAGAAGTAGTACCTGCTTCCCTCTCACACTCCAGTTCTGGCATGGCTCACTCCCCCATCCTGACTGTGGCAGCCAGTTGCGATATTCAGTTAGTCACTGCAGTTTGCTTTTAGTCCACAACACAGCCCTGGGCTATAGGTGTCCTGCTGCTCAGATCAATACCACACCTCCTCAGCAATTCTCCTCCTGCTCCAACTCCGGGGGGCGTGGCAGGGGGAGAGGAGCCCAGTCTTAGCACCAATGACTACAGCCTGCATTGAACTTCTTTCTCAGCTCCAGCTGTGAGAAACACCCCCATCCCATACTCAAGCCCCAGTTCTCCAAGCCACAGCCCAAGTCTCTCTAATGCCAAAGACTGCTGCTGCTGCTAGCTTCCAGACCCCACACAGCTTGCTAAGAGCTTGGATCAAGAATGATGTCTCACTGTAGGCACCCAGGTCTGGGAGAGCAAGTGGGACACTTCCTGGAGCAGTTCCTTCTCATAGTTTCCCAGCTGTTCCCAAAGTTAGACCCAGAGACTGGGAGGGTCAAAGTGTTCTCCTGTGGCTTAGGTTGCACAATTCACCAGTAGGACAGTGTATTGCACAGAGATGCTAACTCACCCTCTCCTGTGCTAGGAATTCACTCCTGGTTTTCAGCCAGTCCAGGCAGTGTAGGCTGCCTGTCCTCCTCCTCCTTCCCAGATTCTAGAGTTTCCTTTCACTTTTCTGTTGAACTCTTAAGTTCCTTCTCGGATAAAAGTTCAAAATGTGATTTTCCACACACTATTTTGTTTCTCCTAAGTGAATGAGGTACATTGGAAAATCCTCTAATCAGCTATCTTGCAAAAAAAACATTTATTTTCAGGTCATTGAATATGAAATGTTCGATTTCAAATCAAAAGTGTAGTTTATTATATCTCAAACAATAAGCAGTACAATTAATCAAAGTATGCACCTAAACAGTTGACATAGTTTTATCATCTCAACAATAGCTTGCTTATGCTAGCAGCAAAGAAGCCTGAAGAGCAAGCAGTAGTCAGTTGGTGCAAAGTCTGGTGAATACAGTGGATGACAGAGAGTTTCCAAGTTCTGCTGCTGTAGTTTGAGCAGCATTGTTTGTGAGACATGCAGTCAAGTATTGTCTTGCAAGAGGATTGGCCTGTCTTTATTGACCAATCTTGGCTGCTTATTACAAGCATCCTCATCCTTTCATCCAATTGGTTGCAGTAGACAACTGCTGTGATTGACTGACCAGGTTTTATGAAGCTATGGCAGATAATACCAGTGCTGGACCACCAAACAGACACCATTAGCTTTTTTTGATGAATATTCGGTTTTAGACTATGTTTCAACACTTGATGTACACATAAACACAAATGTTCTCATTTTGAGTGTACAGTTTGATGAGTTTTTACATACATATGTACCTGGTAACCAATTTTCAAGACATAGACTATTTTTATCACTCCAAAAGGTTTCTTCATGTCTTCTTGAGGTAAATCTCCCACTCCTGACTCTACATAGCCACTGGCCTATTTTCTGTCATTATATATTATTTGTTTATTTCTATATTTCATTTAAATGTTATGTTTTGTGCTTTGTTTCTTTCTCTAAGCATAATGCTTTTGATAGTCATCATGTTATATTATTTTTTATTATATAGTAATATTCCATTGTATGGCTATTCCACAATTTATCCATTAATCTGTTGTTCCATAAATAAAACTGCTATAAGCATTCTTGTGCCAATTGCTTTTGTGTGCATATGATTTCATTTCTCTTGAGTTAATACACAGGAGTGGAATTGAGCCATAGACTAAGTATACTTTAACAACACTGATTAACCACTTTAATACATTTCTATACCTACTTTAATCTGAATTCTCCAAGAATGCATAGGGCTGTATATTGCCTTACATTCTCTAATTGCTTACTTATTTTAAGTCTTGCCTTCCCTCTAGGACACAAATTCTTGGATAGTAGAAGCCACATGTTATCATTTATTTATTTATTTATTTATTTTGCTTAAAACAAAAAACACAGGGCTGTGTGTACATAATAAATGCTTGTTGGATTATTAGTATATGTTTTATTAATGATACTCCACTAAACATGATGACCCTGTTTCAATCCTCCTTGAAATGAATTTGTAAAGATGAGTTTCTTGCTGGGGGTGTTTCAGATGGACATAAATAGCAAAGACTCCTATTCCTTCTGGGTGTATGTGACCTGGTGGGGCCACCTGAATGCTCCTGAGACTTTTGCTAGAACTATCAGGAAATAAGTTCTCATGTTCCACTGGAGTTGATAAGTAAAAAGAAAGCAACCTAGGGTTGCTGTTTCTATCTTTGCCACTTGAAGAGATTCTACCTGAGAATAAAGTCATCACAAAGGAAAGAGACAAATTTGTGAAGATATGTTGAGGCACAGGTCAAAACATGTCATAAAGATTTAGTAGTATCTACCTGCAAACTTTTCATGGCCCATATGTTTAAAATGAGTTTTATAACTTGTATTACAATAGTCCTGTCTAATACATTGTACCTTAGTTCCAAATTAGCCATTGACCATATAAGTAGTAAGGCATAACCAAAAGATATTTTCCTTTGAAAGTATTTGCCTTGGACTCAATAGCAAAGATAATATCTTCTCAGACTCCATCAGCAGTTTAAATATATAATGATTTCTATATTAAATATGTCTTTATATATAAATTTAAATATATATTTAAATTGCTCGTGGAGTCTAAGAAAAATTACATATATCTTATATATAAATGAGAAAGATATTGGATTTTCACCTTTGTATACCTAAAAAAATTCCTAAAACTGAATTTGAGTCGACTACTCAATGCTCAAAAAGTATCAGAAAGTAGGTTTTCTCATACAAAGCTGAAATTAAGATGCACAGAGAAAAAGGGTATTCAAGCGTTATTGCTGTAGTGACACATAATTATAGTGATTGTGCATGAGAGCACTATTAGTGCCGAATGATGTTGTGACTTTGTATACTTTTGGCTTGAATTTGCCAAATAACACCTCAATCATCTGCTTCACTTTGGCCATGAAATCTTGGCCAGAACATTAATTTTTGCTTCCTTTCAGGATCACTACTTTGTGATCCCATAGTTACAACCTTATCTCCATGTTGAAATGTTAGAAAGACTCAGTTAATAAACTTCATCATTATTGCAGCTGAGTTATCATTATGTCAGTGTATGATAAGCAATTCTATTGAAAACAAATGGTGTTGAACAATGTAACTGTATTGTTGGGTAGAAAGAGGCTTTCTCAATTAGGGAAGTTATAATTACATGTTGCTGTAGTGACAATGGGCGGACAGAGATCTTTTTCAGATGCTAGTGCTTTCTAGGAAAATTCCCATCAGATCTGATAATTGTCAAGACTGGGCATCTTTGCAGATCAAGGGAAAACCTGTCACATCATCAGTTAACATGGTCTGATGGAGGGGGAGCTTAGTCCACTTTAGTTGCTATAGAAATCTTAGTAACATATTTGAAATCTCAGTAAGGGTAGGAAAATTAGAACTAGGTCATTTAATGGGAGTTGACATTTTATCTCCTAACTTAATAGTATTTGGGAAAAAGAAAGATGGAAATTTAGGGTCTCCAAATACCCTTATTTGATTTATTCATATTTGAAAAGTATTTGTGGAACATCTATTTTTACATTTATCTCATTTAAGTTTTAACAAAATCTTGTGAGAACTACTCACATGTGCAATAACATGAATGAATTTCAGAACCATTATGTTGAGAGAAGGGAGCCAGAGCCAAAGGGCATAGTTTAATGATTCCATTTACATGAATTTTAACAAGAGGCAGAAATAATTTGTGGTGATGAAAGTGACATGTTTATACCCTTCTACATAGTTTTTCAGCTTACAGAAAAAAATTGTGAGAGATTTACAATTCTAGAGTCAACTTTCAGTTCTGCCATTTGCTAGATGTGAAGGGTTCTTTCATCTTGAAAATGAAGGCCCGTTACAGCTCTAATATCCTGAATATTATCTAGAACCGTGGTTCCCAACCCCCAGGCAATGGACAGGTACTGGTCTGTAGCTTGTTAGGAACTGGGTCGCATAGCAGAAGGTTAGTGGTTGTCAAGCCAGTGAAGCTTCATCTGTATTTACAGCTTCTCCCCATCACTTGCCATCCCACCACCCCAGCCCCCTGGTCCATGGAAAAATTGTCTTCCATGAAACCGGTCCCTGGTGCCAAAAAGGCTGGGGACTACTGATCTAGAAAACTTCTCTCCACTCATCCTTTCCAGGGGATAGGATTGACTGGAAGGGGTTCAAGGGAACTTTGCGGATGATGGACATGTTTCATATTTTAATTAGTGTGCTGGTTACACAGATGTATATGTTTGTCAAAACTCATGCTATACATTTAAAATCTGTACATTTTACTGACAGTAAGAGTGCAAAAAATGTAAAAAGAATTTTAAGAGTTATTCTTATGACTCATGTTTCATTCATAAGACCACCAAGACTCAGAAAAGTGGATTGATGATTTGCCCAAGTTCACTGTGGGAGTTGAGAAACCTATATTATCTAATGAAGGTTGCAATTTTATCTTTTAAAAAGTAGCAATATTTTCACTATAACATTAGTTATGAGCCTAACATCTTTGTTCTTGGTACATTAAGAGAAAACTTAACAAAAATGAAAAAAATATGTTCCCCACATTCTGCTCAGTTTATGTGCACATGTACATGTTACAGAGATAACTGGCAATGAGTAACTGTTTTTTTCCCCTGGAAAAGAAAAGAGAGAGGTTGTCCAGCAGAGCAGGTCATGATGAGACCACTCAATCAACAGTGTTTGATGTCTATCTGCTGTGAAAAGAATTCCAATAGATGTTTATCTTTAGTGGGGTGAAAATTTGACACCACCGCTTCCACAATCTGTGAAGTAGTTATGCACTTCTTAATCGAATCACTTGGCATCTTGTTAAAAATATATATGCTGATTCAGTGGGTCTGAAGTGAGACCCAACCATTTGCAATTATAACAAATTTCCAGGTCATGTTGATATTGCTGATCCTTGGACCACACTTTGAGTAGCAAAGACAAAGTTTTTATAGCTGAAATGGAATCTGAAGTTTACCTAAGTTCTCAAACTCAAATGGCAAGCTGAAACCAGACTACAATTTTTGTTTATTTTTTTACCCTATGTAAGCAAGAAACAAAATGAGAGGGTATATAAATAAATTTAAACATGTGGGACCAGGGAAAAAATTTGTTGTAGCCATTTATTCAAATTTGTTGTTTAGAATTGTCTGAATGTGAGCAATTGGTTCCATTTTTATTGCTGTGTTTCTATATACAAAGCTTTAAGGTAATGTCTTCCCAAATTCCAATCTAGAAGTTACTCTTCTAATCCAAAGATGCATTTTTACTCTTGGAAGTTGTAGCATAAAGTGATCCACAGAAGTGTTTGATGACCACAACATACACAAACACACGTGAAAATTAGTTGCTGGTATTGTGGTACTCCTCCTTGAAGATGGCCCTTAATAATCCTTGGCTTCTGGCATTCATGCTACTGTGTAATCCTCTTCAACATTAAATGGGGCTGACCTGTGAAAACAATGGAATGATGAAGAAATGATGGTGTATGATTTCCAAAGACAGGGCATAAAAGACATTCTGGCTTCTGCCTTGTTTGCACTTGAACGTCTTACTTTGGGGAAAGCCAGCTGCCATGTTGTGAGGATGCTTAAGTAGTCCATTTAGAGGCCCACTTGGTAAAAAGTGAGGCCTCCTGCCAATAGTCTTGGATTGAGTTATCTCAGAACCAGATCCTCTAGCACCAGGCTTTTGAAGCAACAAGTAACTAAGATAGTGTTTGAAAAAAGGGAGAAACTCTATGTTTGGCAGATAAAAGACTTTTGATTTAGAAAGGTAGACTCTGTAGTAAATCAAAAAAGAGTTCTTGAAATATAATCACATCTTATTTGATCTAACCCTAAGAGTTCTTCCGATTTCATGATTACCACATCACTATCCCAAAGAAATAGATGTTCCAGTAAAGAAAACAAGGCAAAAAGGCAAAATAATGAATTGAAGGATTTACATTTTTCTTAATGAATAAAATCAATAAGCTATGAGACATATTATTAGGTTACTGTTGTATGCTCAGACACATCTTGGTGAGGACTTAGGTTGGGATACTGGCAGAGGAAATAGGCAAGGAAGGATATAAATGAATTATTTTGAATAATTGATAGGACTTGATGATAAATTGATTTGGTATATAAAGGGGAAGGAAGAATAGCAGATACCTTCAAGAGTTTTTACCTAATAGATTAAGAATAATGACACACATCATTGAATGAAATAGATTAGTTGGGAA
Source organism: Propithecus coquereli (assembly GCF_000956105.1). NCBI lineage: Eukaryota > Metazoa > Chordata > Mammalia > Primates > Indriidae > Propithecus > Propithecus coquereli. Next base: position 3,079,187 of record NW_012146523.1, read on the forward strand.
GATGAGCCAGAATTTTACAGATAGGGAAGAGGACAGAGGTTTCTATTTTGAGATATATTGAGTTTCAGTTAACAAGAAACCCTGAAAGAAAAATGCTTTCTTTTTCTTCGCTTTTACTATTCCCTTGTACTACATAACGGGATATATTTTTTTTCATTCTCCAACTTCACTCCTGCAAAATAGAGATAGCTCATGTGTTTATTTTACTTATGAAAAAAAAAAACTAGCCAGTAAGAGGTTTAGCAATATGTTCAATACCACAGAGTCAAGGGTTGTCTGAAATCTAGGTTTCTGCAAAACCAAGCTATGGGTCTTTTCAGCTAGAGCGTGCTGTGGTCATTACATAGCTTCCTTCTTCGTGTTGGCTGCTGTCTCCATCCCCTGATGTCTGGAATTACTCATTGTTTTGAAATGAGAAACTGACTAGATGTTTCTGATAGGATTCTAAAAGAGTATCTGTCCCTTGGTGGGAAGTGCTAGGATTTATCTTTTAGCTTTGAACTCCAATGCTGTAGTTCCCCAAGGTCTTGTTGGGCTCTGAGGGACTCTGTCAATATAGCCAAACTCATAGAAGATTGATCTGACAAAGTGTTAATTGACAAATGGGCACACATAATTCTAATAACTAGAACATTCAGGTATCTTTTACCGTATTCTACCCCCGGAAGTAAGTTTAGCAATTAGAAGTTTACTTGGTGAACATAAAATTGGAGGAAACTCTAAGTCTATACAATAAATCATTTAAGTTGTGATGGGGTTTGCAGAATATTTCTGGTCTGCTACAGAAAATCATTTTTAAGCAACTGAAATATTTATATTATTCCTTTAATACTCATTGTTTTCCCTTGTACAGAGCTACTCTAAACAAGTAGTTACATAACAAATATTTGTTATGGACCAAAGGAACATACCAAGCACTGTTCTAGGGGTTGGGAATGCAGTAGTAGGTAATAGCCAAGTCATTTAAAGGAACTTATGTTTTAGTGGACAACTGATATCTTGTTAGTTTATAGAGCTCCTTTTATAGTCATTAAACTCTTCTGTCCTCACATTACTTCCATTCGTGATTTTTAAAATTACAATTTGTCTTTCATTATCTGCATTTTTAGAGTATCTTGATGACATTTTAGAAAGACAGATTAATGTATGAGATGATATATTTATAAATAAAACCTTTGAGCTAGATTACTTGGTGAAGATGGCTAGATTGGCTTTTGTTCCTCTATTTTATAACGATAGCTTTTTACTTTTCTTTTTCAATGTGTAGACTGTGGTTCAGTTTTAACAAGAAAGGGACTTGAATGAAAAAAAAATATGGCTAAACAAATATCTGAATTACACTTACTCTATAGCATTAGATATAAATAAACCCATAGTAGATGCATAACAAATGGGATGGATTTTAATTTGACAATGAACTTCAAACAATTTACTTCAAAGATGTTTGAGGCTAACAGGCTAATTATATGTTGCCCAAGGAGGAGAATATTTCCTTCAGCTGACTTATTGATTTGTTGCCTTTTAACAGAAAATTATGCTGATCTAATTACAAAGAAGGGTTAAAAAGCTAACAACTTCAAATCTAAGGTTGTCCATAACAGAACAGGATGATTTATGGTCTAACAGAAACTATGAACCTTTACCCAGATACTTGCAATACCATGGCACTAAAGGGGGAGACTGAAATACTCAGAGCCCAGGAGAGCTTACTAGTAGCACCAGAGATGCCCTTAACAGTATCAAGGCTGAGGCAGCAACATCAGCTGTTGGGGATCATGGGGGTGGCTGGTAGCAGAAGACCAGAAATGTAGGAAGGCTGCACAGAGCAGCCTGATTATCCGCTGAGAATTGGGACTGAGTAAAACTGGAGACCCAGACATTTTGTGCTGGGGAAAAGAGTACTATTTTTCTTATTTCTAATAAGGAGAAAATAAAAATCACCTACAATTTTACCACTCCTTCCCCAGAAATAACAACAATTAGCTTCCAGGTATACATACTCCTAAAAAATGTTTCTTTCTTACTTACTGGATTGCCACTGGTTGCCTTTTTCCTTCCGTCCACCTTGTTAGATTTTTAAAATTAAAGCTGTATCATGAACTTCTTTTCAGATCATTACTTACTCTTCAATAATATAATTTTAAGTGGCTGCATAACATTTAGTTGTAAGATTTTATTGTCATTGGTAATTAAGGTCATTACCAAAATTATTATTATAACCCAGATCCACGCTTTATTTTATTTCCCTGCAGATGAAAATTATGCCCTGAATACCCTCAACTCCTGTGTTCAGCCATCTTTGCCTTCTTGTTTCCCACTGTCTGTCGTATAGGCCAGAAGCAACTGTGAGGTTATCTTTGCTCTTCTCTCAGACCCTCCTCCAGGCCTGTTCTCCACCTAGTTTAGAGAACCGCCTCAGTGCTGCAACCAGAGGGCTAGAACTAGGGGCAGTTTCTGTATTTATGGGGACTGTATTTATGGGAAAGGGAGTAAGAGGATAGGAATGGCCTATTTCTCTTTTGTTTCCTGCTTTTCTAAGCGTGATCCATGAGCCAGCACCAACAGCATTCCCTGGAAACTGGTTAGAAATACCAAATCTCAGGAACCACCCCAGAACTGTTGAAATTAGAATCTGCATTTAGGATACTCTAGTGATTCACAGGTAGGGGAAAGTTTAAGAAGTACTGCTTTGGTTGAATGCCTTAATTACGCTTTGATTACTCCTGTGCCAATGGTTCCCAAATTTGTCTTATTACTGAGCATGAAAAAATGCTAATGTTGAGTCCCACCCCTAGAGCTTGTGATTTAATTGATCTGGGATGTGGCTTGGGCAGGAGAATCTTTAGAAGATCCCCAGATGATGTGAATGTGCAACCAAGTTTAGGAACCACTGCCATATACTCCCTACCCGAGCTCTGTCCTATTTGAAAAGTTTTCCTAGGGCCCCAGCCTATACTATTTTGGATCGTAGTTTTCTCTACCTATCAATTTTGCCTCTTGTTTTGCAGAAATTCCTATTAAATGCTGTTCTGTTAATGGCATGCGTTCTCTTTATTCCCTAATACTGTTATATATTTCAATTTTGTGCTTCAGTGTTTTCCCAAGGGAAATATAATCGAGACAGGGTAGTTGTATGTTGGTTATAGATATATCTCCTCCAGTTTTCTTTTTCACTGTCTTTTCTTCCTCCTGGCATGGCCAGATTCCTCAAATTCCACATCATGGCTGCATCATTTGTCATTTCCTTGTTCTTAGTTCTTGGTCTGCCTTTTTTTTTTGAGACAGGGTCTTGCTTGATCTAATCATGCCATATTGTATATGTATATTAATGTACCACATTATACCTCATTAATGTATATAATTATGAATTCTCAATCAAAAATAATATAATGAATTTTAAAAATAAAAAACACATAAGTTAAAAAAAGAAAGAGCAAGGACGTGTGGCAGATTAGAGGAAACAAAGCAAGTAACGATTAAATACAATGTGTGATCCTGGGTTGTATCCAGGACTAGAAAGGGACGTTTGTGGAAAAACTAATAAAATTCAAATAAAGCCTGCGTGTTACTTACTAATATTGTAGCAATGGTGATTTCCTGGTGTTGATCATTGTATTAGGGTTATTTAGGATAGTAACATTAAAGGAAGGTGGGTGAAGAGTATGTGGGAACTCTCTGTACTAATTTTGCAACTTTTCTCTAAGTCTAAAATTAAAAAGGAAAACAAAACAAAACAAAAATATTTCTGCATGAATAGACGTATTTATATTTCTTTTATTTCATGTCAAGGAAACTAGCTTAGCTAATACTTTCTTAAACACTCATAACTCTGGTGAACAAAAGGCCCTACCTGAACATGTTATGAAAGCAGACAGAAGTGTAAACAGAAGGACACATTCCAAGCTTCTTGTTTTCTTCCTTACTGGTGGAATTAGCTGGAGACAAGATAGATCTTAAGCCTCCCAGCTAAAAGGTGCTTGCAGTAGTATTCATGGAAGTGAAAATTCAGTGTTCCCAAAGGGAAATTTCATCTTCAGTATACACAATTGTATGTCCATTAAGCTACATTTGGCATGATTCATTCACATTTTTGAGCTAAAATTTTAGTTAAATTGTGACTAAATCCAGCTATAATGTTAATAGTTTTTCATTCAATTGAAGAAGGTTGCAGATAGGCAGGGGAATGTTGAAGCAGAGATTTGCAACTGGAAATTGAATTGTCACCCAGATGAAGGGGAATTTTGTGCAATTTAGATTGAAGGAGGTTTTTCTCTTACGCTTTGCATTTCTAAGGCCAACATTTGAGCAACAGTTTTTTTCTTTTTTTCCCCTTGAGCATTTTGGGAAAGAGGACACTTCATTTCCATGGCTGCTGGCAGGTGCACATCCTGGTACTGCCTGTTTTGTGCCCTGCATAAAGTTTCTCTGGGCTGTGTTGGCTTGTATCAGGAATGCTGCTGAGTGAATTATAAGGGGTGTAGCTAATAGTTTGTCATCAACTCGATGAAGAGACAAAGAATTTGCTTTGGCCACATGCAAATAGAGCAAATGAAAAAGAGAAAGTTATTTTATTTCAGGGCCCATTTTTTTTGTTGCTTTGGACTTGAAAAGCCAAAGATCTTTTATTTAATTTTATTTTGGTTCATCCCATTCAGCATTTCTTTTCCATTCATGAACAGTTTTGGAAACTGTAGCAGCAAATGGGCTTGCCCCCATCGTTTGGCTGGATGTTCTGCATATGACAAATGTGTATTTTCCTTTGGATTGCATTCTCTCAACAACTTCAGTTAGTCCACTTTTGCTTTGACCTGAAATGGCCAAACAATTGCGTCAATATATTATAGTTAGTTAGACTCTGAGGTCTCTAGAAAATGCCTTATTTTCTGAAAAGATGAAACTGAAAGTGGATTCAGTCCATTCACTTTTTTTGTTTTGCAGATGACATTACACAATGCTTCATGCAGTGGTATGGACTTTTATAATGAACATTTTGGAATAAATGGGTGCCCATTAGCTGTCTTCAAATGCAGGAAAGATGGGTCATGATAATAATGACAACAATAATAATTGGTTTAATATCACCCATTTGTAGGATACTCTTTTTGGGAACAAAAACGTTTTTGTACATATTATCACATTTTTAATCTCCCAACTGCCCTGATATAAGTCCATGGCAGAGCCAGCCTCTGTCTAAACGCCTTCTCAACTCTGACTCTGGAAAACATGACAAGTGCTGTGGTCTTCACCTTAGGCCTTCTAAAAAGGGAAGGGATGGAGCTTAGTGCTGACATCACCTCCCAACTTCACGGAAACCCTCCCAGATGTCTCTCCCTCTCTCCAGATGTTCTCCCCACAGCAGGTGCCGACATTCCTCCCCCTAGACCACACACTGCACTGCTTTCCACAGTCCCACAGTCCTTCAGGACTAGGCTATTTCCACCTTTTGGTCCCCCTTTCTTTGGAGTCATTTTTACTATTCCTTCACCTGCATTGCCCGCCACCCCCACCCTCAGAAGTAGAGTTTGCCTGAGGGTTAGTTAGCATCCTTCTCTCAACCCCGAATCCTGGTGAAAAAATTCTGCACTTCGTTTCACATGTGTGAGAAATGGAGGCAAAGTAACTACAATAATTTGCCCAAGATCCTCCAGCTGTTAAATAGCAGATCTGAATTTGAACCAGGGTCTTTCAGACTAATAACTGTGTCCTTTGCTTCAAATCAGTTTTTCTTATAATGTTATCATCTGTATATGATCCTGCTTATGTCAAGACTAACGTCGGATTTTATATGTTTCCAATCAACATGATTTGTGTAGTGTGATTACACAGAGTCAGAGCTGACAAGTCCAAGTATGCTCCGAGGAGTTTAAAAGGGGTTGGAAAAACTTGTTAACAGTGTTGTTTATTTAAAAAGGAAACCAAAAAAATCCCTTAGGTTATAAAGTTGGAGGCAGCTGTAATTAAAACGGCATCCCAAGGTACAGCCTTTTAAAAGACTTTCTAGACTAAAAGATTTCTTCATCCACCCACACCACCATTACCACTCTGATGGATCTTCCCTTAGGGAAATCAGTACAGTCACTCAACATTCCAACATCTACAGCTGCCACTGGCCCCAGGCCTTAGCTTTTGTTTTGCCTTTACTGAGTGAATGACAGTGAATGGATGAGATTTTATAGTTTTTTAAAAAAAATGTAATGGAAGTTCTCCTTGGCTGACTCCTGTAGTTTCCCCACACACACCTCCTCAGGGTCTGATGGGGATTTTGTGCTCTCCCTTGTTTCCTTAGCTTGTTCCTTCCAGAAACAGCTCAGGCTTCACATCTCACTCTACTAGTTAGTGGTTATGCAGCTTGACTATACAATGATACCACCCTGGGAACTTCTATAAAATACTGATGCCTAGACCCCCGTCACTGATCAGTTAATCAGAATCCTCAGGGGTGGAAAGGAGTCTATTGTGTAATTCCTGGCTTAGATGACCATTATATTAAACTAAGTTCCTAAGTTCCCTTTGGCATATGATTATGGGACATTTAGTTCAGGACACTACTGTAAAGGTTGTGTTTTGAAGTTTCAGCAAGGAATTTAGCAACTGCTTATGATATTCTGGCTTATAATGGAAAAAATATTAATCAGATCTGCCACAGTGATGTTGAGTGACAAACCACCCCCAAACTCAGCGGCTTAGATCAAGGAGCATTTACTTCTTGCTCAAGGGTCTACAGGTTTGGCTGGTCTAAGCTGAGGTCTGTTGGGTGTTTTGCATCAGGCTTTAGATAGGCTGCATTTTTCTCCATGTGGGAATGTGGTTCAGGTTCTTTCCCATGTCTCTCGTCTTCCTTGGACCATCCACTGAGTGTCCAAGGAATATACATTTCATGGCGGATCACTGGCAGGCAAAAGCCAAGCCCAGTTATATTTAAAGGTCTCTGCTTGTGTCATGTCCACTAATGCACTAATGTGCCTTTGGATGAAGTATTAATAATTCATATGATCCAGCCCAAAACCAATGGGATAGGGACACATACTCTACCTGCAGTAAGAAGGAGAAGAAGATAAATATTTTCTCACAGAAGTTCACACTCTTGCAAGAAAAAATATAAACTTGCTGACAATATCTTAGAATACAAGTGACTAAAATTATTCCAAAATGAAAAGTTTATTTAAAAAGTAACAAAAGAAAGACTGAGCTGCCGTGGAGGAGGGAGATAATTCTAGCCACTGGAAGTGTTGAAGCAGAGTATAGAGCATCCCATGGTGGGAAATACATGCAAAGGACTCAAGCATGAGCTGATTATCATGTATTCTGGTTAGATTATAGTTAACATGCCATGGGGGGAGAGGGGAACAGAAAGAATAGGGCATGACAAACTCAAGATTCAAAATTGATATGATAAGCTGCAACCAACAAGGCAAAATATCAAAAAGATAAACATAATGCCACGGATTTGGGTTTACAATAGCAATTGTTTTATATATACAAAATAAAAATCTATAGTACATAAGATATTGGTGTATTGTCATTGTTTAAATATAACATTAATTAGAATTTCTAAATAACCTTGGGCATCCCATGCAGAATTACTCTGCATGGTATTTTTTGGCCAAAGGCTCCAGTTGAGCATAGAGAACATACAGGCTAGGGTTAATACTATTATTAACAGTAACAGAAGCAGCAGGTAATATTTGTGCAGTGTTTACCTAGTGTCAAGTATAGGTAAGTGCTTTACATGGATTATTTCATCCTCAAAAATCCCTGTGAGGTAGTACCAATGCCATCTTCATTTTCCAGATGACAAAACTGAGGCTTAGTGAGTTAAAGTAACCTGCCTGGGGTCCCACAATTCAAGATTGCATTGCTGAGAGTTTAAGCCAGAGTGTCTGATCCTATCATGGTTGAATGTAACCATTATACCTTATTGCCTGCCCATCTGAACTGACGTGCTGTTTAAATACTACCACTTCCCCCAGGAGCCTTGTCCTACTATTTTTCACAGGACTGCCCCTGGACACTTTGCTATTATGGCACATGTTTAGGGTTATCTTGAAATGCTGGTATGTCTACATTGAGTAGATCTTCTATCTGGGAGTGCTTCATAAATTTTTGGTAACCAAAATGTGTTCCAATAGCTGTCATGAATCAGGACTCCTTTCCCAAATCTAAGTGACCACCTTCACCACTACCAGAATCCATTTGAAACCCAATCTCTGTTGTTTCAACTTCCTCCCACTTTGCTATTGATTATTTCCAGCTTGCTTGAGGGAGCTAACAGCCAAATGGAAGGCTGGGATTTCCCAATCAATAGTCATTAAAGTTGCATTTATTATAAACAGAGTGACTTTCGGAGCAAGGCGACACCTTTAACATTAAAAAGAAAAAAAATAAGAGCTCATTTGGTAACATAAATGCAGCTCTATATAGGGAACAGCTAGCTTTAGCCAAAGAAATGCACTTGCAAATGTCCTTTTTCTCTCACACATTGTTGCTTCACATATAAACACATCTCAGAAAATGTAAGTTCCAGGACTGTTCATAAAAGGGGTTTGGAGTTGGAAAGATCTGTGTGTGTGTGTATTTGTTTGTTTGCTTGTTGAACTGAAGGAAGAAATTTAAGTCACCAATCTGACTCACTAAACTTGAAGGTAAAAAAGGATCAGGGGGAAATAAAGGAGCTGACTTGATAGTAAATCTGAAGAAAAAGTACAGCCCATGCTTTTGGTGAAAGTGAATGAACAGAGAGGCAATAAGGTTACAGAGAGGCCAGGAAAAAAAAAAAGAATCTGTCAGAATGGAAGTAAGAATTAACACATAGTGCTTGGTAGAATAATTTGCTGTGAAAAGCAAAATATTCCTAAGCAAGTATAGTCCTGTTGAAGTATCCTGAAATAATAAGAAAAGGAGAACAGAACACATGTTTGTAGGACAAAATGAATGCACTCACTGAGTCATAAGGTAATGTGTTATATTCTCACGAGGTTACTTTTTTACTTTGATAATAGAAAAATTATCATCAGTTACTCAGTTTTCCAGAGTTACCTTTCAGGCTCTAGTAGGGAACAGGCTGTTCTGTTTGTTTGGTTAATACATTTTCTGAAATTAGATAGATAAAATACCTTACAGAAAGAGAAAAAAAGCCTGGAAGGTGATCTTTTAGATCTTGCTAAGTTTGTCTTCTACTTCCCGTACTCCTTGCCAACTTGTTGGGCTTCATCACGTTGTATATTTTTGAATCGACTTTTTATTTAACCTGATTTGACTTTTATCTCTTTCATCGTCAGAGGTCTTTGGGTAGTGGGACCTTGGGAAAGGCCTCAAGGTTGAAGTTATCCAGTGACTCCTTCCTCATTCTCAAAAATGCTTCCAGAGCCAATAGCAGCAGCCTTGCTGGAGATGAGCTCAGTAAGTCCAGAAATTTTCCTGATTATTGTCCAGCAAACATTGTTATCATTGAGCATGGGCTACACCCCAGAAATAGGATTGACCTTAAGGTTAATCAAACCAATTCTAGAAATAGCAGAAGGGGGAAACTCCAGGAGCAAATGTAGACCTTGGGAATGAGGGTGCTGCATATTAGTAGCCCAAGACCTAAGCCTGCCTGCCAGTTATAAATTGTGGATTTCCCAGTTCTTTTAACCCCTGAAGATTCATCTACAGATAGAGAAAAATTATGTCTTACTAAAGCCATCAATTAGAATGGGGCAAAATGTAATGTGACTAAAATACTTTGCACCCCTAGAAGCAGATAATACTTATAGACGAGGCATCTTCATTATCGTGTATTTTATATATATATATATATATAAAACTGCCTCTTTCTATCACATTTTGACACTTCATATTGCCAGGCCATTTTTTAGAACCACAAATAAATAGATAACAAGGCAGATGTGTAACTGGACACATAGGTATGTAGACAAATAGGTAAAGTCAGATTCTTTAGGCAGTAGTTTTTAAAGATAAATCAGGGTAAGTTGATGCTCTTAACTCAGAAGAGGGGAAACTCAATTTTAGAAAAATGGATAGTAAGATGGAAATAGAAGAGCATATCAGAATGGACTAAAATTAGGGATTTGTGATATACAAAATTGTACATTAAAACTGAGGATAGTGAATGGTAGATATCCCTGATGTTTAAGGCTAAAAAAAAATAGCCAAAATAGTAATAACACATCCTCGTATTTAGTAAAAGCAGTAGGGAGAAAGCCTGAAAAACATAGTGGTAATCATAAATCTGGGAATAAACCAAGGCAATTAAATAGTAACATCTGGAGGCAGAGCCTGTATTCATAGTTTCTTATCTTTTTGAACCTCTTGGCCCGGGGTGGTTGCTTGATAAACATTCATTGTTTGAATAAAATACAGAGAAAGCAAAGATAATGAACACCAACTGAGACGGAAACTGGAAGTTCTATTAGGAGTGGTCAAAGATATTACCAGAAAAAGGAGAGGCAAGTTTTTATAGGAAACTGGATACAATAATAGACTAAAATATGGTTGGAAAAAACATTAATTAGTGCATGGGTGAAAGGAAAGGTAATTTTGCATAGGGTCTGGGTGAGGACAGGTTAAAGGATTGTAGGTGAGCAAGCAAATTGTTCCAAAGAAATGTGCTGTTGTCAGCAGAGGTAACTACTGTCCTGAAGGAAAATCTTGCCTTGGCCAATGGGTAAGAAAGCCTCTTTAAACATAGACATGGGTAAAGTGAGTGCATTGTAAATATTCACAAAGAATAGCTGCATGATTGAAATACAGGAAGAGAAGCTAGTTGCCTCAAGTAACTCAAGATTAAGGAGAATATGTATGAAAATTAAACTAGCCCAGCCTGAAAGTGAAAGGAGCTACTTCAGTATAATAGGAGAATCACCACCACCAGAGGTAGTCACATAAAACCTGAGAGCCATTTTGGGCAGGGGAGTTAGTTGTTGAGGAAATTCAGGCATCAGATGGGAACTGGGTTACTTAGCCTTGATTTCACTCTTGGCTCTGAAATTCTGTGCTTCACTACTCATCAGTGAGAATTCATTGCTCAGGAGACCCTTCGTGGTCCCTACGACTCATTTTCGGCTTTAATGCGCTGGCTCCTTCCTCAACCAGTATAGCAGACACTACAACCAATTTAACAGCTGTATCTCCACCAGGGAAAGCCTCTATTTACTGTAGCATTTGATGATTTCTGTGGTGTAAATACTGCCACCATGGCCAATTTCAAGCTACCAATGTCATCGAACCTGGAGTTGAGAAGAGATGCTCATAATTGCCTTGCACAAACCTGTATAAGCTAACAACTGTATAAGCACTTCTCTGAGTACCTGGCTCCAAGATCCATTATATTGTTCAAAAAAGTGTGATCAGTTTCTAAGTTGTTGGTGGCTTCCAGGTGGCTCAAAAGGCAGACCATGAGGGATGGGTGAGAAGACTCCATACACTGATACTGATAAACTAACAGCTCGTATGCTCCATGCCCTCCCACCACTGCCACAACCATCGGCACAAAATGATAGCATTACCTCTTCTCATTTCCACACTCACTCTTTGGACTTATCTTTGGTGACTTTCCCCTTGATAAGCTTTTAAAGGATGTAAGTGAGAAAGTGTATGCTATCCCTTGGTGTGAGTTCCCTCTACTCCTCTCCAAAATTGGTATCTGCTTTCCCTGGTTCTTGGGACTTGATCAGACAAATTTTAGTGTGACCTGTTGACTTTATTGCCACTTCCCCCTCCTTTATTTTCTTCATGCCTTCCGTATGGTTTCCCGTGCTGCTCCCTCTCTCTCCTGCACAGTTACAAGAGCTAATGCTCACTGAGCACTTATCATGTGCCTCTGAACACTTTATTTCTATTAACTCTTCAAATCATCCTAACAACCGAATGGGGTATATTACTATGATTTACAAATTAGTATCTATGATTTACAGATTAGGAAACTGGGGCACAGAGAAGATAAATACCTTGCTGTAGGTCATACAGCCAGTTAGTGTCAGAGCTGGGATTTGAACCCCGACAGGCTGGCTCCAGAGTTTTGATTGTTAGTGGGGTATCATGGGGAATTTTCTCACCAGTGCCTTGAGCTCTTGGGAGAAGAGTGTGTAGAAATCTGACAAATTTGAAGGAAGGTACATTCCTGATAGATAAAGTAGAAAAAGTGAGTTGTTAGAACGGATCAGATGCAGGGAGAACTTTGGTTCTGCTGTGAGGTAGATTGCGGGTCAAACGCCACCTATGGTTAAAAGATTGGAACCTTGTGGAAAGGAATAATTTGTTCCTATTCACTTCATTTTTTTTAAAACTACTTAAACTCACACCTGGGTATGGGAGTTAGTGGGCCTGATTAACTTCTTTTATTAAACAAAAAAATAGACTGGCATTGAGGCTTAGAATTTTTTCTTTTTAGAAGCAGGGTCTGTCTCTGTTGCTCAGGCTGGAGTGCAGTGGCTCAGTCATAGCTGGCTGCAGCCTTGAATTCCTGGGCTCAGGGGATCCTCCTGCCTCAGCTTCCTGAGTAGATGAGATTACAGGTGCACAACATCACACCTGGCTAATGAATAGATATCTTTCCAAATTTAAGTACATGTGTAACTGACCAATACATCCTATTAAAAAAATGTAGATTATCATTAGGAATGCCATTAATCATTGGCGGTGGAAAATATTTATATTTGAAAACTCAACCAATATTAGGTTTTTATGGGGAGGAATTGCTAAACTCACTGGACAATCCAGGACAGATTGCAGACTCAATTATTAGTCCATCACCGATGGCCACTAACTAAAAACTCGTCTATTTATACAGCAATAGAAAGAAGAGTAAAACCTCACTTATGTGGAACTCAGCTCCCTAGCAATGGTACTTACGTGAAGCTTTTCTGAGAATAATAGATGAAACCAGAATATTAGTTAAAATTAGGATCAACTGAATATAAAAGAAAATATAACACAATTATGGCTTAAACACACAAGATTCCCTTTTCATTTTACAGAACAGAAGTCTGGAGGTAAGCAGGTTCAAGTTGGAACTAGAGGTGCACGATCATCAACATCCCGGGCTCCATCTAACTTTCTGCCCCACCATCCTTAGCACATGATCATCTCAAACCTCCTCCTGGCTGTTGGTCCTGCAGCCATCATATCCACATACTAGGGAAAACTGAGTAGTCGGGGAAGGGCAAAAAGGCACACACTGGCCACCTATCCTCTTTCTGAGGACCCTTCCTGGAAGCCACATCCAACGCTTATGCTTCTATTTCATTGGCCAGAATGTCCTCACATGGCTCCACCTAACTACAAGGCAGACTGGGAAATTTTTGCTGGGCACAGTGTTGCCTTAAATAAGGTTAAGGATCTCTGCTTTGGAAAAAGAGGAGCATGGGTAGTGGGTAAGGAATAGGCCATCTCTGCCACAACAGAAAAGACAGAGCTCCCATAATTAATGTGAATATGGCCCGTGCACTTCCCTAATTAAAGAACCCCGAGGCTCTCTTGAAGAAATAATTTGTTCCTTCTTTTCTTAAGCTCTAAGCATCTTCACATATACATATGATTAAGGTACTAATTTTCCACTTGCTAGAATGAAATTAATGCATGTTCTTTTCCTTTTAAATGAGAGAAAATGAACTCACAAAATGCATGAAAAAATAAAAGCAAACTTTGATGCCACCTCCTAACCCTCCCAAGGCCCAGAGAAGAAGAAAGGGGAGGAGACAAGCTGAGGGCCCTTGTCCTAAGGCTGCGCTGGAGGGAAAAGCCATAGAGCTCTCACTTAATGGGACTAGCTTTTGTAATCCTGCCTCTTAGGCAATCAGCATTGCCTAATAAGTTACCTCCTAAACTTATTACTTTTTTATTTTGCCTGTTTTATTATTTTTAATTGACACATTATAATTGTACATATTTATAGAGTAGAGTGTGATGTTTTGATACATGTATACATGTGTAATGATCAAATAAGGATAATTAGCATATCCATCACCTCAAACACTTATCATTTCTTCTTACTGGGAACATTCAAAATCTGCTTTTCTAGCTATTTGAAAATATAAATTGTTAATTATAGTCGCTGTATAGTGCTATAGAACACTAGAACTTATTCCTCTTATCAAGCTATACTTTGTGTCCATTAACCAACCTTAGACTAATTAAGAGACACAAAAGTACTCCCCCAACACACACACACACACACACACACACACACACACACACACTTCTCTGCCTCTAGTAATCACTATTCTATTTCTATGAGATCAACTTTCTTAGCTTTCACATGTGAACAAGGGCATGTGGTGTTTATGTTTCTGTGCCTGGTTTATGTCACTTAATATAATGTCATCCAAGCTCATCCCTGTTGCTGTGAAAGATAGAATTTTGTTCTTTTTTTATGGCTAAATAGTAATCTATCGTGTACATATATCATATTTTCTTTATCCATTTATGTGTTCATGGATACTTAGTTTGATTTCATATCTTGGCTAACGTGAATAGCACCGCAATAAACATGGTAGTGCAGATATCTCTTTGACTTACTGATTTCCTTTTCTTTGGATATATACCCAGTAGTGGTATTGCTGGGTCATATGGTAGTTCTATTTTTAGTTTTTTGAATAGCTTCCACTGCTTTCCATAGTGGCTACATTAATTTATATTCCCACAACAGCATATAAGAGTTCCCCATTTTCTACATCCTTGTCAGCCCTTGTTATTTGTTGTCTTTTTGATAATAACCATTCTAACTGGGGCGAAATGATAGATGATTAGTGATGCTGAACATTTTTTCGTATACCTATTGGCCATTTGTATGTCTTCTTTTGAGAGATGTTTATTCAGATCCTTTGCCCATTTTTAAATTGAATTATTTGTATTTTTTCTATTGAGTTATGTGAGTTCCTTATATATTCTGGATATTAATCTCTTGTTGGGTGAATAGTTTGCAAATATTCTCTCCTATTCTGTAGGTTGTTTCTTCACTGTCTTGACTTTTCCTTTGCTGTGCAAAGGCTTTTTAGTTTAATATAACCTATTTTGCTTTTGTCTATTTTTGCTTTTATTGCCTGTGCTTTTGAGGTTTTCTCCATAAAATCTTTACTGGACCAATAACCTAAAGAATTTCCCTAATGTTTTTCTTCTAGTCATTTTATAGTTTTTTTTTTCTTACATTTAAGTCTTTAATCCATTTGGAGTTGATTTTGTATATAGTCTGGTTTCATTCTTCTGCATATGAATAGCCAGTTTTCCCAGCGCCATTTATTGAAGAGATTGCCCCTTCTCCAATTAATGTTTTTTTTGTTTCTTTATTGAAAATCAACAGGCTGTAAATATGTGGATTTACTTATGGTTCTGTTTCATTGGTCTATGTGTCTGTTTTTATGCCAGTACCATGTTGATTTGGTTACTATAGTTTTGTACTTTATTTTGAAGTCAAGTAGTGTGATACCTTTAGCTTCATGCTTTTTGCTCAGGATTGCTTTGGCCATGCATGATCTTTTGTAGTTACATATAAATTTTAGAATTGCCTTTTCTATTTCTGTGTGGACTGTCATTGGTATTTTGAGAGGGATTGCATTGAATCTGCAGATCGCTATTTGTAGTATGGTCATTTTCACAATATCAAGTCTCAATATCCATGAGCACTATTTGGTTTAGGTAGTGGGGCACACAATCACTCTAGATGACCAAGGTACCATTTCTTGGGATGCAGGACACTGCTTCAACCTTGGTACTGGGGAGGTCTGCCTGCTCTGGGTGGCCAAAGTACTATTTACTCAGGAGGGAGGGTACTGCTCTAGCTTCAGCCTGAGAGGGCAGGAGATGGGATAGGTCTCGGAGTGGCTTCACCTCTGCTTGGTCACATGGGGAAGGATGTGATAGCTGCTCAAAGCTTGGCTTGGGGAGGTTGGGCCAATAGGCTGGGGCACTTCAGCAGTGGCTTCACCTCAGGGATGACAGGGAGCCATGGCCCAGAGCAAGACACACTTCAGCCATAGTTCCAATTCCAAGATGGCATAGTGTAGTAGCCAGGAGGCCACAGGGAGCAGAGCACAGTGTTTGCTTCTTCTCTGGGGACCACAACTATGTGGACTCTAGGCGGCTTCCTCAGTTGTGCTGAGGACTGCCAGGGACCTAAGTAGTAAGATCTGTATGTGTCAAATGTGTTGATCAGGGCTACTGGGGTCCTTTTGCTTACTTCCTTGACAGAGGGAGAAGTTCCTCCTGGCTGATCCCAGTTGGAGGATGGGATGGTGGAGGACCAGCATTTTCTTTCATTCTCTGTGTGATCCATCCCGAGTTTTTGTGCTCACCAAAGTTTCTTTTACTCCTCTGATGCACTCTAGCACTCTCTCTCAGTTATTTTCATTAAAATGTTGCTGTTTATTCATTGTTCTGGCTGTCATTATGAGGGTAACGACTGCTAGGAGCTTCCAGTTAGCCATCTTGCCAGCATTAGTCTTCCCTCTTAAAAGCTATTATAAAACTCTGTGATATCCTTACAGTTCAACTACACACTTGTACCTGAATTAAAATTGACCATTATATTAAGTTGCAAGAGCCAATGTTTCATATTTAAGGCTTATAGTCTTATAGTCTTTAATAGACTTGGGCATACTCTGATCACCAAAAGAAATGTTTCATGAAAAATGAGCATTTATTTGGAGGGAGCAGGGGTACCCAAAGGTGTTATCCCAGGCACCCGTACCATTACACATAGTTGGCTTGTTACAAAATCTTATTGCAGTAGATTGGGGGTAGAAAATTTAAAGAGGGGATGTTAGAGTTAAGCACATCCAAAAAGCAAATGTGAACATTGATAGCATGATATAAAAGAATGAATAAAACACATGTATAAAAGTGGCAAATGCCTATATGTTTGAGAAAATTCATAATGAATTATTGGAAAAATTTGGCAGATTAAATGAAAATAAATTTCAACTTGGAGTCATCTAGTGTTGGGGAAAATTGTCACTAGACTGAATCATCACAACACAGATGTTCAGAAAAATCACTTCTATTGATCAACCAAAGGTTTAATTATATTTAATACATATGATTAAAGAAGGTGGAGAAGCATTTTAAATATTAGAAAAATTTCATTCAAAGTTGTTAAAACATATTTAAAATTATTCTTTAAGGGAATGATAAATGCAACCACAACTCATTCACTAAGAGCTCTAGTCTGATAAAACTCTGCTGCAACATAACAGTTATTTTTAAAGAGCTTAAAAAAATTTACAATGCTGTTAAGTCACATTATGCACTTTGTAAACTTCTGATGAGTTATGCTGTCAGATAGCATCATACTTATTTGGTTGATGGAAACTATTGACCAAATTGTTTAATTTAATTAAAATCACAGAACACCAGGATGGTAGAACTAGAAATCACATCCTTCGAATGACACCTGGGCACATCCTCAATTTTCTGACCAACTTACTTCTAAATAGATACATCTATCTGTATCAACTTTAGAGACAGAAACTTAAATATCTGAAACCAAACTCATTACTTCTCCCTATACCTGCACTTCACTGCTTAAGCTAGGAACCTGAAAATTTTCCAAAACTCATTTACCTCTTACACCCACATGCCAGTCACCTACTGTTGTAAGTATGCCACCTGGATAGCGTTTTGACCCATCCCCCAGAATCTGTCTTCAATTCATTTTTTCTTGCCTTGCTTGTGACTCTAACCCTAACTCTTCTTCAGGCCTCTCTCTCTTCCCCACTCCATTTCGTTCTTCATTTTACCTCTAACATTATCTTCCTAGATTCAAATCTGATCACTTTACTCCCTCACTTGAAAACCTCCAGGGCTGCTTATTGCCTACAAGAAAAAGTCTAAATCTGTTAGTATGATCTATAAAGGCTTTGACCACCTTATGCCCAGCCTGCCTCTCTGGCTTCATCTCCTGCCATCTTTTCACGTGAATGCCCCACACTATGTTCTCTTTCACTCTTAACTGACTTTGTGCTTGCTCTTCTGTCTGCCTGGGATGCCTGCCCCTGTCCCTCTTTTCTACTTGATATGTTCATATTAATCTTTTACTCTGCTAAACTTTGACCTTTCTCAAGTATATGTATTTATTTGTATAGCTTTTCCCAAAGCCTCAGGCAAAATTAATTGTTCTGAGCTCTTTACTCTCCTAGTCTCTCTTTTTCTCTATATCTATCTGTCTTCTATCATACCTCATAGCATATGATTCCTTTTAAACTCTATTTACAAATTTTACCCCCTAGACTTAGACCTCATTCATTTCAATATTTTCAGCATAGTAGCACAGGAACTGGTATATTTTGGTACACAGGAACTGGGGATTATTAGTAAACCTCTTTTGAGTGAATTTTTTGAAATGCTTTTGAATAGTGAAAGAAAATACTTTCTCCCTCTCAGTGTTCATTCCTGTCTTACGGAGGACTCAAGAGTTTTTTTTATCTTATGTTACAGTTAAGAGTAAAAAGCATCCATGTTTCTTCATTTTTAATTTCCTATTATCATCAAGCTGACCAAAGTGAGCTAATCCCACTGCTCTATTATTAGCTATGTTCCATAATTGGTCATGAATTTCACGTTTTATTAACACAAGTTGCTGCACCTTTCCCACTAGCATGAATTATTAAGTGTTCAGTATGCATGGCGCATATAGCCAGGAAAATTATATTTGGCATGCCTGAAAAGATCAGACTATGATCTTGAAGTAGGTTAGAATAGAGTTATAATGAGTGAGGGATATTAAAATATGTGACATATCAGAGTTCATTTTCCTAAAAGGAATCATGAGACCCCAAATCTCATCAAGTTGTTTTAAATATAGTGCCTAAAAATATTACCACTAGGATTTAAATTAGCAGGGCAAAATTAGGAACTGCAAGTGTTGGATAGCAAAATTTTTCTTTTTAGGTACTCATCCCAAATGAGTTAATTAGATTTACTCCAGGAAATTTCTGGCATAATTAAAGGTATAGCAAGAGAACAAAGAGAAATAAAGCACATTTGCTAGATCTGGAATGATATAAATACAAGTCTGTTAGGTTAGGAAATTTCCATGGTGTTGCTTTTTAAATTTTGCCATGGATTTTTAAATGTCCAGGGCATGTAGTTAAATAGTTCACACTCGGGACCTTTGGATGTCTCTTTTTAATCTCTCATAAAAGTACTTTTTAATATAATTCCTGCTGATATTATATTTATTTCTGGAATGATTAGATTTTTGGTTGGATGGGTGGACAGAAAGTTGGATATTCCAGATCTTTGATGATGCTCTAAATGGGATATTTTCTTTTTTATTTTCAAATTGCTTATAAAAATGTACCATGTTCACAGTTTTACTCACACTATGTTTACATGTACATATGTAGATTTAAAAAAATATTGTTATAACTAATTTGATTGTCCTCAAGAGCCCAAACTTGTTTGTCAAGAGAAAATAAGAACTTTTGATCCTTTATATTTAAAAATATGATCTGTTCTGTTAATTATATAGTCCTTTTAAATCATGCTCCTAATTTTCAGATTTCTCTATCTTGTCTTCTTTCTAAGGTAACATCTGGGCTGAGTGCAATGAGGGAGATGAAGGCTATATAACCCCAGAATTCTCAAATGTGTTTTCCTAGGCCTTTGTGGTTCTTAAGGGTGATGTCTCTGTTGTTAGCTGCTTGCTGTTCATCCTGTTGGCATTTCCTACTGAAGCTGGCAGTTGGAAATTAGGATCTGTCTTTCTCAGCTTGGGGAGGAAAGTTGGTAACATCCATCTAGTGACCAATCCAACCCTTGCCTTCACTGGCTCCTAAGTCTGTGCCATATTCACCTCCAGTTTCTTTGAGGTCATCTCATCCTCCACCATGGTGAGTGGCACAGCAAGGGTGGTGGCTTTCAACTTGGTCACCTTCTAATCCTCCTCAAGGGGTGGGAAGAAGTTCTGGACTCTGTTGATGTGACCCTCAAATTAGGAAAATATCAAGGCTTTTGCCTTCCAAGTTTAGTTTGATGGGTATAATGATGAGAGATATTGCTATCGAAATAGGCTTCCTAATTTCAATGGAGATCTTATGTTCTGAGAATGGAGATAGAGGTAAATTGCCTACAAAATGCCTAGAAAAGAATTATGCCATTACACAGCAAAGCTGGAATAAAAATCAGAGTAGATTGGCCCTCAGAGAATTTTGAAAGTGAGTGATAGATCATGGAACACCTAGGACCAAAATAGAAGGTTAGAATTAAACACTTTCTTAGTCTAAATAACTGGGGGAAAAAAATCTGAAAAAGACTGATTTGCATCACCATACTCAGACCTCTTTAATGAAGTGGCAGGTGGTACCATATTATGAAATCTGAACTTTGTAATGTGATTTTCTAGTCATCCCCAAGGATACCTGAGATCACTTACTAATGTGACTCTGCCTTGGGGCAAGGGACAATTTAGACTTTGTGTTCAATACTGAGCATTGATTTTGTTTTTAAACTTTTAAAAAACATTTTTATTATTTATTTTTAATTAAAGAGCAAAATTATACATATTTTTGGTACATAGAACAATGTTTTGGTGTACGTATACATTGTGAAGTGGCTAAATCAAGCTATTTAACATATGAATTACTTCATATATTTATCTTTTTTTGTAGTGAGAATGCTTCAAATCTACTCTTAGTAATTTTCAAATATACAATCTATTGTTATTAATTGTAGTTACCATTATGTACAACAGAGCTCTTGAACTTACTCCTTCTGCCTAACTGAAGGATACAGATCCTTTGACCAACATCTCCCCAATCCCTTCAGCCTCAGCCTCAGCCTCTGGTCACCACCATTTTTCTGTCTTAAATATTCATTTTGAATTAATGCCAATGCTTTAGAGTCCCAATACTTCCGAGGTCCATTGGTCATTGGGATGCTCATGAGGATCAGGTGTAAAATGGAGTTTTGTCCCAAATATATCTCATGGCAGGCTTGGCAGGTCGATGATTCAATCCTATAGATATTTTAAGTTTCTGAATATATAGTTGTCAAAATCCCCACAATAGCTCTCCAGCTTATGAAGAGAAGGCTTTTATAGTATGAAAAATCAAATGGAACTCCCTAGAATGTTCTTTCCCTATAAAAATTATAACTCCCCAAAGTGATACTGCATCTATGGGAGAGTCATAAAAATTAAGGCAATTAATAAAGGTTTGGAAGATGAAAAGACATATACTTTCCATCACACCCTTACTTAGAGTCTCTGCTTAGCCTCAGCTGAAAGCAGATGGATTTTGAAGAACAGCAGACTGTTGAAAACTTAATGGTGGAAATTTAATAATAGTAGTTATTCCAAATGTACTTTTTTCCTCCAGAGGAAATTAAGACATACCCAGTCACCTATGCTTTAGTTTGGATGTTCTCCTGATTCATATTCCAATTAACTAATTCTCTCTTCTGCTTTTAAAGCCTACTGTAAAAAAAAAAAATCTATTATGTTCTTAATTTTATTTGTTGTATTTTTAATTTCTAGGCTCATTTCCTTTTTTAAAAAAATAAATTTCATTTGACTCATAAAATCCTCCAGAATCTATTAATCGGTTATTTTCAAGAATGTGCCTAATTACTAATAACTAGGTCACCTGTGGGTGTATTTTATTGTTTTTCCCCCCTCTGGGTCTCATTTCCTTATGTACCTCATAATTTTTTATTTAACTCTGAACTTTGTCTGAAAAATTGTGGATGTTCTGGATGATGTTGGGGCAAATCAACTTAAATCCAATCAGGAACACAGCTGGCTCAGCCCAGGTTTTTGTAAATCTCAGTCTATTTCTGATATTCTTTTACTTTTAAGGTGTACCTCTCTAGGTCTTTCAGTTGAGAGGCTGGGGACAATACTCCTTGGGAGCCAAGTCCCAAATTTTTATTTTTTGTTAAACAGCACAATGAGACTGCCAGGAACTCCTCTCTGCATTTCCTAGGCTTTCTTCATGGATTTTTAACCTCCCAGTCTGAACAGCTTGAGAATTCAGTAAATATCTTTGGGGGAAACCACAAAGTACCACTTTTCTGTACAACCTTTCTGTTGGCCCCTTCTGTTCTGGCTGCCTTGCTAGTCCTGAATTCTAATTTTTCTCTCCTGTCCTGAGAGATTGCCAAAACCTTGTTAATTTCTCTGCCTCTGTAGTATTCGTTTGGTTGTATCCCCAGGCTTTGGTTCCTGCTCCATGAATAATCAGCTCTTGCCCCTCAGCACATGCCCCAAGAGAAACATCCAGAGTGTCGACACTCCTCTTGAGGTTTCTTTCTCGTTGGTATTTCAGATTTCCAAGGCCTAGATGCCTGTGAAGCTTTACAATGACTTCACAAAAATGTACTTTGAATTGTAGTCCAAATTCTGTAATCCTTGAAGAAAGCATCATTTCTACATGCTACTTCATCATAGGTAGGTGCAATAGTCCTGATTTAGTCTGGAATCGGTAGTTGCTTTCTTTTAGAAACCTTAAATGATTCCCAAGTGAAATTCAAATTGAAATAGTTATTGTTTGTTTTACCATATTATCTAGGGTCAATTTTAATGAATTATATTTTCATAAAAAATAATTTAAATTTCATAGACTTTCAAATTAATGTACATGGAGTTGAATAAACTTATCCCTTACATTTTAAATTGTTCTTTTTATCTGCAGTTATTTTCTTAATCTCTCATTTTAATATTTATAGTCATACCTTCCTTTATAGCTTAATAGTCATATAGTGGCTTATTTCTTTTATTTTCCAAATATCAGCTCTCTGATTATTTGATATCAGCTCATTTAGTATATCTTTTTTCTAATTCACTATTTTTTGGTTTTTAGCTTTTTTAAATTGATTCTTCTGTCTTGGTTTTATCTACCTATTATTAATTAATTAATTTTTATTATTTCTTATAACATACATACTTATGGCTAGTTTTGTTATCATTTTTTTCCTAAATTTTGAAATTATGTTTATTTGGCCCTTAGTAATATGTCCAGTGGGTTTAAATTAAGAATAACATTGAATGTTTTGTGAAGAATGTCTTGTTTTAATGGAGTTTTTGAACTATTTAAAAGAGAACAGTTTCTATAATAATGTGAAACAGAAATTAGTCCCATTTTTTGAGTAGAGAAGGGATACAGAATTATGCTGTCTAAAAAGATACTGGGTTTTTCTTTTTTTGAGTGCCCTTAGAAAACTTAGTGCAGGCCACTACTTAAAAATTAATTGTATAATTTTGGTTTTATTTTCTCTTCTGTAATAGGAGTGCTGGAAACTGGCCATAGCTACCTAGGAGTTGGATCCATCCCAGTCAAGTGAAGCTGTTGCCGAATGTTCGGCACTTGTCCCCAAGGCTGCATCAGATGAACGAGGACAAGCAGTTTGAGGAAAAGGAAAGAGAAGTTTGTTAATTTGCCGACAAATGAGGAGGATAGCAGACTCTCATTTTAAAGTACCATTGTCCTCTCTATAAGCAGAAATACGGAGCTTTTAAAAGGAGTTTTCAGCTTCGGGCTATTGCTGTCTAACTATAGCATCTCCAGTGAACACACTCTCATGACCTCTGCCCAGACAATTCTGTTGAGCCATCTCCTGTGGTACAAAGAACAAAAGACACTCCCCTGCCCCTCTTTTTACTGGCCTCAGGCAGGGATGCAGGTTTTAATTCCCAAAAAGAGAGAGGGGGCAGGGTTTGTAAAGAGACAACTCATAAAACATTTAACCCTTTTTCAGGCCATTTCCTCTGTTACAAAGTGAGCCTCAGTGTCTTCTGGAAGTGTCAATGACCTTTTGCCTTCAAAGAACTGATAAAAACTATGGATTTGAGTTGAAAGTTGTATTTTCTTCTCATTATTGTTTAGCCCTTGTCCTTCAATGAGTTCTAGATCTCTGGTGATTGAAGGAGATCAGAAATATTTTTATTCCAGAATATGACATTTTGACATTCTGGACTGGCTGAAGAAGAAGCCTCAAGGTCTCTCTCATCTTCCTCCCCCACCACCACCATCATAGATTCTCCCCAAACCCAAAATTGTTGAAGTTTCTTTATCTCCCTGAAATCAGGAACCCCCTAGAACAGTTGTCCTTCCCTTCCCCTTCCTGTAAGACCAGGGCTGTGACCACATCTGAACACACGCTTAAGAAGATAACGTCCTTTCTCTCAGACTTATTTAAATTCCAAAAGGGAACTATTTACCAGTTACTCTTCCTTCCTCATCCATTCATCCTCCCTGGTGGTTCTCTGTTACCTCTGACAGAATTCCTCTTTTCTCCTTCCCATATTCTGTTTTACCAGAAAGGCATATAAGCTCCTGAGCCCCACTGGGGAGCTGAATCCTCATTTTCTGGGAGTTCCCATGTATACACATTAAATACATTTGATACCTTTTCTTTAATTAATCTGCTTTGTCATGAGTTGATTTTTTAGTAAAACTTCTGAGAGCCAAGGGGGAGTTTTCCTTTCACCCTCACAGTTGAATATTAATTAAAATATATTTGCAAAAAGGAACACATATTTCCTTCAAAGGAAGAAATAGAAGTCACAGAGGGACTTTTGAGTATCTGCGATTTGGCTTTATTTCCCATTAAGTGATTTGTCACCATATTTCCTCAATTTCCTTCTTTCTACCAAACCTTTCCATGTGTCTTTAATTTTGAGTATTTACTCGAGATGATTCCGGTGAGCATAGTAAACAACAATTACTTTAACAGCTGGCCTTTTGTATCCATAGGTTCTGCATCCTCAGAGTCAACCAACTACAGATCAAAAATATTCAAAAATAAATAATTTAAAAATAATACAAGAGTAAAAAGTAATACAAATAAAAATACAGTATAACAACTTTTTACATAGCATTTCAATTGTATTAGGTATCACAATCTAGAGATGATTTAAAGTACATGGGAGGATAAGCATAGATTTATGCAAATTCTGCACCATTTTATGTGAGGCACTTGAACATCCACAGATGTTGGTATCCTCAGGAGGTCCTGGAACTAATCACCTGTGGATACTGAGGGACAACTATACTATATTGACTGCTACGGAGGGTATGGCATTGAGGATAAGGAAAAGGAAAAATAGTTTCCAGAGAGTGAAAACGAAGGAGAAAATACCTTTTCAAATAGCTTCTTACCCAGGAGGAAAGCAAAAATAGTTGCTGCTTTAATGTGATCTTAGGCACATCCATAATTGACATTGGAGTGAAGGGCATTTTTGGCTTGTCCCAGGTGGTTTCATTTTGAACACTTTTCAGCTGGGGCAATAATTCATCATTTTTACTTTCTGAGCCATAGTCAGAGCTGTGGTCTATGATATCATAAGGAGTGATCCACAGAAGAGAGTCCCTGGAAAAATAAATCTCTTTTTAAAGCTATTTGCACATTTAGATAGCCTGTCATTACACTAATTCCTGAGAAAATCAAATAAGACAACCACTCAATTTACTCTTTAATTTACTCATCAAGGCACTTAGGAAGAGGCTGAAGGAGATCACTGGGTCTGCAGGGAACAGGAAATCACAGTGTAAAAGAAGCAAGGTATTTCTACTCATCAGAAAAGCTGCATTTGCTATTTCAAGGTCATGTAACAAAAATAAGTCTTGTTACTAGGATAGATGTAAGATTGTATCGACACAGGAGTCATTTCTAGAGGCCCCAGAATACTCAGCCACTGGTTGGACTGCTTTGCTTCCTTTGAGTTTTGTGGTAGGCCAATCCATATGAAATTATATGCCATATGTTAAGAATTTAAGAAGCATATATGAAAGGAACAAAGGTGGTTGAAATAGATTGCTAGTAAACAGTTGAGATTGCCTTTCTACATCTACAAAATATTAAAAAAAAAAACAAACAAAACAAGAGAGAGCTTACGAGAAACTTCAAATTCTGGCTAAGGTTCTTAAACCTTGTCTTTTCCACTTTCTTCTGTTTGACTTTATAGAATTTAATAGATTCCAATGAAAGAGTGGTAAAGACAGAGGCAAAATGTTTAAAGGTGAAAGTTCATAGCTAAAGAGTCCTAATGCAGACTGTTGGAAGGGAAATTTTTCAGTTTTCAAGTAATACAATTTGTTTATCCTCCCCATCCTTCTCTCTGTTACTAAAAAAATCTTTTTTCTGCATATGAAATTCCTGAAAGTAGATGGTAAACTTCTAAGGGCATAGACTAATGGACTGTGTTCTTTCCCTAAACCTCTTCTCCCCCGTATCCTAGACTCTCTTTCCATGCACAATAGCATCTAGCATGAGGTATGAGAAAAAGTAAGTCAATTAATTTCTCAAATAATAATATAACTTTCACATCCAGATGAGTATTTTGACCTCCACTGTGACCTTGGGCGGTGCTGCAGGTATTACCTGCTACAGGTATTACCTACAGGTATTATGGTATTACGGGAGACCCATGATGAAATCATTTTAGATCCTCCACTTTATGAATTGCCTTATGGTTTTGCAGCAGAGTTTTATAAAACTCTTTAAGTTAGCAAAAATCTGCATTGACTCAATATGCATCTGTTATAATATCTATTATATTTCTGTATCTATTATATCTCTGAAATATGGATAAAGCACCCACTATGAACTTGCAATTATATGAAATGAAAATGTCATCTCCATTGCTTGCAACCACTCTGCAGAATTTGATCATGATTTTTCAGTGCATCTGAACTTGGTTCTGTACTGAAGTGGTAGTGTGCTCTCCCACATGCCTGTCTTTTTTATTTTTTTAACACAAAATTCTATTAACGTATCTATTAAATTGAAATATTATGTGACATATATCAAGCATATGATCATTCATAGATGGTAAGAATTCCCAGGCAACCTCAATATTTTGACAACCATTCCATTCTTTAACTTATTCTTGGCCCCTTACTTTAGGATATGTGTAGTTTCTTCCTGATTTTTCTAAACTTTCCTCATTTTGGTCTTTAAGACTTTTTTCTGTCATTTTTCTCACCTGGAGCCTTTGCCCACTCACTTTTTAGAGGTGGTACGGGCAAATAGCACGTTGTTTTTGAAGATAGACAAAAAAAAAAAAAAAAAAAAAAAAAAAAAAAACAACAAAAAACCATTCTTAGATGCATCCCAGCAAACCAACATTATCTTGACTTTCTATAATAGTCACCATAGCCTTTCCCTCCCTCTTTCACTCTCTTTTTTCCTCCCCCACCCCCTCTCCTCTTTATCTCATTGAGAAGAGAAAAACATTTCTGGTTGCAGGAGAGACAGTTAGAGCTCCGAGCTTGACTCTCTTCTGGATTCAGACCCAATGAATCCCTCCTCAGTTCTTTTAGGTTATACAAAAATATTAAGAGACATGCTATCTCCCGGCAAAGCCTGTCTTTCTAAAATGGATTTCATTTTTGGAAACAACCAAATGCCTTTCAAGGCCAAGTCCAGAGAATAATTTAGATGATCAGACTAAGGAATTACATAATTTCATTATTTTTATGTCTAAAGGCATTTATTCAATAAAATATTGTTTGAGTTCCAGGCTAGGTATGGAGTATTAAACAAGTAAACTTGATATCTACACTAATGGAGCTTTTAATTAAAAGAACATACAGTTTTCCCTTGTTATTCACAGGGGATTGGTTCCAGGAACCCCCACAAATAACAAAATCCGCAAATGTTGAAGTCCCTTATATATTATTAAAAATAAAACGGAATAGTATTTGTGTATAACCTACACTCATCCTACAGTATACCTTAAATCATCTCTAGATTACTTATAATGCTTAATACAGTATAAATACTATATAAATGGTTGTCATACTATATTTTTTATTTATATTAGTTTGTACTGCTATCCTTAAAAAAATTATTTTCGATCTGTGGTTGGTTGAATCCACTAATGCAGAACTCACAAATACAGAGGGCTGACTGTACCCATACCTAAAATTTTATATTTTTAATGGCTTCTGCTTTCTATATGGCTAAAGTGGTGTTTGCCATGTCTTTGCCAACCAGTTATTTAGCAAACCAGCTGTTCTAACACCTTCCAATTTTCTTTGATTTATTCACTTTCACTAGTTTTGAAGGATAATTAAAATACAACAGGGCTCTAGTCAAGTAAAACTATTGTTTTGGGGTTAGCTCTAGCTTTGCAAGGTAATTTTTTTGCCATTTTGTCTTGTTGTCATTGTTGTTGTAAATGAGGATGACTAATGGGGAGGCAGGAAGAGGCACAGGAAAAATTAAATCTCCACATTTGGACATTTGCCAACTGGAGTGATTTACCTGGACATGCACTTGCTTTTTCCAGTCTTGTGTATTTTCTAGGAAGAAATGAGGAAAAGGTAAAAGAATATTAGGGGCAATGGGAATTGTATTGAGTATTTGGCTATGTCAATACCCTGCCATTTAGCAAAGTATTATTTTACTGATTACTTGAGATATTTTCAGATCTGTGTCAGTTTGGGTTTTCTGAGAAGTGACACTGAGTTCTGAGTACAAGAGGTTTATCAGAGGTAACACCTGTGAAAGATAAAGGTGGAGGAAACAGGATAGCGCAGGGAGAGCTTCAGACCACGATGCAGATCTAACAAAGATTCAGCCAAGGGTCAACTTAACAGGGAGGTCCACAGCAAAGACTATTTCTAAGAGGAGTCCTGTTTCAGGTGGAAATAGCCAAGCCCTAGACAGCTACTGCAGTCATTGGCTGGAAGGGTTGCATGAAGAACAAGGCCTGGCTCAAGATCCTAGAGGCACCATAGCTGGAGGCTGTCAGCTAACTTCACCCCTTGCAGCTGAATGGTATGTTCTTTCTTGAAGGGAGAGCCCAGCAGCGCACCTCCATGGATGCTACAGTCCCAGGCACGTTAACCTCTGATCCTTCCTCCTTGGGGCAACTAGACCTTGCAGCATTCCTTACCTTGGAGATGTTACTCAGGGAGAGAAAGAATATTCAAATCTTGACTTTGGGTTCCAAAACAGACTTTTTAAATTATTTCAATAGATTTAGGGGGTACAAGTGAATTCCGTTACATGTATATGTTATTTCATGGTGAAGTCTGGGCTTTTGGTGTACCTATCACCCAGATAGTGTACATCACGCACAGTAGGTAATATTTCATCCCTCTCCCCCTTCCATCTTCCTCGCTTTTGAGTTTCCAATGTTCATTATACCACTGTGTGTGTCCTTGCTAGCCATAGCTTAGCTCCCACTTATGAGGAAAGCATGCGCAAAACAGACTTTCGATATGCATGGCTGTGAGCATTGTTTGAGAGAAAAGTCATTGTAGTTATTCAAAGCCTGAATCATAGTCAATGAAAGGTAGAATAGGGGAATTCTGTGACCAGAGAAAGTTGTCATACCCCTGGAATGAGGAGGAAGGAGATTGAGAATGAAAGAAGAGATGGAAGAAGCTGAGGCTTCTGGGCTCAATCCTGGTGGGGAGAAAGACAGAATCAGACAACTCAGGCAAAGATCTGAGAGCCTGACCCAGGGACAGCGCTTTGCACATGATTGTGCAAGTTGTGCCCTGCCCTTGGACGCAGGTTGAAATTCAGTTTGCATGCTGCCCACAAGCCATCAGACCAGGAGGAAAGAAGTATTCTTCTAATTGTTCTGCCTGGCGGCGGGTAGGGGGAGCATATCTTTACCATTTGTCCATAAAGAAGGGATACTTCTTTCTAATTCACACGGTTGTCTTGTGCATTAGCAGGGGCTCTGCCAATACATCACTTTCTGCATGAAGTCTGAGAAAATCACAAGGTCTTAGAAGCCTCTCCATTGAATCATGGCACAGATGGGGAGAGTATAAATGTCAGGTGGATCGTTCATGATCATGGGCCTGAAGGATCCTCATATACAATCAGTACAGCGTGGGGAAGTCCAGAATGTCTCCTCCTGAAGTTGAGGGTAGTGCTAATGTGCTACTGAAGCCAGAAGAGCTGGAGAGGTAGTAAAGTAGAATAAGGAGCTTTTCTAGAGAAGTAAGGAACTGAGAGCCAAAGAGCATATGAGAGTTAGTGGATGGTAAATGGATAAGTAATGTTGACTGAGAGTTCGCTTTTTCCTCATGTGTATTACATAAACCTGGAGGACTCAGTGACAGCTCTGAAAGAAATTAGAAGGATCTTAAATTGATTAAAACATTCATATACATGAGATTACCTAAATTCCTGGAGATTAAACATATGCCATTCTGAGGAAGAGGGGACCCAAGTAGTTGCATGGTATATAAAAATCAAGATATTTAAATTTGTTTTCACAGCTTGGTTTTTGACCTGAAAAATTGGAAGTTCTCCCACACATTAACAAATAACCAAGATTTCAGATTGAAGTGAATTGCCCAAAGTCTCAGAAATAGTTAAGTGAGAGAGCAAGACTAGGACTCAGACTTTCTGGCACCAACCTCAGTGTTCCTTAACTTACAGCATCAAACTTCCTCTCTGCAACTTGTTAAGAAACCCAGCTAGCACTGTGCAGTGATTGGCACACTGCAGGTACTAGATAAATGCATGATAGAGAATGTTAATTGACTCATTTGCTGTATCCCTGAACATTGAATTAGCTGCACACACACGGGTGAGAGGCTTTAGTCCTGTGCTTTGATAGGCAAACCATGATGAGCCTAAGTGCCTTAGAGGAAGGGAGAGGGGCAGTTGAAAACAGAATTTTAAATGATTGGAACCACTGATCTGTTTACACACATAATGCCAGAATGTCACTGGTGAATATTACAGAGGAATTTCAACAGCCAAAGTGTGGTACACAGAGCTAGTACCCTGCAACGACAGATAGAGATGCATTGACATGGCTTTCTTGTGAAGATACCACCTACCACTTACCCCAGACAACAGGCCTATCAGTCATGTGGGGCTCTTTTAGCATAGTATCTCTCTTACACACACACACACACACACACACACACACACACACACACACACACACATACTGCTTTATATCTATTCCACAACCATGAAGTCTGGGAGCCAGACCAACTTATTTTGTATTTCAAAAGCAAAGTATTTAATGTTCTTACATTGATTCACAAAGTAAATTCCACTTTAATAGGCACATTCACACATACTCACAAAGCAAAATGTACATTTGCAGACAGATTTCTTAATTTATGCATCCATTGTAAGAGCTAAAAATTTAGTGCTTAAAATGAGGCAAAAATAGGAAAAATCCAAATGTCTACCAACAGGGGAATGAATAAAGAAACAGGTGCATTCATACATGGAATGGTATTCAGTAATATGAAAGAACAAATTACTTATACATCAGCAGTGTATATGAATTTCAAAAATATTACGTTGAGCAAAAGGAGCCAAACACACACACACACATACAAAATAGTACACTTACATAAAATTCTAGGCCAGGAAAACAAATATTTGGTTAAAAATAACAGAAAATTTGAAAATCCCTAATAAGTTCCATCAGGAACAAAAAAGGAGAAGTTACAACTGATGCCGTGGAGATTCAAAATATAATTTATGAATATTACAAACACCTTTATGCACACAAACTGGAAAATGTGGAGGAAATGGACAAATTTTTAGAAACACACAGCCTCCCTAGGCTCAACCAGGAAGAAATGACCAGATGGTTTCACACCCGAATTTTACCACACCTACAAAGAAGAACTGGTGCCTATCCTGCAGAAATTATTCCACAGCATCGAGAAGGATGGATTCCTCCCCAACACATTTTATGAAGCCAACATAACCCTGATACCAAAACCAGGAAAGGACGCAACAAAAAAGGAAAACTACAGACCAATATCCCTTATGAATATAGATGCAAAAATTCTCAACAAAATTCTAGCTAACCAAATCCCAGTGCTTATTAAGAAAATAATCCATCATGACCAAGTGGGCTTCATCCCAGAGATGCAGGGATGGTTCAACATACGCAAATCCATAAACGTAATTCACCACATAAACAGAAGCAAAAACAAAACCATATTATTCTCTCAATAGACGCAGAAAAAGCATTTGAAAAAATTCAACACCCTTTTATGATAAGAATGCTTAACAAAATAGGCATAGATGGGGCTTACCTAAAAATGATACAAGCCGTTTATGACAAACCCACAGCCAACATCATACTGAATGGGGAAAAATTGAAAGCATTCCCACTTAGAACTGGAAACAGACAAGGTTGCCCACTATCTCCCCTTCTATTCAACATAGTGCTGGAAGTCCTGGCCACAGCAATCAGGCAAGAGAGTGGGATTAAAGGCATACGAATGGGAACAGAAGAGATCAAACTCTCACTATTTGCTGATGACATGATATTATATCTAGAAAACTCCATGGATTCAACCAAGAGGCTCCTGGAATTGATAAATGAATTCAGTAAAGTCTCAGGATATAAAATCAATACACACAAATCAGAGGCTTTCATATACGCCAACAGCAGTCATATGGAGAACCAAATCAAAGACTCAATTCCCTTTACAGTAGCAAAAAAGAAAATAAAGTATCTAGGAATATATTTAACTAAAGAGGTAAAAGACCTCTACAGGGAGAACTATGAAACATTGAGGAAGGAAATAGCCGAGGACGTAAACAGGTGGAAAACCATACCGTGCTCGTGGGTCGGCAGAATCAACATCGTTAAGATGTCTATACTACCCAAACTGATCTACAGATTCAATGCAATCCCTATTAAAATACCAACATCATTCTTCACAGATGTAGAAAAATTGATTTTACGCTTCGTATGGAACCAGAGAAGACCCCGCATAGCAAAAACAATTCTAGGCAATAAAAACAAAATGGGAGGTATCAACTTACCAGACTTCAAACTTTATTATAAGGCTGTAGTAATCAAAACAACTTGGTACTGGCACAAAAATAGAGCCATTGACCAGTGGAACAGAACTGAGAACCCAGATATAAAACCATCCTCATATAGCCACCTAATCTTTGACAAAGCAGACAAAACTATGCACTGGGGAAAAGAATCCTTATTCAATAAATGGTGCTGGGAAAACTGGATAGCCACATGTAGAAGACTGAAGCAGGATCCACACCTTTCACCTCTCACAAAAATCAACTCACTCTGGGTGACAGATTTAAACCTAAGGAATGAAACTATTAGAATTCTAGAGGAAGATGTTGGAAATACTCTTCTAGACATTGGTCTAGACAAAGAATTTATGAAGAAGACCCCAAAGGCAGTCACAGCAACAACCAAAATAAATAAATGGGACCTGATCAAATTAAAAAGCTTCTGCACAGCCAAAGAAAAGGTCACAAGAGCAAACAGACAACCTACAGAATGGGAGAAAATTTTTGCATGCTACAAATCTGATAAAAGGCTGATAACCAGAATCTACTTGGAACTCGGGAAAATCAACAAGAAAAAATCAAACGATCCTATCAATAAGTGGGCAAAGGACATGAACAGAAACTTTTCAAAAGAAGACAGAATAATGGTCAAAAAACATATGAAAAAATGCTCAACATCTCTAATCATCAGGGTAATGCAAATTAAAACCACAATGAGATATCACTTATCTCTAGTGAGACTGGCCTTTATCAAAAAGTCCCAAAACAATAAATGTTGGCATGGATGCGGAGAAATAGGAACACTCATACACTGTTGGTGGGATTGCAAACTAGTGCAACCTCTGTGGAAAGCAATATGGAGATATCTTAAAGAGATACAAGTAGAGCTTCCATTTGATCCAGCAATCACATTACTGGGCATCTACCCAAAAGAACAAAAGTCGCTCTATGAGAAAGACACCTGCACCCGAATGTTTATAGCAGCACAATTCACAATTGCAAAGATGTGGAAACAACCCAAGTGTCCATCAATACATGAATGGATTAATAAACTGTGGTATATGTATACCATGGAGTACTACTCAGCTTTAAGAAACAATGGTGATATAGCACCTCTTGTATACTCCTGGATAGAGCTGGAACGCATTCTACTAAGCGAGGTATCCCAAGAATGGAAAGACAAGCACCACATGTACTCACCATCAAATTGGTATTAACTGATCAACACATAAGTGCACATATAAGAATAACATCTATTTGATGTTGGGCAGGGGGGAGGGGGGAGGGGTGAAGGAGGGAGGAGGGGATGGTTATATGCATACACAAGGAGTGCAATGCGCACCACCCAAAGGATGGACATATTTGAAACTCGGACTTAGAGGGGAAAGGGAGAGGCAAGGGCAACATACGTAACCTAAACATCTGTACCCCCATAATATGCTGAAATAAAAAAAAAAAAAAGAAAATTTGGTTGCCTCTAAAGTGGTTTGCCTGGAAAGGGTACAAGGCAACTTTCCAGAATGATAGAATAATTATATATTTGGAATCTGTGAATTTTACTGTATGTTAATTATACTTCAATGAAAATAAATAAATTGAATTTAAAAAGTGAAGTTCTAAAAAGGCGCTGAAGAAATGGCTATAGGTGGAGATATCAAGACATGGCCACAACGGTGCCTGCTATTATCTGCATTGTCTCCAAGATGACATCTACTTTCTTTGGAACACTGGACTCCAATAAAGAAAGAGCTGGATGGTTTTCTAGTGGACATGTATTAGGTAATATATTCTTTGGATAATTTGTCATTGGCTCTATGAAGAATATTTTAAGTTTTTTTCAATAAATAAAGTTTATTGTATATTTACATGACCATGAATATCAGATTATAATAGGTATCTGTCATAAAAATAAGTTAAACATTGTTTGAAATATCACTTACCCCTCCTTTTTCCAACAACAACAAAAAAAAAACCCTGGAGTCAAAGATTTCAATCTGAAGTTATGGTATTTTAGAGTCTTGAGTTATCTCCTGGTTTGGTATTTAACTTTATGAACTTGCATATAATAGTACTTACTCAGAGGTTGTTATAAGGATCAAGTCAACTGTCATATATAATAGCACATTGTGGCCAGGTGCGGTGGCTCACGCCTGTAATCCTAGCACTCTGGGAGGCCAAGGCGGGCAGATCATTTGAGCTCAGGAGTTCTAGACCAGCCTGAGCAAGAGCGAGACCCCGTCTCTACTAAAAATAGAAAGAAATTGGCCAAACAACTAAAAATAGAAAAATTTAGCCGGGCATGGTGGCGTGTACCTGTAGTCCCAGGCATGGTGGTGCGTACCTGTAGTCCCAGCTACCTGGGAGGCTGAGACAGGAGGATTGCTTAAGCCCAGGAGTTTGAGGTTGCTGTAAGCTAGGCTGACGCCACGGCACTCTAGTCGGGGCAACAGAGTGAGACTCTGTCTCAAAAAAAAAAAAAAAATAGCACATTGTAAATCATAAAGTACTACATAAATGTATATTATTATTGTTGTTATTACTATTTAATATAGAAACAACAATCAGACTTTTTACCTTTAAGTTCAAAGAAAGCTAGGGATATCATAGGTGTAACACCTTAAATAGACATACTATTCTACTACAGTGATTTTGATGTCATGTAAGAATTGTGATGTATTTACATTTGGCTATGTATATATTAATATTTCCCCACCCTCACCTCAAGTCCACAGCACATTTTCCATTCACCCTAATCTTTAGCAATCATCTACAGAAAAATGCCATTCAATCTTCGTTCAAACAATATTTTGATATCCACTGGGTACTTACTGTGGGGTTGGTATGGGGGTGCAGCAAGAAGGGACAGGCTATGCTGGCCTCTCTAAATCACTGTCTCAGCTTGTTTCACTGTAAAGTACTTAGGATCTTCATTTTTGCTGTGTCAGCTCATTTGCTTTATTTTCTTCCTCTTATTATGGCTGCATTTGCTGAATGTATTTTACTTTAGCTTCACAAAAAAAGAAGTATCGGGTAAATAGAATTTGGTACCATCTGCTTGGAACTTAGTCATGATGTATTGGCACCTTTTCCTAAATGATAAAAATTTGGAAATGCTAAGTGCACATTGAAAGCAATATTGCAGTAATTTAATACACAGGTGTCTAAGGCATTGCTGGCAAGATGGACAAGAGAATTTAAAAGCTGAATGTAACTGCCTCAGGCTTTAGGAAATTAAAGAACCCCAGTGAGAGAAAAATTCCTCCAGGTTTCTGGCTCTTCATTTGTAATCCATGTGAAGTATCTCAGAATATCTTTGGTGCACATTATTTGTCAAATATGTCTGGAATTTTAGAATTAATCTAAGTGAACAGATTTTTGTAATGCCCATGCAATCTTAGCAGCTCTCTTCATAAGAGAAAATACTGTTCAAATTCAAATGCTGCAGAAAGATACAACTGATAATTTGGCATTAAGGTGAGAGGTGGTTTGGTACTGTGTTTTCAAGTACGGATTCTGGAATTTGACAGAACTCTCTTCAGATATTTATTCTATCATTTCCTTGGTATGTGATCTACAATTAATTAAACTCTCTTAAGCTTTGAGGTTCAGTTTCTATATCTGTAAAATGGACATATTAGTAGGAACTATTTCAGTTATTGATTATTGTGAAACAAAGTACCCCAAATTTTTGCTGCATGTGGTAGTATCAGCTTGGGTGCTAGAAAGTTTGGGGTCATTTGGAGGCTAGACTGCGGATGTAGAGGTGGGGCCTGGGAGTCCCTGGTTGTCCTCCACATGGCTGCTTGGACTACCTCATTGTGTGGCATCTGAGTTCCTAAAAGGAACATCCCAAGAGGAAGCATTCCAAAAAGGAGACAGTGGAAGCTTTTAGGCCAGTTAAGGGGTAGGCCCAGAATTGGCAGCACCATTTCCACTGTATTCTATTCATTGATTGTGAAGATTAAATAAAATAAAATTTAAGTACTTTACACAGATTTTGGCTTATATTAATAATAAGCCTTTATTCAGTTTTTGCTAATGTTGATATTATGCCAGTATGCAATTATAATGAAGATTACAGGAGATGATATTAGGACATCTAGATTGAGGCTTGAGAGAATGAAACATATATAGGCAACATAAATGGAGGGTACTTAAAGGTCATCTTGTCAACTTAACTCATTGTATAATTTTGTGAAACTGGGACCCAAAGAGAGGCATGACTTCCTTAACATGACACAGTTCATGGCAGAGTCAAAACCTGGAGCAGGCAACTTTCTTCTCCTCTCTGGGGCCTCATTTCCTCCATGTGTAAAATGGGAATAATAATAGTACTTTCCTTAAAGAGTTGTTGCAAGGATTTAGTGAGTTGATGCATGTGAAGTGCTTGTGACAATGTTTCAAATGCAGTACATGCTCAATAACTCCTTGATACCACTTCTACAATAATTCTCTCTAATGTTATTATTTTCATCATAATCATTACTCCATGCTGTTAAGGAGCTGCTTGAGCACATCTCATTTTGACTGATGTTATTCTGGGTTTGGGGTTCAGGCTGGATTTTCTGCAACATCCCCCCAAAGTAGGAATTTGGCATTAACTAAGGATAAAATTAATTTTCTATCCTCAGCACCCCTGCCAGTTCTGTATCCTTTATTTCCTACTTGGGAAGAGGCAACAAGCTGTACAGTGTACTCAAGGTCTGCCAACTCATAGTGAGGCTGGTTTGAGTATTTCCTGCAGCCATGAGACAAAAACCATCTCTGTGACCTTAAAAACCATCTGTATACCAGCAACCTCTGTGTCATAGATTCAGTACATAATTAAATAATCAGCATAACTCTTTGGATGTCTAAGAGTCATCTAAACAAAATTGAATTGATTTTTCCACTAAAATTGATTCATGGCTGAGTAGTATGTCATGGTATACATATATCACATTTTATTAATCCACTCATGCATTGATGGTTACTTGGGTTGTTTCCACATCTTTACGATTGTGAATTGTGCCACAGTAAACATTTGAGTGCACTTGTCTTTTTGATAAAATGACTTTTTTTCTTTTGGGCACACTTATAACTTTGTCTCAAGCCGTACAAAAGCAATCCATGTAACCAAAATATTACTTGTACCCCTGTAATATTCTGAAATTAAAAAAAGAAAACTGATTCAGTTTCCCCCATTTCATTTGATGACAACTCTATCTTTCCATTTGCTCAGGACAAAAGGTTAGAGGCCAAAGGTTAGTGTTATAGTCGACTCCTCTCTCTCATACTCTATGTCCAATATTTTAAAGGCCTATTGGCTCTGTCTCCAAAATATACTCAGAATCTCAATAATTCTCACCACCTTCACAGATACCACCTGGCCTTACCCCATATCATCATCTCTCTCCAGGATTTTTGCAATAGCTTCCCAACTACTTACCTGTTTTGCCTCTTGCTGCCCCAAAACTTATTCTCAACGCAGTAGCTATAGAGATCCTTTTAAAATGTAAGTCAGATCTTTTCACATCCCTACTCAAACCGCATAGTTCCCCAAACTACCTTTTCCTTTCTCCCCATTTTGCAACTTCTTCTCCTATAGCTTTTCCTCTCATTGCTTCCTTTTTTCCAGCCACACCACCTTCCTTGCTGTTCAGCAAATACACCGAGGATACTCCAACCTCAGTGCCTTTGCTTAACTGATCCCTCCATTTGAAATATTCTCCCACCAAATATCCACTTAGATAACTCCCTCACTTTATCTCTTCAAGACTTTGCTTAAATCTCATTTTCTTGGTGCTATCTATCTTGTCCATAATCTTTTATAATGCAGTCTGTTTCTACCCCACTCTGTTCCACATTTTCCATCCCCCTTTTCTGTTCTACCTTTTTTTGTGCCATAGCACATATCACTTGTTAACATACTGTATAAACAAGGAAAGTTTCCTCTGAGTCTGTCATGTCTCTGGGCAATCTCATTCACTCACATGGCTTCCATGCAAGGTCTACATAAGGTCTACATAATGACTTGGCAAATGATTCGTTACAGATCCTCTCTCCCTCCTTCTCTCTCTCCCTTTCTCTCTCTCTCTGCTATATCCAACTTTAATATACAGCTCTCTACGTGATATTCCCACGTGATGTCCCAAAGACATATGAAAGTCCACATATTGAAATGTGGATTCTTTATCCACTGTATGCTCTTTCTTCTGTGCATATTACCTCAGTGGATGGAACCCTCATTTATTGAATTGTTCAGTTGGGAAACAACTGAGGTACAATATTATTAACCATATTGACACCTTAGAGTAATTGGAATTAGTAATAAACACAGAAGCAAAACAATACTGTTTTTCGGTCACTGTTTCAGTCAAAGAACATGCAAATATTTGGATTTAACCATGGCTGCCAAGAAGATGCAAGATGAAAAGCTAAAGTTGTATGCAAAGGTATAATTTTAGTGATGGTCCATCAAATATTATTCAGGTAAGGAGAAAATTGAAGACATAAGGAGGTAATGGATAGTAAAAAAGTGTTGAATAATTAGATTAGAAGCTGTGATCGGTAGAGTTAAATGATAGTTAGAATTGAGATACCAAAGTTAGTGAGATAGAAATATCGGAAAGTTTGGAATTTTGATTTTGGAAGTGGTACAGTCATTAGTAATAAGATATAAACATGGCAATGGGTGGCAGAGATATCATGGAAGACAAGAAAAGTGGAGGTGAGGAAGTGAAAAATGAAAAGGCCACAGCCTTGAATATACTATCTTTGAGGTTATTGATGTCATCAGGGAGATGACTTCATATTAGTGGAGAGGAAGATAGTAAACTGAATGCCATTTTTCAGTGGCTCTGAGGTAGTGACTGGGATGCAGTGGATAAAATTCAGATTTCCATAAACCAAGAAATCATCCTGAACTCTTAAATCTGGTCACTTTCCAAGACTTACTGATTGCCCTCCAGTATAGCTCTAGAATCCATTCATTTCTCTCCACCTTCTCTGCTTTTGCTTTGGTTCATATTCATGTAATTTCAAACCCAGATTATTACTACAGCCTCTTAATTGGTCTTCTGAGCCTGTAGGAGTTTTTTTCAATGTGAGATAATTCAATAAAATAATAAGTGAATAAATGACATTTCTCTTAGTTGGAGATAATACAATGTAGTGAACACTATTGGTTGCCTATGTAGAATCAACTGCCACCTTCTTTAATTTGTTTTAATTTTGTTCAGGTATCCATCCTGCACTTGTGTGCCTAAGGGGAAGCTGAAACCACTCCTTGACCAGAGAATGCCAGACTTGGCTAAGGGCAGTGTTTCTCAAAAAGGGTCTCTAATAAGACATTTCAAGTGGTAGCATTCTCCATTATGCAGGGCTGTCCATGCATTGTTGGATATTTAGAAGCCTAGACATTCTCTGCTAAATATCAGTAGAGTCACCCAGTCATTGTGACAACTCAAATGTCCCTTAGTATTATTGTCTAATTTGTGAACCATAAATCTAAGCATTCAGAGTATGTATATGATCCAATTCTGACTATTAAGAAGTAAACTGAAACAGGATCCGTACCTCTCACCTCTCACAAAAATCAATTCACGATGGATAACAGACTTAAACCTAAGGCATGAAACCGTAAGAATTCTAGAAGAAAATGTTGGAAAAACTCTTACAGACATTGGCCTAGGCAAAGAATTTATGAAAAAGATCCCCAAGGCAATCACAGAATCAACAAAAATAAATAAATGGGATCTGATCAAATTAAAAAGCTTCTGCATAGCCAAAGAAACTATCACTGGAGCAAACAGACAACCTAGAGAATGGGAGAAAATATATGCATGCTACACATCTGATAAGGGCTGACAACTAGAATCTATAAATAACTCAGGAAAATCACCAAGAAAAAATCAAACAACACCATTAAAAAGTGAGCAAAGGACATGAACAGAAACTTTTCAAAAGAAGACAGACTAATGTCCAACAAACATAAGAAAAAATGCTCAACATCTCTTATCATCAGGGAAATGCAAATCGAAACCACAATGAGAGATCATGTAACTCCAGTGAGAATGGCTTTTATCAAAAAGTTCCAAAACAATAAATGTTGGTGTGGATGTGGAAAGAGAGGAACACATACACTGCTGGTGGGACTGCAAACTAGTGCAACTTCTGTGGAGGGAAAACTACCTCCATGGTTGTCAGGTGGTGCAAAGGCAATTTATGTAACCAAAGCATTTGTACTTCCGTAATACTCTGAAATAAAAAAAATTAAAAAAAGTAAATGGATAAACAAATGTGTTATATGAAGAAAAGAAGAAGAAGAAGAAGAAGAAGAAGAAGAAGAAGAAGAAGAAGAAGAAGAAGAAGAAGAAGAAGAAGGAGAAGAAGAAGAAGAAGAAGGAGAAGAAGAAGAAGAAGGAGAAGAAGGAGAAGAAGATGAAGAAGAAGAAGAGTAAAGGTAATTCTATTGGGGAACCGCTAGGAAAAGTTTCTCCACATTGTCAAGAAGCCTGCAATAAGGCATGCGCTTTCCTCTGGATTCAGTCATGTCAATATTGATCACCTTGAATTGCTGTCTTCCTACCACCCTGGAAGTAAAACTACCCCCAAGAATGTTTGACTGGAGGAACAGCAAAATCTTGGGTCCCTGAGTTGCTAAATCAAATGACTCTGAGGTTCACGCTATCTTGGAATTTCCTTTTATGTCAGGGAACAGGATTGTTAGTACTTAAACCAGTTTGAGTTGGGATTTCTGTTACTTGTAGCTAAAAGCACCCTAAATAATCTATACAGTATACTTGGTCCCTAAACCTACCTGGAAAAGAGGGAAATTTTCAACCAAATAGCATATTGTTTTTGAGAGATAAAACCAAATTTGTATTACAAGGCATTTTTCTCTCTCCTCCTAACCCATTCAGAGAATTGACATAAAACTAGAGAAAAATCATCTGGGAAAAATAGCATGCAACTTTGTTGGTTCAACCAAATATATATCGATTTTTTTGCTAGAGGAAAGGAAAAATAAGCTTCTGTCTCCTACAGCTTATTGATAGGCTCAGTCTTTTTCTATTTCTAGATTGATTCATTATCTTCACTATCCTTTCTCCCCTTTTTTTCTTTAAATGGAAGGAGCTTGTTTTGGAGGGGGCAGCTGAACTCAAGGACCAACTAATGGATCAACTTCAACTTTTTAGGGGACACATTCAATAGAATAAGTCAAGGACTTTTGGTTATCACAGGAAGAACAATTTCTTTCCAGAGAAAGTTCTCTGCATCTATAAAGCAAAAGAAAGGAAGCACTAACTAGTCTTCATGACTAATTTCACAGGTTTGCCTTTGAATCACTAGCCACAAGTAGGAACAGCTGTATAGCAGAACCCAGAGAGAAAGGTAAGGAGAGAAACTTGGCTAAAAGCAAAGGACTTTTGCAAGGTCAGGTCTTTTTTTTTCTGAATAATTCAAGGTGTAACTTACTTGAAAGCACTGATTATAAAGCTAACACGTTGTTTCAGAACTTGTGCAGAAATAGAAAATGCATCTCTTTGATGTATTCCTTTCGGACAAGCCTTCATCTAGTAGATCACAGTGGACGAGGGTTTTAGTTCTCCCCCTTGAAGCCGTCCCTGGAAAAGGATAGGAAATTGGGCTACAAACTTCTTCCTGGAACATGTAGATGAGAGAAAAATCTACATTCCTTTGAAAATTGTTTGGATATTCATCATGCATGCCTGAAATATAGTCACTCTGTTTTAACAGCACTTAGACAACTGAAATTGCCTGGCAGAGATAGGAGGAAGGGGAATATAGGGAGAAGGTGGCTTGGATGTCAGGGACGAGGGGTTCAGGAGGATACTGGAGGACCTAAAATTGTCCTCCAAGTGTCTTGACTACCATCACTCTCGCTCCAACCTCTCACACAAAGGGCTTCCTGTGAACCTACTCTACTTTTAAGTGGCCCCCTGTTTATACAAGATCTATGGGTAACAGAAACAAACCACACAATATTCCACTACTATAATATGGCAGCCCTCTTAGCTTTTCTCAGCTTGCTTCAATATTTATCTGAGTAGGAATTAGAAGTTCTTTAGGTTGTTTTTTTGTAAAAATGATTTATTGTCTCCTTTCATTCTTCAATGGGTTAACATTATCCATTGTCTCTGGTAAAAACTTGTGGTGGACATTTGTCTTTTTCTCCTCTCTCACTCTCCCTCTTCTCTATCTCTCTGTTTCTGACTGCCCTGCCTTTCATTCATCTTCCTGTGATTAGATTTCTGAGCCCTCTTCTCACTGTGGAAAACTAAATTGGAGATCATAGCCTCCTGTTCAGTCTTTTAAGAAAGGACTCAGGCACATGAACTTCAGATTCAGATGAACTTGCCCCAGACTTGAAGGCAAGTCCGGAGGTAGTTACAAAAAGAAGGCGTTAGAGGAGAATTCCTTCTGTTCTCCATTGATATCCTTTTCCCAGTGCACCCCCTCCGGCAGTGGCGTGCTGCGTCTTGTTCCATGAGGGCAGGGGCTGTGTAAGGTGAGGTATCCAGTACTGGACTGCAATTGCTGTCATGCTCATGGGACTGGTTTTACAGTGTGTTTTGGCTTGTGAACCTGGCTGCCTACCATATCTTACTTCTGCCTGTTTTCTGAATCTGATTTTTTAAACTACTGTGCTCAGTTATTTATTTAGCACAATCTTCTGCATTTTTAAAATGTACCTGATGATCCATCAAAGTTAATATCTTTATTCCTAGCTTATTATATATAAAGAATCTTTACATCAGTGGTTCTCAACTGGGCATGATTTTTATCCCATGGGGGACATTTGGCAATGTCTGGAGATATTTTGGTTATGGTTTTCACAGCAAAGAGGATGCTACTGACATTGAGTAGGGGTTGGGGGGGAGCAAGTCAGTCCCCCACAAAAAAGAACTATCTACCCAAAGTTTAATTGTGCAGAGGCTGTTTTAAAGACAGATATCTGCAGGCTTTTATTCCTGGCCTAGTTATTTACCAGTTGTGTGACCTTGGACAAGACATTGAAACTCTATGAACCTTGGACAAGATATTTAACCTCTATGTGCAATTTCCACATTTATGAAATGGCGATGATGACTGTTGGAATCAAATGGAAATATATAGAGAGTGCCAAGCCTTTACATAGCAGGTGTGTAATGAGTGTTGGTTGCTTTCTTTCTTCTGTCTTTCCTTCTCGGTCTTTTTCTATGTTACAGAGAGGAGTTTGGAAGTTATTTTAAACTTTTTTCTCACCAGGATCCTTCTTCCTATTTTAATCTTACCATCTTTTATAAC
Organism: Propithecus coquereli; assembly: GCF_000956105.1. Lineage (NCBI taxonomy): Eukaryota > Metazoa > Chordata > Mammalia > Primates > Indriidae > Propithecus > Propithecus coquereli. The sequence goes on from NW_012146523.1 coordinate 3,123,191, forward strand.
TCAGTTTCACTTTCTCAAGCATCCCCAGGAACAATCTTCTTTTATCAGCTCCCTGTAAATTGTCAAGAAGTACATATAGTAAATAACTTAGTTTTACATTTCATTATACAATTTTACATGTATACATCCCCCACTTAAAGCCACTTAAAGAGTGGGGCTTATATCTTATGATACCATTAGGACTAACACTATCAGTGGCACATGGTAGGTGTTGATAAATCTTTGCTGATAATTTTATTGAATAAGAGATTTCATTGGCCAGCTGTAAATGTAGGTATGACTGTTCCACTATGCAATTGTTCTGGCAAAGGACAACTCTTTTGAAGGTATTTCTTATATATTACCACTTTCCTTTCACTTTATACTCCCTTCTGCCAAATTCCACTTCCAAAGTATCATTTTATCCTACTTTGGTTGGATAATTAACTTAAAAATTAAGACAAATTTATAAAATGGGATGGAGTTGCTCCTTGCCTTCCTTTTTGCAAAGCCGGGTCACTGTCCTTCCAGATATGATGTGCTCATTTTTATCAATGGTTTCCTATTGTTTTGTCTAAGTACTGATCCTGATGGAGATAGTTGCAGGCCAAAGGAAGGAAGGTGGGTGGTGCCATGGTCAGTTTTTATCACAGATGGCCATTGGACTCTCTTGGTTGGGCTCCAAGTAAGTTATAACTACAGTTGAGTTTACCGGATTCTCCCTACTCCTTTTCCACTCCTCAGTTCCAATCTGCAACTCAAGTTCTTCTGATTTGTCTCTTGAATATATAATTCCCAAATCTGTATCTATCTCTGTCTATTTAATTATCTATTTATCTACCTATCTATCATCTATCTTTATAATCCCTCAATGGAGTTTCACATTTTTTCAGTGGAGAATTAGGGAATAAAAGTTAAATGTCCTAGCAGGACTTCCCAAACTGCTCCTGGATTATCTACACAACTCTTATTTATAGACATTTCCCATCTCATAATTTTCCCTCTAGAAACACTGTACTTTTTATATTATGCCTCCCACATACGCAATATACATACACACAAACACACACACACACACACACCTCATGTTGTTACAAGACAATGCTTTGCTCATGCTATTTCTTCCTCCTTGAATACCTTTCCTTCTCTTCTGTGCTCAACTCTTCCCTATTTCCTCCTATGCTATGTGCTCTGTACCCATCTCTACCATAGACTTAACTAAGCAATGCTTCTGTACTGAAATTATTTTTCCATAGTATTAAAATTAGTTATTATAAAATACGTTATTGAAGACTCTAAATTCACCAGTGACCAGGGAAAAACTCAATCAGTTTATTGAATGAAACTGAATATGCAATGAAAACCAGTGGCCTATTGGCTGTATGTTTATCCTGCAGTGGGCTCTTTGGCCTAACTTCAAGTGGGCAAAGAAGATCTGTCGTCAATGATTGCTTGGAATACAGTATAGAAGAAATCTAATGTCATGACTGATTAGTGATATCTGCCTTGGGCAAAGTGTAAGTAGCAGGTTTGTCAATGAACACCCCAAATCTATAGTTTTCAGACCCAAGTATCTTTGAAAAATTTGCACACTTTTGTCCAGATGAAATCTTCAAAAGCTCTTTCTCTTTTTTTATAACTGTTTTCTCAACCATAACTGTTGTGATGTAAGTGCAGAAGTGGTATTAATGGAAACTCTTTTTGCAGTCAAAGGCATCATGTCTTGTTTCTCTGGCCTGGAATCCTCTTAACAATCAAGGAGCAGGTATTCAATGCTTATTCTCAGAAGCTCATGGGAGAGTTAGCTTTAGAGAGTTAGCTTTGTGTTTTAAGACTAGGCATTGGTAACTACGGGATGATCCTGAACCTCAGGCGCTTGAGACTCCACAACAGACCAGAGGAGAAAAACTGCTAGCTCCACTGTGGGTTTGTGCCTACCTTTCTTGTCCTTGCCCTGCAAACTCTTAAAGGGGCTAGCCTCTACCTCTGCTATCTTCTCACTATTCAGACCTGCTTGTGTAGGCTAATTTATCGGCAGACAGATGACTAGAGCAAGTTATTCCATATCTAGTATGAAAAGGGATGGCTATTTTCATATCTTTGTTTACATTTCTGTGGTAAATTCACACCTAATGGGTAATGATGTACACTATCTGGGTGATAGATACACTTATAACTTTGATTCGAATGGTACAAAAGCAATTTATGTAACCAAAACTTTTGTACCCCCATAATATTTTTATATAAGTATCTATATATATTAAAATGAAAATTGATGTAAACTAGTATGCTATATCCCAAAATCCTAACTGAATGGACAGAAATAAAGGAATATGATTACTCGGGCTAGTGCTGCTGTGTTCAAGTGTAATATTCAAAACCACGAGAAAGGATATGGCTTCAACCTAAAAAGACCAGACATTGGCCAATGAAATCTGTTTTTCCCACCTGGGGAATAGTGCATTCAGAAATGGAAGATTCTTGAGCAAATGAAAAGATTCACTCATCAGTTATGTGCGGGAGCACTACAAAGTAGGGGATGTAAGGGGAAATGATGTAATTTCTGAACTCACAGCACTTATCATTTAATGGGGGAGTTGAGACATGTTCACAATAATTGTAAATCAGGCTAGAGTGTTTATTTATACTAGCACTGCAAGTAAAATGCTGAGAGAGCATAGTGAATGGAGACTGTGGATGCCTCCAGGAGGAAGTATCTGTCTAATCTTCAATAGGAAAGGGATTGGATAAATGGAATTCTAGACTGAATAAATCTCAGAGCAGCATATAGAGGATTTTAGGTCAGTTCTTAGACTACTTCCCGTGTGCTAAGTACTGTGCTAGGTCCTAGAGATAAAGAGAAATGAGTAAAACATTTCTCCTGAAATTTTCAATATAATGGTGGAAAAGTCCATAGCACATTTATGGAGAATATTTAGGCTGGTTTGGCTAAAATATTGATATGAAAATGAGTAGTGGAAAAATAGAGTATGATTAGGTAATAAATAGCCTTGAATGAAAAACTGAGGAGTTGAGTTTGTCTGATTCTTTTTTGTGAATTGAGGGTTTTGGAGAATGGAAGTGACATGATATTTCTATTTGTTTTAATTGCATGGTATCTTTAAAGTTACTTGCGATTTTAAAATGAAAACTATTTAATCATTTAAAAGTATACTAAAGTAGCATTATTTTGGATCTTATCAATCTTTTCATAATTCCACCATGGTTTGGACTAAAATTTACTTTTGCATTATCTGTAAGGAAAAGATTTGGTTTTCTAAATGAATAAACAGCATCATTGAGATTCTTGAGAAATATTTTCATTTCAAATTGGCTTTAGACAATTAAAACATTTGTTTGCATGCATGTAGTATATGTGCTCATGGATAGAACTTCATTAATGCTGAGTTAAAGATTACTATAATATATCCTATAATCCAGGTTATTACTATTTGACACCATCATTTCAGCAAAAAAATTAATCTGATTGATGAATTTTTTATTTGCATAATACCCTTTGAGATCGAACCATTTTGTGAATTTAGGTCCAGTATGGAGCTAGGGTTCTAAGAAAAAATTCCCATTCTTTCATGGAAAAGCCCACATATCTACCATATATAAGACTTCTCCAACTACCTTTTAAAAAAACTTATTTTATTTTTGGTTGAAAAATAATAATTGTATATATTTATGGGGTATGATGTGATGTTTTGGTATATGTACACATTGTGGAATGGTCAAATCAGGCTAATAAGCATATCCATCACCATCACCCCAAATATTTGTCATGTCTTTGTGGTGAGAGCTTTCAAAATCCTCTCCCTTAGCTATTTTGAAATATACAATGCATTTGACAGTCATAGTCATCAGTATTTTGGATTTGGGGCTCAATGCAATTAATATCACCCCCTGGAAATAAAGCCCTTTCCTAATCAAAAAGAGATCTGAATATCCTACCATTCTATGCTTAAATCCTAAAAATCAAACATGCCAGCATCACATATAAAATTAGTATCTTATAATGACCCAATGAAATAATTTAAATCCTTACTAACATATAAGAATCTTGAGGACAGGACTTATGTCTTACTCATTCTTGTAACTCCAAAGTCTTGCCTCCTATTTGGAATAAGATAGATGCTTAAAAAGCAATATACGAATTCAATTCCCAAAATGATCAGAATCTCTAATACACTCATTGAGCAGTTTCCACCAACTGAGACAGAAGTATTCAAAAACAATTCTCTAGTGAACTCGTAACTTAGATCCTAGCTCAGATTCCCAGGAGAATAATGCTATTATTCTCATTATTTTACATGTGCAAAGCACCACAGTGAATAGACACAGAATCTTGAAAAACATTTACATGAAGTTTCTTGTTCTTAATATGAATATAAATTTCCGAAAACCTTTTCCAAGATAATAAATCCAATTTCTCATTCTACCCCTTAGGGCAATATTTTAGTGGTTGGAAAGATACTAAGAAATACACTCTGTGTAAAATTATGGCTTTCAATAAATTGTTGGTATAATAAGTGATAATAACTGGTAATAATTGGTACTAACTGCTAATCTGCTAATAATTGGTAGCAGTGAGCACACTAGATAAAATTCATCCTCCAAGGTTTGGCTTCATGGCATTTGGGCCTGATTATGATCACTTTCCAAAGAAATGGATAAAGTTCTTACATAGTAAAATATTTGAGAAGTGAATTGATAGAAAATTCAACAACTAATCAACAGATATTGAGCAGCTACTCTGTACTTAATTGCTAGAGGCTCATACGAGAAGTTCATAAATGATATTGAGGTGAGAAGCCTCTATAAAAGGAACAAAAAAGGGCAATGCCTCTCTTAACTTGCCCATTTGTCCCACGGTATTCTTTTACCCCCAGGAGAGTGCTTTATTATGGTTCATATTTTGGAGAGCCCCATGATAGACAGTTATGATGAGATTCTCCATTTCCCTTGTAGTTTTCTTTTGTGGTTTTGATGATTTTAAGTAGAGAAGGAGCTGTTCATCTTCTCTGTATTTCCTGCGAAGGGCATATATAATTTGATGCCTGGATGTGCTCCAGGGGAGGACATGAATTATTAAGTATCATGCCTGGCACCAAGCCACAGGGGCACTGGCACACCAACTGAGGCTCTCAAAGACTGGCTTCCTGAGGCTGCATGTTGTGATGTTTCAAGGATGCAGGGGAGGATGATTGAGTCACCATATTTGAACATCCTGAGTATAAACCCCAATGTTCACCACCCCCACTATCATTCCCATCATTCATAGTCTTCAATAAAGACTATGAATAAACATTCAAGTTATAGAAAACATAAAGGTAGAATCGAGCAATCTATGTAATCAAATGGAAAAGTTTGACTTCTTTCTTAAATTAACTGCCACGGATTTGATATTATCTTAAAACAGATTAGACCATGTATCCAGTTTTCTGAATTAATACTTTGTTTTTCTCCTGTGCATCTAGGCAGTTTTAAAGTTTATCCTTGATAATTCTCCATCTTCTTTTTGATTATAGGCTTTTAAAGTGCCTAATCAGACTCACAGTGGTCCCTTGGTATACAAAAATGAGGCATTTGGAATTATTAAAAAATGATTTACTGATTTTGACTCTAACAAGTTTAAAATGATCAAACATTTCTGAAGGTACATCATGTTTTGTGTGTCACACAAGATACATAGTTTTGGAAAAGACAGACATCAGATGACTACTCCCTCCTTCACCCATCCTCAGATCCTGCCACCGTGCAGCTCTCCAGGTGGGAGAAGGGGTTTCTGAGATCTATATAACTGGATACAAATGTATTCCTTTGATATGAGCCTGCAATGTTACGTTGCTCTTTCTCTTGATGAGTCCCTTGGCTTAACAGGGGTAACATTTTTCTTTTGATACTCTACACTGGCATTTTAACAATGATGATGGGAAGTTGCTAAACTAGAAAAGGATTGCGAATGTTACAATTCCTAGGATGCTGTCCACCCATTACTGCTCCAGTGAGAGATCCTCTACTCCGTTATTAACTACTCTTCACAGTAGGTGAAGCTGCTAAGTGATTAATAAGTTTGGTGCATTCATTGAACCATATTTTACTAGTGAGCCAGGGCAAATCTCAGACTTGGATTTTGCTTTGAGGACATAGATTTAAGAGAGAAGAAAACCTCATTTAGCTTTGCAAGCCCAAGTTAATGTTCTAGCAATGCATACCACAGAGCATCCACAGGGGATGGACAGAGGACTATTTGTTGTATATTTGCTCAGTCATTGAGAAACTGGTATTATTGTTCTAGTATTTATCACCCCATTAGCAAAAGCAGGGAGGCGAGAGGTATAACTGGCAAGTGTAATAAACTAAAATTCTGACGACAAAATAGAGAGGGGTTAGATTTGAACAGTTATGAACAGTTATGAATTTTTATTCCTTTAAAGTGTGATAGCAATAATGCTTTGTTAACCCTTGTGATGCCAGCCGGCATTCTGAGTTCTGTAAAGTTTCCTAAGATTCAGAAATCCAGTCTAGTTTCTGCCTTCACATTGTTACCTCATAACTACTGGGTTGGTTCTTCTCTGGCAGACACTCAAATATGTAAACAGGAATAGGATAAGGCTCATGTTTAGGGTAAGTTTACAGTCTATTTAGAGGAAGAAGACAAAGCCATATAAAATAAGTAGAATACAAGGAAGGATTCATTAGTTGTCAGGTGAGTAGCAGAGAAAAGTGTTGTAACAGTTCAAAGGAACGGGTAGTCTTTGTGGACTGGGGTAGGGAAGAAGAGACTGATTCACAGAGGAGGAAGAATAATTGATAGAATTCAACTAGGCAACTCATAAACTGTACAGCCACTTAGGAAAACAAGTTGGCAAAATCTATTAAAATTATATATGGGCATAATTTTCCATCCAGCAGTAGCCCCTCTTAGAGCCTATCCTGGGAAACACTCACGTGCTCCCAATCCGGCACGCCCAGCAATGTTCGTTGCAGCAGAGGCTGTAACTTTGCAAACTGGCTGAAATCAGTGGATGTCTGCGGGAATGACTACACAGTTAAACCAAGACTTAGCCACATTACAGAACCCTCCACAGGTATGAAAAATATTCAGATCACTCTACACTGGAAATGTGAAAAGACACCCAAGACACAGTGTTAAATAGACAAAATCACATGCAATATGGTACCACCTAAAACACACAAAACAGCATCATGCAAAAACAGAAAGAATGAGCAGAGCCACACCAAATTATTGGCAACGGATCCTTTCAGGTATAAACCTGGGATTGGGCATATGTTTAAATGGGACATAAGACTTAGCTGTATATATACTTATATTACTCAAATAATTAAATTTTTATAAAACAGTTTTTTTTTAATAAAGAATCCAAGTAGACAGAAGAAGAAGCTGGGGAGGAGACAGTAAGATACCAGAGAGATTATGCTAATGTGTACCCAACCTCCAAACTCATCTCTGACTCCTCATTGCCCACCCTTCTAGTTGGGTTCTTTCAAGTTTTGCTACCTAAAATGCAGACATGATTGGGTTACCCCCCTGCTTTAAGCAATTAAGTCCTAACTTCTTATCACTTCATCTAAGGGCCTCCAAAATCTCACGTTGCTCCTCCTCTTCAAATTCATCTCTCTCCAACTCCTTTCCTGCATCCTCAACTGCAGCTGGACCAAATCACCTCAGTTTGTGCCTGTACCATCCTGTTTGCACTTCTATCACTTTGCCCATGCTACTGGACAGATCCTCTCTGCTTTGGACACCTAGTAATCCTCAAGGCTGTCAAGTCCTGGGTGAAGACTTTCTTGAGAGCATCACCTCTGTCACTGTGAATTTCCGTCTCCTTCCTTTGTGCCTGCACTGTAGGCTGTACATATTGTTACCACCTACATCACTCTGTTGGACTTATTTTTCCTTGCCTGTCACCCTGGGACACTTTAAATTATTTTATGAATAGGGATTAAGTGCACTAAAAATTCATTTAATCACTCACTCTTTTATTCAACCAACAGTTGAGTGCCTGCTACATTTCAGGCATTGGGTTGGGTGCTGGAGAAGACAAAATTGAATAAAACATGTTCCCTATTCTCAAGGATCCTCTAATATAGGGGTAAAGGAAGAAATGGATGGAAAGATAAGAAAAAAATCAAGATAGTATTAATATTATACCATGGGAGGAGAAAAACTCCAAAAAAAAAGGACATGGTGGACATTTAATGTCACTCTGGCTGGTCACTTCTCCTCCTCCCATTTCCTGACAGTGTTCTGATTTTCTTCTGGGGAATGTCCTCACCCAGATTGTGTCTGACTTGCCCCGGCCCAGCAGCAGGTTGATGACCCAAGCAAGGCCCGACACCATCTGCACTTCCGTCATTATAATCTTGAGTAGGAGGACATGAGGAAAAATGTTTTGGCTGCTTCCAAGGCAGCAGCATCCCCAGGCTAAGGTAGCCCAGAAGTTCCTGAAAGTGTGCTATCTCTTGTCTTGCTTCCAGTCCCAGCCTCCTGCCTTCTCTCCACTCTGCGAGGTATCGTGAATACAATCATATTTCCTGTTTTGCTGTAAAGTCCAGTAGTTTCTGTCACCTGCAATGCATAACTCTGATACCCTGGGTGAGCAGTAGCTAATGCCACAGAGTTTTGTTTTTTTTGTTTTTTTTTTTTTTTATTTCAGCATATTATGGGGGTAAAGATGTTTAGGTTACGTATGTTGCCCTTGCCCCCCC
>NW_012146523.1:3132423-3140366 GCF_000956105.1 Propithecus coquereli
GAGACTGGCCTTTATCAAAAAGTCCCAAAACAATAAATGTTGGCGTGGATGCGGAGAGATAGGAACACTCATGCACTGTTGGTGGGATTGCAAACTAGTGCAACCTCTGTGGAAAGCAATATGGAGATATCTTAAAGAGATGCCACAGAGTTTTTAAGGGTCCAAAGCCTGAATAATGGCATTAGGGTTCCATATAGGAAGTCACTGATGACTTCTTTTCTAAGATGAAGTTCAGGGTTTTGGTTGGGCCAGAGGCTGGTTGTGGAGGAGCAGCCAGCCAGTGGGTGATATGAACAAAGTTACTTACTCTTCCTACGCTGCCTCACTGATCCTTCTCTTGTGTTGCTTACATCCTTGAAGACTCCAATAAATAAGGAAGTAAAAAATTCCAAGGAGCTAATTTCTCCATAGGCTGAATGGGCCTATTTTTAACTGTCCAAAGGCCCCTAATATATATCCTATTATAAATATGACCAACCTGGGGTCAGCCAGCTTGCTTTGGAAGCCCTTTGTAGGTACTGAATGTCTCCGGAATTTGTCGTACCTGAGCAAGTACTTCTTTTTAAATCAGCTAGTTTATTCGCTTCAGCTTGTTTTGGGAACCAGTCAATTATTAATAAGGCTTTGAAATGCCTCATGAATTTGACAAGATGGGAGAAGTCTGGCTCCCTGATTGACTTCATGGAACAAAACTCTCCCCACCACCCACTTTAACATACACAGAAGGCCTTGAATCAGCCATCCAGTCTTGCATTTCCCTTCTTTGCACTTGTGCCCGAGGGTAGGACAGCAGTGGGGGCTATATATAAAGAAGTATGGGTTTAATTGAGACTAAATTAATACCAAAAAAAACTCATAAATTAATCACTCAGTTACTTATTGAGTGCGGATAATCAGCGATAATGAAAACACTTTGTTCTGCCCGGTGAGCTCCCTCCCAACTGTCTGTCTCCGAGATGACCCATCGAGGCCTGTCTCAAAGCTCTTTTCCAGGAAACATTTCCCAGTGCCACCACCAGCAAGATGGTCTTCCCTCACCCCGACACATTCACTCCCTCCACTGAATTTTCAAAGCACTTGTACAGTGTCAAGCTTAAGAGCTTTGACTTTGGATGCAGAGGGACCTGGGTTCAAATCGCTGGCTCTGCTGCTGCTGGCTGTGCTGTGTGACCTTGGGAAAGCTCTTTATCTCTCTGAATCTCATTTTTCTATTCTGCAAATTGGTTATAATAACTAGCTCATAGTGTATATTTTGAGGACTAAATGAAGAAAATAGATGTGAAAGGCACACTGTGGGGCATGTAGCAATTTACTTATTGATGGTTATTTTTAATGATTATTATTTATGTATTCATAATTAATGATATTTATTATACTCTGTTTAGCACTTATCAAAGTCTATAGCATTTTTGTAGCCCAGGAGAACATAAAAAGCTTCATTTTTGTGTGTTTTGTTCATCTTTGTATCTCTAGTGGGGCTAATATTTGTGGAATAAGTTTTTACTATTGGTGCTATTCTGTTAGTCCATTTTTATGTTATCACTATTCTAGACCATGAGGTCAAAGTTATGCATTTATTCATGCTGAGCATGAATTCTGAGCACAGTATTTAGAAGTGTATAGAAACTGAGCATCCCCTATCGAATGAATGAATAAAGAAACTAAAGATACATTGTCCCAACTGTCCTTTTAAATAGAAACTTCCTTGATGACAGGGATTGTGGTTTTTCTCTGTATCCATGGAACCTAATAGCTGTCCAGTAAACATTTGCTGAATGTATTCTGTTAAAATTGAGAGAAGGGATTTGTGACTTAATTACAGAATTGCAATGAGCTGAGTTCATTTCTGCTTAGCCCTTCTATTTTCTGTGTGCCTTGGTTTATTTCTAGTCCCTATTGTGGAACCTGGCATGAGAATCTATCAACACAAGACAAGAGGATTAACTCAGTAAGAACTGAATTATTGTTCCCAGAAAGACTCAACAACATCTCTTCCTAATTCCTACTCAGCCCCTACCATTGTATCATGGCGGGTGGGAGAAATAAATCGCACTGTGTTTCTGCTTTCTCACCCATCCTAAAGTTATGACAGGGACAATAAGCACAAAGAACAGACTAGCAAGGGAAAAGAATTCACATGAAGGTAATAAGCAGCCTTAGAGAATATGGGGAAGGAGGGATTTGCTTTAATTGGGGGTTGGGATACTGTAATAAGCTGACTGTGTAGAGACACGATTCTTGGGCCCTTTTAAACACCAGCCAGTTTAGCTGACCTCTTTCCTCCAAAAGACTGCTTTTCGATTTCCACCGTGCAGGGTGGAAAGGAAAGCAGAAGTCTGACACTGAAGGGAGTTAACTGCTGCTCTCAAGGCCTAGGACTATTTCTCTAATTGCTTTACCATGAAATGACTTTACCTTTATCGTCAATGATTAGGACCTGTCCAAATGCTCTCCTGCCAAGACACCAGCAGAGGAATAGCCAACTATGTCCACCAGAGTGGGTCGTAGTCATTGCAAAAAAGAAAAAGCTGCCTGGATTTCCCAATTGACATTTAACTTGTAATCACTTGTTAACTTTCACCCTCACTCTCACCCCCTTGGCCAATCACCTGTGTGAAGGGTATGTGAAAACACGAGGACTTGGATTGCAATCCCAATTCTTCTAGGTGCTACGATCACCACAAAGGTCCCTCACTAGCTGTGTGACTTTGGGAAAGTCACTAAACCTCTCTGGATCTTAACTGTAAATATAATATTATGCTTGTCTGACAGTGCTGGGCTTGGCTTATCTTTTGATGTCTCTTGTGACTCTCAGATTGTCATATCACGAAACTGCTCTAGATAGTCCCAGCCTAGACAAGTTGTGGGGGTTAAGTGGGAACATATCAGTGATATTCTCACTGTTGACCCCCTTTCCTTTCAAATTTTCTCCAAAGAGCTTGGTTGTGTAGAGATGTAAACAAACATCTTGTCAGAACCACATACAGGATGATAAAAACTGGAAAATATAGAAGAGCCTCTAGACAAGTCATTTTACGAGTTCCTCCTCAGATGGATAACAGAAAACCTTAAAGATGCTTAAATCACATGTACAGGAACATTTGTAGCCACATAATCTAGCAGATGGCAACTGAAAACAACCTCAGTGTTCATCAGAGGAAGAATGGACAGAGAAATTGTGATATATTAATACAAGAGGATATTACTTGGCAATGCCAAGGAACAAACCATGGATATATGCAACAACATGCATCGGTCTAACAGTTATTAGGTTGCATGAAAGAAACCAGATACAAAAGAGTATATCCTAGCTGATGCTATTTAAAGAGTAGGCAAAACTAACTGATAGTAAGAGAAGTTAGGGTGTGGGTTACCAGGGCAGGAAGTTGTGCATAATGGACTGGGAATGGCATGGGATTATGGATATGTTCTGTATCTGGATTTGAGTGGTGGGCACTTGAGTGTTCGTACTTGCAGAAAATAAGCTATATACTTAAGATTAGTGACCTTTATATATACTGTATCCCTGAAAAAGTGTGCTTATATATTTATACACATTCATATACTTATTCAGTGATTTAGGATGCATACGTGTAATTTTTTTTTTTTTCCCATGAAGGAAAATATAAACGGTAATAAAGGTCTCTTCAGTGAGCAAATCCCACAGTAGCGTTAACCATCAATAAGAAATGGACTTTGGATTTAGAAGCCTGGAGGTTAGATTATATTTATGGTTATTAGAAAATTGATTCTAAGAAAGGCCTACCCCTACTAAATTAATAATCAATCTTTGGTGACCCTGAAGGTAGAATATAAGTCAAATGAAATTTATTTTGACAGAATCAAATTGTATTGACTTCTCAGTAATGGCCTCTGTGCCTCATTAGTTAGCACAGGAAAGATTATAGTAAATAATCAATCACTGAAACTCATTCAGAAACATCTTTTAAATTGTGGAATCCTTGTGCTGAAAACACAATGAAGCTCATTAATTAAGAGGCAGTGGATGACTCTCTATTCTTTACACACAAAAAAAGTGACTTGATTTATCCTTTGACTCATAAATTAAAGCCAAAGATAAAGAAAAATATCATCAGCAATATTTTTTCACACCTTTAAAAATGTATAGAGATGTAGAACATTCTCTCTTCTTCTTTCTTGCTTTTTTCAATGTGGCTAATAAAATATAAAAGACACAGGCTTATAACTTATTAATTTGAAAATACACTGATATATTTCTTAATAACAGGATCAACATTGCTGGAAAACCTATTTGTATATTTACATAGTCCCCAAATAATTGACTTGAGGTAGAAATATTAATGTGCCTGAATTCCCATGCTGTGCTTATACTTTTCTACCAAAGTATTAAATTTCAGCATTTTTATATACTTTGGTTATTCAGCTGAGAAAACAAAAAAAAAGAAAAGGAGCTGGTAGGAATCCACTTAATAAGGACCAGGTAAAAGAAGGCGTATATTATTGACGCAGAGTTTTTCTCTTCAACATGGATTCCCACTGTAGAATGTGTCAGAGATCTTGAAGGAATGTGGCACATGCACGGGACACCAGGGTTTGCTGAAATGTACTGAGCACAACCCAGAGGTCCACAACTTTTATTAAAATGGCCAGGAAACATGTTTCTTTTCAATCTACCTAATCCTAATAAGATGCTAAAGCAAAGGTTATTACGTAGCAAATGATTTGGCAGCAGCCTCTCACAGGACTTTGGGGTTATTTGAAGGGCAAACTTTTCCATTTTCCTCTACTTTGTAAAGAAGTACGGAGAGAAAAAAAATGAGAATGCTCTTTCTCAGGAGGAATATGCTGTAGAAATGCTAAGGAAACAATAACAATATATTCTTTCCCATAAAGACTCCTCGGGTTAGTTTTAACGCATTGCATGCCTACAAAGAAAGAAACCACAATCGCACTAAGGTTCTGGTACCAGGAAATAATAAAACTATTTTTAAGATAATTGTTCACTGTTTTTTGATAGGAAAAAAATAAAGAAACCTCACGGGAATAAAATGCTATTTTTGTTTTACAAATGAGGAGGCTGAAGCCAGATGGGTAAAGTTACCTGCCCAAGGTCATCCTAATGCACTGTTTCTCAAAGCATCCTACCTGGAGCAGCTGCATCAGCATTACCTGGGAAATTGTTAGGAATGCAAATTCCTGGAACCCATCCCAGACCTGCTGAATCGAAAGCTCTGGGGGAAGCATTGTCTACCTGGGATTAAGGCGGGTAGTTGTTGACCTGGAGAACTCAGTTTACTAAAACTTTCCACCAGAAATCCCCTGGCCTTGAAGAACATAGAGATGCTATAGTGTGAATATACACATGGGTTTCGGAGTGGGTCAGACATTCTCTGACTCTGTGACCATTACTATACCTATCTAACACTAGTTTTTCAGGCTTTTCCAAACTTTTCATACTAGTCTTAGGCTAGTCTGATATTACTTTCTCTAAAATCATTTCTAATGTTACTGTCACAAAACTCTTAAGGGTGTTGGAGCTGACAGGCAGGATAGAGGTGGTGTGGGCCAGGTGCCTCACTTCCAGGTAAGGACATAGGCGAGGGAAAACCCAATGATTGGAGTGGAGTTGACAGCTTGTAATGGGGCAGTCATAGGTGTAGAAACTGTGACCTCTGAATCTAATTCCTGTTTTATTATAGCTAACTATGTAACATCATTTTCACTGAAGGGACTACAGCACATTCAGAGATGCTAGAAGGCTAGAGCCCTGATTCTGAATATCTCCAGGGCATTTCTTATCAATTTCTGATGCACAAAGTAAAAAACAAAAGCAAAAACCCAACAATCCAATAACCCTCTCCCCACTGGGGTAAGAGACTAATGATGCAAGTCTTTCCAAAAAGGAAACACATTATTTAAATTACCATCAATTGCCAACCCATTTATTGTCTTCTATGCCATATTGTTATCTTCAAAAACACAAATGCAGTATACGGTGGATGCTGAAATCTAGTATCATCGTGTTGTAATACTTATTATGTAAAGGAATATTTTTGTTTGTGTTCTTTTCCTAATAGGCCCATTTATGACCTTAGAGTAGTTGATCTTACATACTGAATTTTCTAATAGTTATTTTATTATTTTTAATCTTTAAATTTAACCTTTGAATCATGAAATCTTATTTCTCAAAGTAAATAATCATCTACTTGAATGTTTTCCAAACTGGTAGCTGGGAAATCCATCCTTCAAAGGAAAGATCATTAGGCTGCCCAACATATAAACAGAGCTGAAGCAGCAGTGAGACCTCCGGAGCCTGCCCAGCACATCTTTCCCTAATTCTTTTTCTTTATCATATAGTTTTTGCTGCATCAAGTCCCACAAGCTCAGCAGCTTACATCAACAAGCATTTGTTCTGATGGAGGCTGCGCTTGTCTGGGAAGCTCTCCTTTAGGCTGTCATCTGGGTCTGGCTAAGGTTTGTTCCTCCATGAGTCTCATGCAGGTCCCAGGTCAAAGGGTCAAGCAATACCAGGGAGAAGCTGCTATTATGGCAGGTTGTGAAGCGTAAGAGGGCAAGCTCTCCCACCAGGCATATTCCAAATCTCTGATCACATCATGACTGCTAATATCTCATTGGCTACGACAATTCATATGGCCAAGTCCAGAGTCAAGGAGAAGGGAAGAGCACCCTACTCACCTTGAGACTACTTCAAAGGTATGTATATATAATTCTGTTTTAGAAGAATGAAGAATTTGGACCATTAATTCAATCAAACACATAATCCTACCCTGTGGTAGTTGCAGACCCAACTCAGTATAACTCATTAAACACTGACAAGTTGTTTAAAAACCATGCATTGAGTCTAACCATCTCATTTTGCAAATGGACAAAATGAAGGCTTAGAGAAAGTAGTGACTTCCCCATGGCTACACAGGTAGAGACAAATCTAGAACTCTGATAAACTTCTCAAAGTTCATAACTTGTCCAGTGCAATATAATGAGTCTACCTTCAAAAAATGTCCCAACTCATTTGAATTAAAAAGTAATATTGTAAATATATTTTTGGATATACAAAGCTGTCTTTATTTTTCTGGTGGGTTTAGAAGTTTGTTTAATACAGAGACAGGAGGATAGTCTAGCACAGTGCAGCTAACAGGACTTGTTACTCCAAGGTCTGGCATTTACTAGCAGTGCGACTTTGCACACTGTTTGATTCTTTAAATGTTTTTTCTTACATTTATGAAATAAGATAATAATGATGCCTTCAGAGGGTTGTTTTGAGAATAAAGTATCTGACACACAACACTTATGAATTCTTTTTCATTGGTTTATCATTCAGTAGCCAAAAGCTATGCTTTCCTTTCCTGTCTACTGTTCAGAAACTGATACCCTGTTTTTCAGGAGTGTTTCTTCCTTCCTGAAGACATAAATTTTATAGAAAGTGAGTCAACCAAATCTCTTACATAGCAAAAGGCAAAAAGTTCAATCTTCTTTGCCCAGTCCTCTAAGTTGTTTCTAATACAAAATTTCCTGACACAAAGCAAACTTGAAACGACTGCTTTGAAGTCAAATTCCACATACAGTATGTGTTTGGTAATTACTATAAAAACAGACAGCAAAATTCAAAAGGTTTAAATAATTTATCTTGCAGTGGAATTTGTAAAGGCCATTTGGTCAGCAGGGTGCCTATTTGGCATGTGGCTGGCGTACTTTCTTCATTTTTTATTGATGGTCAGGTGGTATAATCAGAACCTCTGTGACATGTTTGTCTTACCTGACTGTTTTATCACCTTGCACTGCTCTTTCACTTTGAAGCTAGTACTTGTCCTGCCAGGCAAATTTATTTTTTTTATTTTTTATTTTTTATTTCAGCAAATTATGGGTGTACATACGTTTAAGTTACGTGTGTTGCCCTTGGTTCCCCCCCCACCGAAGTCCGTGTTTCAAATATGTCCATCCTT
>NW_012146523.1:3143031-3188726 GCF_000956105.1 Propithecus coquereli
GAATATCTGAATAGACCAATTTCAAGTTCAGAAATTGGAGCAGCAATCAAAAACCTGCCAGGCAAATTTATATATCTATTCATTAGTCTGTCAAAACATCTATAAACATTAGATTGCTTTTGAGAAGTAAATGCCTAATTTGTAGGAAGAAAATATATTTAAAAATTTTTTCTCATAGATTCTTTCTGTAAGAATTTTGATAAATGTAATTATGTTCATAGGATATATTAACACCTATAGGTGTAGTGACTTAAATTATCTGGTGATTGAAATATTTTGTGAAAATCACTCTGTTGACTTAAATGAAAGTCATGATGGAAATTCCTATAAATACCTTTCCTCAAAATAAAAATATATGTCTCAATGTTTTGCAAACAGTCCTGCATCCTGGCTGTTTTTAGCATCTGCTATTCTGAATTATGTAGTTCAAATACAGTTCCTCTATACCCGGGAATTCCTAATACCTGGGAATTTCCAGAGATCCTTTTGTTTTCCTTCAACTCAATAATAAAAGTTCACAGAATGTTGTGTAGATAATATTTAAAACTGTGCAGACACTCTCCCTGATAGTTTTTCTATTACTGAAAGTAAAAGACTATTACAAATTTAGAGAAAATGAGAAGGTTTCAATCAGTTTTCAATATTAGCACTTTCGCATTCACATGCCCTCTACTTCTCCATTCATTTATTTGCTACCTTACATTGGCTCCACGAGACCCATTTACCAGCAAGAATACTTCTCTTGGTGTTCTACAGTCAATTTTGAATTAAAAGCGGGATTCCACCTCCCAAGTTGAGTTTTTATATTAAAGTTTCATTGAGTGTAACATACATGTAGATAATCATACAATTCACAAGTGTATAGTTTAATGAATTTCCACAAAATGAATTTTCACAAAATGAATGCATTCACAAATGAATGAATTTTCATGAAAGTAACCACCACATAGATCTAGAAAGCCTACAGCACCCTAGAAGATATCTTCATGCCTCTCTGGTCATGAGTTTCCAAAAAGTAATCACTGTCTAACTTCTAATTTCATAGATCAGTTTTGTTTCTGAACTTTTTATACATAGAATCATATAATATATTCTCTTTTGTCTGGTTCATTTTGTTCAAAATTTCATTTGTGAAATTCATTCATTTTGTTACCTATAACAATAATTGACTGGTTCTCATTGCTGTGTAGTATTACATGTTTGACAAAAACATCATTTAATTACCCATTCTATTCTTGACAGGAATTTGGGTTGCTTCAGTTTTTTATTTTTAATTTCTTGTGGCTATTACAATAGTGCAGCTAGGAATATTTTGGTACATGTTTTTAGTGAACATATGTATGAATCTCTGTTGGCTATATATGTAGGAGTAGAAATATTACATCATAAGTTATAAATATGTTTGACTTTAGTAAATACTACTGTAAAGTTTTCTAAAGCGGTTGTACCAATTTACACTCACCCCAGCAGTAATAAGGAACTCCAGTTGCTTCACATACTAGTCAACACTTGGTATTGTCCATCTTTTCATTTTAGGCAATCTAGTGAGCATATTTTCTTGATTATTAATGAGGTTGAACGCCTCTTTAAATACTTATGGGCTAGTCTTATATCCTCTTTGTAAAGTGACTGTTTACGTCTTTTGCCCATATTTGTATTCAATTGTCTGACTTTTTCTTACTAATTAGGAATTGTCAATATATTCTTGAAATAAATCCTTTTTTGGATATTTGCATTGTGAGTATCTTCTCCCTGCTTGTTTGTATTCACTCCCTTAATATCTTTTAATGAAGAGTTGTTCTTTTTTAAATATCTTATTTATAATTATTTCTTTGTGATTATGGATATTCTCATCCTACTTAAAAAATCACTGTTTCCTCCATCATCATAACACTATCATCATAATGTTTATTTTTCTCTCCAGGAGCTTTATTGTTTGACTTTTAACATTTAGGTTTCAATCTGTCTGAAACTGATTTTTTTCAAACAGATATCCAATTGTCTCATTGTCCTACTTTGATTCTTGTACTTTTCACTACAGTTTTTCAATTAATTTAAAAATAAGCCTTGGCTGTGCGCATTGGCTCATGCCTGTAATCCTAGCACTATGGGAGGCCGAGGCAGGTGGATTGTTTGAGCTCAGGAGTTCGAGACCAGCCTGAGCAAGAGCGAGACCCCATCTCTACTAAAAAAAATAGAAAGAAATTATCTGGACAACTGAAAATATATAAAAAAAAATTAGCCGGGCATGGTGGTGCATGCCTATAGTCCCAGCTACTTGGGAGGCTGAGGCAGTAGGATGACTCGAGCCTAGGAGTTTGAGGTTGCTGTGAGCTAGGCTAACGCCATGGCACTCACTCTAGCCAGGGCAACAGAGTGAGACTCTGTCTCAAAAAAAAAAAAAAAAAAAAAAAATAAGCCTTGACAACTAGCTGTGTGAGTCCTCTAGCTTTCTAGTTTTCCTTCTTTAAGATTGTCTTGGCCACTTTTTTGTCATTTATAATTCATATATAAATTTAGAATCATATTTTCAAGAACGATAAAAAACAAAACAAAAGAAAAGAAATGCATACTAAGATTTTGATTGAGATTGAGCTAAAATCTATAAATCAATCGGGAGAGATCTGATGTCTTTAAAATCCTGAGTCTTTCAATCCACGTACCAGGTATATTACTCCATTTATTTAAGATTTCTTAAAGTTTTCTCAATATTGTTTTGCAATTTTTGGTGTAGAGTTTTCCCACATCTTTTGTTAGTTTTTTTCCTAGGCATTTGATGGTTTTTAAGTTTTTTAAATGGTATCGTTTTTAATATTTTTATTTTCTCTTTAATTTTCAGAGATAAAAATGCAATTGATTTTTTGTTTTGACATATATCAGTCCACGTTGCTAAATTCACTAGTTAATTCAAACAGTTTGTGAATTCCTTTAGATTTTCTGTGCAAATAATCATTTTAATGAGTCCTTTCTGGTTCTTAATTTATTTTCCTAGCTTTATTATAATACCTTGGACCTTTTTTCAAATAAAAGTTTTATCTCCTTTTCAATTTCAGGGCAAATACTCCATATTTTACTATTAAGAGTAATGTTTACTGTAGGATTTTTATAGATATTCATTATAATATTAAGTAAATATCTCTCTTATTGATAACTAATGATACATACATTTTCACCCATATAACTATTTTTTTTACAATCTTTATTTATATTTATTTACCTTACCTTTTGCTCTTTATTCTTTCTTGCATTTTTATATTTCCATCTTAGATCATTTTGTTTGGATGTAGTAGATATCTGCTAACAGAACATTATGTCAGTTTTTGCTTATCTACAAATTTATATATTTATTTTTTACCTTAAAGGACAATCTCACTTCCTATAGAATTCAAGATTGGCAGCAATTTTCCACAAACATTTAAAGATGTCATTCCATTGTCTTTTAGTTGCCATCATTTCTGTTGAAAAGTAAGCTATATCTTTATTGCTCCACTGAAGCTAATGTGTCTTTTATCTGTGGCTGCGTTTAAGAAATTCTTCTTTCTTTGTTTTCTGGTAGTCTGATTATGGTGTTACTAGCTTTAAACATTTTTAAAATTTGTAGCATAATGTGTTTCACCAGTTTTGGAAAACATTTGGACATTGTCTCTACAAATATTGTAACTGCCCCATTATCTCTTTCTTCCTGCAGGTCCCAATTACATACCTGCTAGATTTTGGCATTGTTTGTCATATATCTCCATGCTCCTTCCCATATTTCCAATCATTTTTGCTCTCCATAATTCAGCCTGTGCCTAAAATCAGCAAATGCTGAAGAGAGAAAAGCATCTCATAGAATGGCTGGCTCATCTCTCTGAAGTTTTCTTTCCTTTAGAATATTAACCTTTCAAGTCCTGATTGCCTTACTAGCTCTCTAAGTGCCTTCAAACATATTTTTTTCTAATTTTGAATTTTATTTAACTTTTCTTATTGCTTACTGTGAGAATGTCGAACTGTTTGCAAACTACTTCACCATAGCCACAAGCACAAGTTCCATGTTTTTTTTCAACTTAAAAATTTAATATAGCACACAGTTATTAAGCCATAACATTCTACAATTCAATTATTAGATGTATAAGAAGTTTCTGTCACTGAGATGATGATCTTTGTGGTTGGAAAATAGTACACCATTCTCTTAGAAACTTGACAGAAGCAGTGACAACTCTCTTCTTTGAACTAGGTCTCATTTTGATATTTTTAAATGAAAAGAGATGTAAGTATAAAGAAACCAAAAGGCAGAGGCCAGTCAAATAATTTTTATTGTCATTTCTTTTTTTTTACCCAAGACATGGTATGTCACTAGGATTTGTCCACAAATCATAGCAAATTGGGGGTGAGAGGAAGAGAACAATGACTAGGTGTTGCCTTGAAAGTGAGGAGATATCTTCATCTTCATTACCTCTTTCTTGGCAGAAATGACAGGTGGTGTTCAATTATAAACTCTTTTACCTCATTAGAAGCACCAAAGGACTTTACTATTATTGATTTCCTTCTGAGAAACATTTAACACCTAGTAAGCCAGATTTCTGTTAAACATTTTGTTGTTTTAGCTAAATTAAAAAAAAAAAACTGCATGTGTGCTTCTTTTTGGGAATTATGTATAATTAATTTCTGGTAGGTGACACATAAAACCTTGTATAACTTGCTTAATAGTTATAGCTTATCGATTCTGTTTTTTTCCCTAGAGAAAGAGGAAAAATAAGTGATTAACTATCAGCATCAAGGGCTTTTATGGCTCATGAAAGATTTTGACTTGTCTTTCAGAACAACCAATAACAAAACCCAAAGCCTGATGCAAATTTATAGAAAGGGTCTTGTACAGTTGATTCTTGGTTTAAAGGTCCTTCTTCATTTTAATTTTCCATTTCCTGGTTGAAAGTGTCTGATCTAGAAATACGATTTTTTTTTTTTTTTTTTACTTATAAAGGAAAATAGGCTTTCTGTTTGGTAAAAATGAAGAAAGCAGTCTTTTCTCACAGTTTCAATTTTTGCTAATGTTATATATATGAATTATGTGAATTGAAAGTTTTGTGGAATTTTCTAGGCAATTGTCAAGTAATTGAATTTAATAAAAATGGAGAGATGTCTTCAGCCTATGTCCTATTGTAATAAGTCCAGCCACATGGCATGAAGCACTAAAGCTTTTGGTTTACTAAGGGACAATTTGATTTGATATGTTTTGACTACCAGGTTGGCCCATTGCTTTTAAAATGTATATTTAACCACACAATGGCAATTTAGCTTAAATTTCAAGAGAAAATTATGAAATACTATGTTTTCTACATCTGCTTTATTTTTAAGGTATTTGTACTCATAAAATATTTCAAACATAAAAAGTACAGAAAATAATACGGCAGGCAGCCATTAGCTCTCCCCTAACCTCTGATTTTAAAATATTAACATTTTACAATATTTCTTTTAAGCATATACCAGAGAAAATATTACACACTGGAAAAGAGAGATATGTACGATCATATGTGTTGAATTACTCTTGTTAGTAGTGAAAAAGTAGGAGGAACCCAATTGTCCATCCATAAGAGAATTCATAAATAGTATAGGAGTAGATCAATTTTCCTAAGTGTGAAAAAAGGGAAAAGAGTGGTATAATGAGACTTTACCTCTATCTATAACATTTTATATTTTTACCTGAATTTTTTTTAAAGAGAAAGTAATTAAAGCAATGCATATTTATTGTAGAATTTTCAGAACTAGAAAAAAGTGAAAAGAATAATCCCCTATAAGAAATGGTAACACTCAGAAATAATTATTACTATTTTGTTGCATTTGCGTCTACCTTTTCTGAAAACATATTTAGTTAGTTTTATGTAATTATTTGGTAAATTGTACAGATGGATACAAAGATAGATACCACAAACAAACGATTTAGTTAGATTTTTGCACATAATTTTTTCATTCTGCTTTTACCAATTAATATTATTCACACATTTTTTTAATTGAACTTGGTTTTCTAATATAAAATTTTTTTTTTTTTTTTTTTTGAGACGGAGTCTCACTCTGTTGCCCTGGCTAGAGTGAGTGCCGTGGCGTCATCCTAGCTCACAGCAACCTCAAACTCCTGGGCTCAAGCGATCCTCCTGCCTCAGCCTCCCAAGTAGCTGGGACTACCGGAAAGTGCCACCATGCCTGGCTAATTTTTTTCTATATATTTTTAGCTGTCCAATTAATTTCTTTCTAATTTTAGTAGAGAGAGGGTCTCGCTCTTGCTCAGGCTGGTTTCGAACTCCTGAGCTCAAACAATCCGCCTGCCTCGGCCTCCCAGAGAGCTAGGATTACAGGTGTGAGCCACTGCGCCTGGCCTCTAACATAAAATCTTGATTTTAGTGGTTGTATACTTATATTGTATGAATATGATATATCATATGAATATCTTATTTCTCTATTCTCCTATGATTGGATATTTATTTCAATTCTTCATAAATAACTTTGCACATTAATCCTTGTGATCATCATTGAATCATGCTTTAGTATAAATATCCAAATGTATAATGAGTTGGGCAAAGGGTGTGAAACCTTTAGAGCTCTTGAGGTATATCACAAAATTACCCTCCAGAAAGGTTATAATGATAAACAATCTCATTATCACTTATGAGCACATTCTTTCACTCATGTTGGATAACAATGAACAATTTTAAAAATTAGCTCTGTCTACCTGATGGATAAGAAATTATATTCTTGCTTATTTGAATGAAAAAATAGGCATGTATTGTCCCATAATAAATTATGATTAGTATACTATAAAATTAAACATATCTTCATTTTGTAAAGAAAAACTTACTATCTCATATCCAGAGGAAAAAGTTTCCTTTTTCCAATAGAGGAGTGAGCAAATACCTGCCATGGAAACCAGAGGACTATTGTTAGCTTGAATGTGGAGGCTCCAGAGATAGAGATAGATTGTTCTCTATAGTGAGTCCAATATTGAAGTTACTATTTCTGCAAAAATATGTAAAGCATAATTAAAATCACACTTGTGCCACCATAGTATGCCAGAGAATCTTGGGTGAAGATCAGAGATTGCCCAGGAAGTGAGAGACAAGGAGAGGGAACATATGCCTGAATGGTCCCACAAGTGGAGGGAGGGTCTTCTCCAGATAAAAGAGACATGCAAATAGAATTTGCAGAGTCTAGGCAAGGAGAAACTCCTTCAGCACATGCAGGCAAAGATGAAAGGAGAGTCACAAAGTCAGATAAATATACTGAGAATTAGTAATTAAAGTGTGAATTTTGGACAATTATAGATTGAGGACATGGAGAAAATCAACCTGAATATATGACTAGATAGAAGTCACACTAATATGTCACTTCCCAAATCTTTTATATATGTTTGCTACTATATAGGTTTTAAATTAAAAAATTCTTTATTGTGTTATCCACGTATCCACATTTATACATACTTTTACCTAGTGCATACTGTTAAGACAATTTTTTCCCTTTTCTTCTTTTTTGGTGGGGCAGGGACATTGGGCTCCCTTTCCTCTGTGTTTCCTCATCCCTTTCAACCTCTCCCAGATAGCCCATATGAATAACCTGTTGTGTGTCTGTTCATACTTTCCTCTTTACTCAAATAATAATTTTACAAACACACACACACACACACACACACACACACACACAGGCAAGGATCTTCTTGGTAATTGTTAGTGTTAAAACAATGGAACCACCTGAGATCATATTATGCATATTTGCCTGCATCTTGCTTTTCTCATAAGACCATACATGACGAAAATTCCTCAAGCCATCTGATGTAGCTCTATTTAATTTTATTAATAACTGTATAATACTATATGGTATGAGTATGCCATGACTAGTCAGGTATTCTCCTATGGAAGCCATTCACCTTGTTCCATGTTGTGCATGGTGCATGTGTCCTTACTGATTCATACTTACTATCTATTTCTGTGGGAGATATTCCCAGGCATGAAATAGCCTGGTCAAAGGATCTATATATTTTTGATTGTAGTAGATATTGCCAAATTGCTTTCAAATATAGTAAGAGTTGATATGTCCACCAACACCACCAATGATGTTTTATTTCCATATACAGTTGTCCCTCAATATTCATGAGGGATTGGTTCTGGGACACCCCGTGGATAACAAAAGTCACAGATGCTCAAGTCCCTAATATAAAATGGCATAGTATTTGCATATAACCTACACACATCCTTCTGTATACTTTAAATCATCTCTAGATTACTTATAAAACCAAGTACAATATAAATGCTATATACATAGTTGTTATACTGTATTGTTTAGGGAATAATGAATGACACGACAAAATCTGTACGTGTTTAGTATAGACACATTTTTCTCTGAATATTTTCAATCTGCAGTTGGTTGAATCCTCAGACATGGAACACACACAGAGGGTCAACTGCATATGGAAACCTGTATGTGTTTATTTTTATATATGCACATGCATATTTTACATTTAAACTATCTTTTCAGTATGGTGTAGATTTTTTACATTTTTAGTCTTTAAAAAATGTTCTATTAATGGAAATCTTTAGGGATAACTGAAATACCCTTTTACTCCATTGAAGAGGAGGGGTTCTAATTCAGGTAAAGCCCCTACATTTGAACTATAGTGGAATTTGTGCTTTTTGTGGGAGGAACAAGTGGTCTAATATCCTTTTTTTGATATAAATGCCCCTTCTCTTTTAAGATATTTTTATTGCTTATTAAAGCCTTCCTTTCAGATCAGTTAGGACCCTCCTATTGCATTGAGGAATGACACCACTTTGACTAGAAAGCCACCCAAGAATCAAAGTGGAATCTTGGCAGAAAAAAAAAACAAAATAAAACATGGCTGATGGCAGCTAGAGAACCTTCTTTCCAAGAGAAAAAGAGTCCTTGGGGGGCTCTCTCATCAGGGGAGGGAGACCAGAGATAGGTTTGTTTCACAATCCTACCTAGCAATGAGCTGCATGCATTCACCTGCAGTATGTTTGCTACTGAAGTGCAATAGCAGCAGCAGCTGGTTCGCTGAGAACTCCAGCCTCACTGGCTCCTATCTTCTACCTTCAGTCCTTCAGAGGTAACACTACCAGTCTTTAAAAAAATGTTAAGCTAAAAAATTCATCTGATGAAATCATGGTAGACATTTGCACTGGATGGGTTCCATCTGATTACCCAATAAAGATTATGGTGCTATACATTATGGAAAACAGTATGGAGGCTCCTCCAAAAATTGAAAATAGAACTGCCATATGATCCGGCAATCCCACTTCTTAGTATTCATCCAAAGGAAATAAAATCAGTATGTTTAAGAGATATCTGCACTCCCATGTTCATTACTGCATTATTCACAATAGCGAATATACAGGGTTAACGTAAGCGTCCATCAACAGATGAATGGATAAAGAAAAAATGTGGTATATATACACAATGGAATACTATTTAGCCTTTAAAAAGTAGGGTATCTTATCATTTGCAACAACATAGATGAACCTAGAAAACATTATTGTGAGTGAAATAAGCAAGGCACAGAAAGACAAATGTTGTATGATCTCACTTATATATGGAATCTAAAAAAGTGGAATTCATATTAGTAGAATAGTGGTCACCAGGGGTTGGGGAAGTGCGTGGTGGGGAGATTTTGGTCAAAGGATACAAAATTTCAGTTAGATAGAAAGAGTAAGTTCAAGAGATCTATTGTACAACATTGTTACTATGGTTAATAGCAGTGTATTGTACTCTTTGAAATTACAAAGACAGTAGATTTTGTGTTCTCACCACAAAAAAACAAGTATGTGAAGAAATGCCTATGTCAATTAGCTCAATTTAGCCATTCCACAATGTATTTGAAAGCAACAAGTTATACTAGATAATTATATATTTTTTTATTTGTCAGTTTAAAAATAAATAATTTTTATATGTTTAATTTTTTTAGATGTGTTTCCATCTACCTGGCTACCAAAACATAAGGCCTCAATTTTTCTCAGAGGTAAAATGGTGAAATTGGAAAGTGATGATTTCTCAAATCCCCAGCAGTTCTAACATTCTATTTGACTTTTAAATTGGATAAATAGTTGTTCCATGTGGTGAGCTCATCTTCATGTAGAAGTTTACAAACCTATGTCCTATAAGATAAATTGGTCACTCCCACATATTTTTCTTTACAGCCCATGTGTTATTTTAGAAACTTAAAAACCAGTATAGCATGTAAATGTCAGATTTTAGATAATAATCATATATATATTTTTTTATTTTTTAAGTATCAGAAGATCTGGGAACAGTTTCCTCAAAGACTGAGGCTGAGGATCCTGTGCTATTTATCATATATGAATATATATATATACTGTTGTTTTGCAAATGCCGAGTCTGCTTTACTCATTTCCATTATCTTTTTTTCTCTGTGAAGTCATGGATTTGTGGCCCCTGCCATAGCACTTAATGCTGATTCTGAAAACTAAAAGAAAAAAAACCAAAAAGATTTTGTGTCTATGTGTATTACCTCATAAGTAGAACAAACAAAAAATTCTTAACGAAGTTAAGAATAATCAGATTATCTAGATGTGATGGGATTAGAAACAGGTGAGGATATAAACTGAGCAGAAAAAATATAGAAAGATTTTTTTCTTAAGCTTATCAAATGCCGAAAGTAACCTTCCAAGATTAAAGACTTAGTAATATAGCTTTCAAAAGTGTTATTCATTTATACACAATCTTAAATTGACCACCTTCCCAGTTTCCTGGAGGGATGTTTTGAAGAACTAATGTTTCATGGACCCACACGAAATTTCACCTATTGTCCATTTTGTAGCAAGCAAGAGCAAATTGCCTGGGTTGGAAGCCTGGCTCTAAACTGTTTATAAACTACATGCCCTTGGGTAATTCGATCTCTGTGTGGCTCATTTTCCCCATCTATAACAGGCTGTCTTCCCACCACCCTTTCTTCTCCTCCCCACAGTACTCCCACTGTATACTAACGTATGTCTAGCAATAAAACAATAGTCATTATTTTATAACTTTGACTATGTAATAATTAAGTAGTGTACTAAGATTTTATTTTATTTTTTAATACTTTTCATTTGTTTTCCTCAGAATTACAAATTGGCTAATGTTCAAATTATCTTATTTTCTTTTTAAAATATATTGTTTTATTATTTTAAGAGTATGCAGAATTTCAAAACATGGGATATTTTTAAATATTTATATATTTTAAATATATAGAGAAAAATAAATACATAGGTGCTCATCTCCTATAGTTGACAAATATACAACACAAAATGTTGGGAATATGTTGACACAAAGGAGAGAATATATTGAAGATCTATTCCTTCGGTTTGTGTATGAATCATCACTCCCATATTACTCAGTTTTTTGATGGTGGCACAAGGAAGGGGAGTTTCATTAGCTTACATTTGGTCATTTCTAACATAATAGCCCTTACTCCGTGGGTCGGGATCTAGTGTGGATTCTGCCCATTTACTAAGCAAGTATGCTTCCCCTCTTGGAACAGGGACATAATCTTATGATGTTTTCGTGGTCACTTTAGATCCACTGTTAGATGGGCTTGGGCCAAGTTTCCATCTAGCACCAGGTTCCCATAAGCCCCTTCTCTGACTGGTGGACCACATTCGTACATAAGGTCTCCAAGGATTAGCATAAAGTCAATGTCGATATCTAATAATCCTAAAAATGTCAGGCTCTTTTCCTTTTTCCAGAGCAGAGTCACCTTGGTTAATAGCTATAGGTTGAGCCCTTCTGGAAAAACTAGGGAAAGAGTCATAATACACATGTTTAATCAAGCTGCAGGATTCTTTCTCGATCAAGAAGCTAGAAGTCTTTGGAGTGGGTTAGGTCTGAAAACTGCTAAGAGGTCAGAATCTCTACCATGATAACATGAGTTAGATTTCTTCTTAGGCAACAGAAACCATATACATATATATATAGAGAGAGATATATAGATATAGATATATATGAAATGGTTTCAGTGTTAACCTACAGGTCTTGGGGAGCCTTTAAAGAAATATGAATAAAAAAATATTGGTGAAATTATCCAGGGTATGCATATATACATAGGTGTTTACAGACACATGGACATAGAACAGAGCAAACATCTTGGCTCTATATTATTAAACAGCTATACAGTCCAGGATAAGCTATTTATTAAAAAACACTCCAATCCTCAATTTCTTTATCTGTGAAATGGAAATAATAATAATGCATCCACTAATATGGTTACTGGAGGATTAAACTCAAAGTTGGAGAAAGGTGAATAGGCAGCATAGCAAGACTAGAGTCTTGATGCAGATTGCCAGGCCTTAAACTTGGCTCTACCACTTATTGCCCATGTGACTGGCAAGTTTTTAACATCTCTGTGGTCAATAAACTAATAATATGGTTGTCATGAAGATTCATGTTAGGCCAATATTTAAATGTTCTGTTATAAGTCATTTTATGGTTCCTAGCCCAGAGTTTGACATTTATTTGGGTTCATCTTCTATGTAACAGTAACCAGGGACAAATTACTTTTTAAGTATGTCAGAAATGAAAATTTTGAATCTTAGTTTTTTTAAAATATCTAATCATTGTTCAAACATTTTGGGGACTCACTTTGTCCATTTGCCTCTTCGATGGTACTTTTTCAGTAACATAAACTTTTGTTCATTTATACATTTATACATTCATTCACTTCAAGACTGCCTAGTTTTACTCACATATTTTAGAAGCCATAGTAATTAGTTCTGATAAGAAAGTGACATTATTAATTTGTCTTACCACTGAGGATGTTTTCTTAAGGATCTGATTTCCCAGCAACAGGAAACTGAGTCTAGATTTTCTTTCGTCTTTTGTATACTCCACGCTCAACTACCAAAGCCTATCTTCCCTGCATAAATTGGCTCTCCAAAATATCTAAGTCTATGGATTTCAGAAAATGGCTCTGTGGATTGTAGCTGACATAATAATTTGGCAGTAGCATGGGAATTGCTGAGTCATCATTGACTCTTGACATCTCTGAAAGGAAACTGAAGGTCTGAGGTAATGCACATCTACACAGCAGACTGTCTGTGGTCATCATTCTCAAGACACATTAAGGAGTAAAACATTCCATTTCCTTGCACTCTGTACTCTATAAAATACTTTCATATCCAATATGTCATTGCACATTCAGTAACCCTGAGAAAGAGGTAAAGTTCACAAAAAGACAGTGCTTTGTGAACACTTCTCATCCATTGATGTGCGTCTGGTTATTGAGTGATCAGTTACCAAGTTGGCTCCCCAGGCAGGAAAGAAAACAGTGAGGAGCAGTGGTATGTCTGTTCTCAGAAGGACAGAGAGGATGCCATGGCCCTGGGCTAATATTGAGAAGCAAGGCATGAGAACCAGCATTATGTCTCACTAAACTTTTTTTAAAAATGTCATCTGTGTGCTCCTCTTCTAGTTTGAATCATTTTCATCTATTTTGATTTCTAAATAGTATTTGATTATTTAAAAGTTTTTACTGCTAAGAGGCATTTATATTCTATCTTTAAGAAACAACACCGTAGAGTGTAGAGAAGTAAAGTAATTAATGAGAGTTTATGGGCTTTAGAATTTGATGGCCCTGGTGTGCGTTCTCTTCTGCCTTTTGTTAGCTTTTGACAGGTTCTAATTTTTTTCTTGAGCCCTCATTTTCATCATCTGGAAATGAATATTTTATTTGTGAAACTTCACACAAACGTACAGAGGCAGATTTTGCCTGTAAGCAACAGCATTGCACCAGAGCTAACAGGGCAGATTCTAGGGCCAGACTGATCAGAGTTGAATCCCGCTTCTGCCATTGACTGACGGTGTGCTCTGGGGAAATTCACTCCGTCTGTGCTTCAGTTTTTTCACTCTGTAAAGGGGGCTCTTCATAAGACATTATGAAGGATTAAATGACACAATACATGTAAAGTACTTAGAATTGTGCCTGTCATAAAATAAATATATCTTAGCAATTAGCGTGAGTAGTTAAGCGTCTCGACACCAGGTTTTTGAGTTTACATATACTTATCTGAATTCAGGTAAATATTTTAAGTCTATGGCCCTAAAATACAGACATATTGATTCACCAGCCCCTGGAAATTGTTATTTCAGACAAAAGTTGAATTAACCACGCACAAGCTTTATAAATAACATCCACGTTTATAACTCCATGACAGGTTGTTACTCACTCTGCATAAGTGTCTGTTTGTGAGAGCCCACATATTACGGTGAGGGTCTTAAGTAATCAAAACCATAGGGCTTGAGAGCTGTGTTAGGCAATAAGGACCTCTTCACTTGAAAGGTTAATTATTTTAATTGTTGAAGACACTCTTTCTTTTTAGGGCTTTCTTCGAAGAGGGATTTCTTCTTTCATTTTTATTTATTTATTTTTATTTTTTGATGTTATGCTCAGCACAATCTCATTGGCAAAGAGCCATGTTGGAAAGGCAATGAGGAAGGAGTGTACCTCCCTATTTGAGGTAGGCCTTGGGAAGTGAGAGAGACAATTACATACAAATATTGCCATCCAGCTTCTTTTGACACTTTTCATTTCTTATACAGAATCTGCCGCATGCTGAGAGTTTGTTAAATGCATTAATAGGCCACCAGCTCTTCCCTGTAGAACATTTCTGTATCTGGGGTATTTGTTACATTCTGACTGCTCTGACAAAAACAATCCTCTTAAACTCTGTCTTCATGGCCAAGTCATTCATAATTACATACATGAAAGCGAGTCACCCATGCCAGACCATTATGTTGAAAACTGCTCTTCCTTCCCTCCAGCCTACTTTTAGCATTTGTTTCCCTGTTGGTACTAGTGTAAAAAAAAGTTGATTTTTTTCCCCTTAAAAAATCATTTGCTACTTTTATTTCAGAATCACACATTTTTCCAAATGAATGAGCGTATAAAAAATGCACACTTTTCAATAGGACCCTGAACACCTGGTTTCAGTCTCTTTTATGCTCTGTCAATCTATGAATCTTTAGGTACCATCCTGTAAATGGGAAGATTCAAATAAAAAAGGTGGAGCAGTTTTTAGCCTTAATTTAGGAATTTTTCTATGTTGGTTTTTTTCTTCCTTTGAAAATGGAGCAAAAAAGCAGAGTTTAAATAGTGAATCTGTTTTGGGCTCAAAATATATGTTGAATGAAATGATAATTTTGTATCTATCAAGAGAATCCAGCCAGAAGCATGTTCTGATTAATTAAGCTTCTCTAAGTAAGGTCAAGTGGTTAAGTCTGTGATGGTGTTTGAACAGCCTCTGTGTAAGTCAAGATAGGTTTGACAATGCTGCAATAGCAAGCACCACCTCTGTGGTTTAATATAGCAAATATTTGCTTCTTTGTTTTCAAAAATCTTCTGCAGATCTTGGTGGATCCCAGGGAATCTACCTTCCATGCAGTGGATCAGTATTCCAGGATCTTTCGTTTGTCGGCAGCTTCATTGTCAGCAAATGCTTACATGTTTGGCATGACGGGGAAAAATACATGAAGAATTGAATTATAAGCTAACCTCTTGGTCAAAGCTAGTTACGTGGCCCTACCTACTACAAAGGGGTAAGAAAGTGCAATGTATTCAGAAAGG
This sequence comes from Propithecus coquereli, assembly GCF_000956105.1. NCBI lineage: Eukaryota > Metazoa > Chordata > Mammalia > Primates > Indriidae > Propithecus > Propithecus coquereli. The sequence goes on from NW_012146523.1 coordinate 3,158,627, forward strand.
GGAGGAGAATGGGACTTATCAATGAGGTAACATCTGCTATCCATCCCCACTTTTTCCAAGGACTTAGGCGAAAATAAGCCCAGGAGAGATAATTCCCTTTCTGTTATTACAATCTTGGGACAGAGAAACCAACAGAAAGCTTGTTCAGCTCTGATGGATAAGAGTAGAGAAAGAGCACTAGTGGTTCTGCTCACAGACTGAAGCTATTTCATTGTGATAGCCATTGCACTGGGGGGGAGTCATTCAGAGACGCACCCTGCTTGTCTAACACCCTTGACATGAGAGGGAAGGAGCCATTACCATTGGGTCTGCTTCAAGCCACATCCAGCCTTCTAGGGGGCATGTGGAGACCAGAGATCATTTGCAGTGGGCCGGGGGTACATTATTAGAAAGGGGCTTGGCTGGCCCCATTTCTCTCTTCTCCCCTTTGACCACAAAACCACTAGGTAAGCATCTTTTTGGTGTGAATGTTTGGTATTAAAGAAAGCCCAATTCAGTTGAACTTCACAGGTTGGCTAGGAAATACCAAGGTATGTTGTAAATTATTAGAATTAGCTCAAGAATTAGTCAGTTTTGGCTTCAATCCTATTTAGATTACAAAGAAGTACTAAAAGGCGCAAATCTTTTGCCTTTCAATTACAACTGTAAAACATTGAGACATGTTTTCACTAGCCCCATTACTGATGGGGATACAAAGATGAACTTGGCAGAGTTTGTCCCTTAATAAGACAGTAGTACAGGGTGGAGGCAGGCACTCTCAGTACACTCAATTAGTGCAAACAGAGGGACAGGTCCCAGGTGCTGAGTGGGTGAGAAAGACTGAATTATTAACTCTGACGGAGAGCGGGTGGGAGTGGGATTGGGGAAGACTCCACAGCAAGAAAAGATTAGACCTGAGTGTTGGAGGGAAAGTAGAATGTTTAGCATGGAGGCCTGAGCACCTGGGCTACCTGTGAAACACACTTTTCTCAGGTCTCAGAATCAGTAACTAACTTGTTTTTATCTTTTAGAAATGATGAAGCTTATAACTGATTAAATTTTCTTCCTTGCTTTTGCTTATAGGAAGTACCAATGCAAATTTGAGTCCCTAAACAACTGTGCATGCTTTAATGGCATAAATCATTACCTCTGGTTTAATCTTGTTTGTATATTTTTCTGTAAGTCACCTCCAATTCCTTTTTTTAAAAAAAAACTCCAAAAGAAAGAATAAGATGGTATTTGTAGAATTCTGCATGGTTTGCTCTTTTTGGAAGGGAGGGTGAAAAAGTGAGAGGCACCAGTATTTTCATCGTTAGAGTAGCATAGAGGATGGATTGAGGAAGTAAGGCTAGAGCCAGGGAAGCAAGTCAGGAATCTTTGTCATTTGTAGAGATAATTAAGACCTGTACCGAGATAGTAGCTTTAGCAAGTAAACAGAGAGTGAGTTAGAGTCAAGAAATAGTTCGAAGATGTACTGTACAAGATATGAGGACTGCTTGAATGTCAAGAATGACGTCCAGATTTACGGCTTGAGTTGCTGGGTAGGTAGTGAGGCAATTTACTGAGGAAGAGGAACAGAGTAAGGAGGAAAATATAAGTCTGAAAGGAATACGTTTTCAAATATTGAGTTTGAGATTCCCATGGGAAATTTAAACGGTGAATTTGTAGCACACCAAAAGGCAAAGGAATTGAGGATGCTGTTCAGAGCGCAGTTGAGGTGATGATAGATTATCAGCCTCATGGAGAGAAGGACGGGTATGAAGTGAGAAGGGGCTGAGAGTTGAGAGACTAAGAGAAAATTGTGGAATTCAAAAGATAAGATTATGTTTTGTGGAAATGGAGTAATAGTTGAGGAAGAAGGATGGGAAGTTGTGGTCAGAATATGAAATTTAAGAATTCATATGTAGAACCATTGCAGCTGGTAACCAGGCCCTAGGAAAGACTTGCTCATGGAGACTGTAAGTGACAATTATTGTGGTAAAGGAGATTAAGAATAATAATAGGGGTGTGATGATTCGGCATGAAGAACAAGATTCCCACATGTGCATTGAACATGTGAGAATGCTCTATAGGGTGTTGGTAGGTAGCGATATGGACAGGTAAAGTGCATCATAGCCGGATGTTAAAGGATTCAAGTGAGAAGGAGATTTCATAGGTGTATAATAGCAAATGATATAGAATCAAAAGTGGAGCTAGAAGTTTAGAAAGGCCTTTTTTAATTTAGAGCTTCAGAAAATAAGTGGCACTCCAGCATGCCCGATAAAGCAGAGGTGATGAAAATAATTCTCCCTGCCTGGATGCTTCACCACGCTAGTATGTAGACAAATGAGATAAGATATATAAAAATGCATGGCTGGAGCACAAATGTAGGAAATATTGATGACATTGAACCAAAATTATATCTCCCATTTTGGTTACCTTTCTCACTCATAGTTACTTGATTGTGGCTTGAGGGTGTTTTCAGAAGTCCAGCATGACCAAATGAACATTGGTTTCCGTGCAGCCCCGCAAATCATAGCAGTGTGCCAGGTAGTTCCTGATGCACCAGTATAAACAAAGGGCTCTAACTGAATATGTAGATAATGGGTAAAGATCACATTAAAATTGACATTGATATATGAGAGAATAGAGTTAAAAATTTCACTTTTGTGTTTAAAATAAAACAATACTTTATAGACATTTCAAGATTTATGTGGACACTGTGGGCCACCCTGCCATATTTTGGGGGATTGTGCTTTCTCTTCTCCCTGACTGCCAGCGCACCTATTAGTGGAAAGATGTGAGCATTCACATTCGCACGCTGCAGGTGCTGGAGGCAACACTGAAAGACAATGCCAAGGCTTGCTCGATGAGAGCACTAATGATATAAATTGACAGCTTCCTGAAATGCTGACATTGAAATGTCCAAGAATCTTTTGGAAGTATGAACTCTAGGAAGTTTGTGAAAGGCATCAGGAGCATTTTTGCATGTGTCCACTAGAAATAACCAAAAGGTCTGATAATAGGAAGGTAATTAAACTATGGCTCATTTTCATAATGGATCATTATTCAAATGATGATGTAGACATATATTCATTTACATGGAAACACAATACATTAATTTTTAAAAGGTTGTTACAAAAGAGTGTTTCATATAAAAACATATTATGTGTCATGTTCATAAGAAAAAATCAGGGAATATATATATAAAGATATGCATTTGGTTATTTTAGAGTACTACAATGTGTGTGTGTAATTTAATTATGTTTCTTTTTGTTCATTAATATTTTCTAATTTGTCTACAATAAAACACATTTTACTTGTGTGATAAGCATAATAATAAAGAGAAAATAGCAGAATATCTATGAGGAAATCGTCATAGCATTATGTCCCTGAAAGCCATTTCAGGAAGAACAGAAGTTTATTTATAGTGGATGAGTTAAATCAGCCATTTTTCTATTTCCACCTTCTCATAATCCTATCCAGTGAAACTACCCAGCCAGCTTTGGGGTTGTTGTTGGCTCTGTAGGTGTAATATTGACCATGATCTTACCGTGCACTGCAAAATATACTAGACTACAATACCTGCTAACCTTTGAAGGTCATGAATAGCTTTCTGTTATCTAGTGCAAACTTGGCTTTATGCTCATATATTATTTTTTTGCTCTGTTTCTGATTTGAGTCTTGAGGGGAAGTTTTCAACCCAGCTTTGGAAGGAGAAGCTGCTGTCATTTGTGAATGCAGTTAATTAGAATAACATTTGCTTTTAAGTATTCAATATTTGGCACGGTTATCAGACCTAAAGGTTATGTTGTTCTATCAGATAAGCTGGGCTCCAAGGGATGTCTGTTGTCTCCCCAGACTGGTGCTGGCTAAATATAAGAATCCAAGGTGGATGGAAATAATTGCCTTAGATATTAAATCTGCACATTAATAATGATGAAGCTTTTTAAGTCTTCCATGGTATTATTGACGGACAGATTTCCTTTGTTCGGACAACCGACTCATCGCTCAAAGAATTTGTTGGAAAGTGCAGAAGGTAAAGGTTGATTCCCTTGAGCACACTGGGAGCTATAATAGGTCAAGGTAGCTACTTCAGAGGGGAAGCCAGTTCAAATGGTTTGGGCAAAGGCTATTTGATTTTTGTCAGGAGCTGACATGCCTTCCTAAGTGGCTGGCAAATTAAACTGTCCAATTAAAAGAAACATCCTCCACAGAGAGCACGAACCCAACCTCCCCCCACCCCCATTTCAACAGTCAGCTCAAAGCATATTTATCTATGCTGGGAAATAGCTTCTTTCTTCTTTTTAAGGACTTGCTGATGAAAACAGTAACTTGCTGATGTACAGTGATCAAGGTTCTGTCTTTGTGCCATGCATCAGGTAGAAATGGGGTGGGGAGTTATCCTTTTGCTCTTTAATATAATCATCTGCTTTGGAGACAAAACGAAAGAAATGTGCATATTTGGTGGGGGCTTGGGAGAGAGTAGTGAGGAGCCCAGTGTGGGAACAGTGCCTTCTGCCTCAGGCTGAATTTCTAAGTTATTAATATTTTCCCCCATGAGGAACTAACTTGTATTGATAATTTCACTCAGAGACTGTAGCTCATTGTGAGAGATGAAAGATGCATGAATAATATTAGCAATAATGCTCAGTGGGGCCCAGACTCATGAATAGTTTTGAAAGAAAACCCTGGTTGCTTTCATGGCTTCATTCATCATATTCTGGAGGAAGAATCTTGGTGTGCTGGGTAACTTCTGCTTCAAATCTTTGGCTTAAATAAACTCTTTCCCTGTTTCTCATGAATTTAGTTTCCTATCCCTTTTTCTTCAGTTTCTAGCCTGGTTAGGGATAAGAGAAAGCTTAAAAGCGAACTACTTACTGCTTGAGGATTTTTTTTCAGTCCTTTGACTGCTGCCAGAATTTCTGAGGCCAATAAGGTCAGGTTTTGACACTCTTGTATGTGGCCTGTCACACCCTTATTCAATTGGGCTTCTACTCTTTACTGCAGGCCTTTCCCTGTAGGTTTGGAAGTTTGGTATCTGTATTCATTCAGTAAAACATTTATTGAGGTGACACCTGCAGATGGTGGAAAATTATCCAAATCTTGGCCTCCCCCCTCAGGGGGCCCCGAATGCCAGAGTGTCACTTCTGCTGCATTCTGTTGATGAAAGCAAGTCACAGGCCCAGCCCAGATTTGAAAGGAGAGGATCACACAAGAGCATGAGTACTAAAAGAAATGGTTTACACAGTAGGGGCCACCACTGTGGCTGAAACCACAGTTGCGTTTTATCTATCAAGTATGGGCCATTCTTATTAGTCTGAATATTCACGCTAGACCACCAGCCAACATAAAGGCAATTGACTCTATTAAGCCCCAATCTGACTCTGCCTCCATCAACTGTGACAAAGGTGGTTGGGGTCACCACCGTGAAATCTACATTTAGCGTGAACATCTACACATAAGACATTCTTCCCCGTCAGCTTTTGCCAGATAGGTATTGTTGGCATAGCAGGTTTTCAACATTTTGTGTGACTCCTTAGTAATAATGTCAATGAGCCTGGAAGTCAGCTCTGATTTGGACCTCAGAGAAGACTTAGCTGCTGTGTCTCAGAATTCAGAGGTAATTAATTGCCACAGATTTTTTTTTTAAATGTGGCCAGAATTTTATTGTGGTTGCAATTATTGCTGCTGGTTTTCACTGCTTTAGGGAGTCAACAAAAAAGAAATACTGGCAGGACTCCATAATCTGGCAACTTTTCCCGATTCAGGTCAATTTATTGACATGTCTGGACAAAATGATGCATATTGATAAGCCAATCGATGTCAATGCAACTTAATTTGGGGGAGCTTGCTATCAGATTTATATATGCTCTAGGGTAGCATTCTCAGTATGTTTTCCATGGTGGTTCACCTGAAGGATAAGTCTCTATTCATGCTCTAGAATTCCCAGTATGCTGGTTGTGACTCCGCTCCTTCCCCCAGAAGAAAACATGTTGGAATGAAAATGTGAGAGATTAAGATTATAAGAGTAATGACTCCATTCTGATTTATAGATTGTACATTTTTTCAAACAAATCCTTGCTAACCTCTGTACTACAACTATTGCTAGAGGCAAAACAGTGTAGCAGTTAAGAGGGCAGACTCCAGAGTCAATTCTCCTTTATTTGATTCTCTGTTCGAATCATTTCAAACCATGTTTTCCAAACGTCAATGTTAGTAGAAATCACCTGGGAATCTTGTTAAGCTGCAGAGGCATATTAAGCAGCTCTAGGTGGGGCCTGAATATCTGCAAGGGTGATGCTGATGATTCTGGTCCAGGAATCACATGTAGAGTAACAAGATTTTTTTTAAAAAAAGAATCTAGGTATTAAACTCTCAATATGATGTTCAAGGAACTTAGGATATATTACTGGGAAAAGAATGAGGAAAGAACAAAGAAAAAAACCCAATCCTTGGCTTGGGGGTACTTGCAGGAGACGACAAACCATAGAGCATAAGCATAATGAATAAACACACGCAGTATGCTAGGAGGTGTTGCGTGCCGTGGGAAAAAGAGAAAGTGAAGCGAAGTAGGCTGTCAGCGCCAGTTTTTCTTTCATAGTCGTCTATCTCCATATAATACTTTGCTCTTTATTCATTTGATATATCAATACTGAGGACCTCCCATGTGCAGGGACAGTCTTAGTTACTGGGAATAAAAGAGATGATGAAACGAAAGTGGTCTTTCCCCTCACAGAACTCACATCTCTTTTATCCATCACCAGTCCAACACTACGCTGATTATAAATAAGTCCTTCCACACATCACGCCCTTTCATGCTGTGGTCGGCAGAGTCTCAGATGGGCCTGGTCTTCATCCATGCGTAACGCCCTCCCCTGCCGTGTGGGCTGATGTAGGGACTCACTCCTGGTGAACAGAATACAGCAAAACCGATGGGATGTCACTTTGAGATTAGGCTATAAAAGACTGTGACCTCTGTCTGGCTCACACTCTCCATCTCTCTTTGTTTCTGTTAAGGCAACGTGGCCGACCTCCTACAAGGATCTGAATCCTGCCAACAGCCACATGAATGAGCTTGGAAGTGGGTCTTGCCCCAGCAGCAGAACCTTGAGATGACTGAAGCCTCCGCAGAAATGGTGATTACAGATTTGTAGGAGACCCTGAGCCAGCAGACACGGCTCTGCCCAGATTCCTGACTCACAGTAAATATGAGATAATTCATATTTGTTGTTTTAAGCCATTACATTTTGAAGTAATTTGTTATATAGAAATAACTAATATACATGCTATCATATGCCTGCTGCCTCCTTTCACTCGTTCAATAAACATTTATTGAGCATCTACTAAATGCTAGGTTCTTTGCTAGGTGCTGGGAAACAATGGAGACAAAACAGATGTGGCCACAGCCTGACATCCCTGTGGGGGAGGTTGACTTAAAAACATTAACTTAGGGTTTAAAATTTAATGTAAAAATAATTGAAAACTTTATAAATTGAATTAGGTGTTTGGAAAGAAACTGAATGTGGGGCTTAGACATTAAAATTATAGTAATGATGGTGGAGGTGAAGGAAATGGAAAGTCTGCTGTTGAAATGGAGCTGGAGGAGACCTCTTGAGAAAGAGACCTTTAAGCAAAAGCTGGATGGGTGGGAAGCAGACAACCATGTAGAGAATGAGAGAGCAAGCAACTTGTGCTAAGGCTCTGGTGCAGAAATGAGCAAGGTGTTCCAGAACCTGCGGAGACCCCTGTGGATGGGCAGAGTGAGAAAAGCAGTACTAGAGAGTGCTAGGAAGAGAGGTAGGAGCTACATCATGCAAGGTTTTATACTCCATGGAGAAGAGTAATGATGCTATCCTCACTGCAGTTGAAATTCCTTTGAAGAGTTTCAAGAAGGTAGAAAATATAGAAAAATGCGTGCTTTGAAGAATTACCCATACTGCCACATGAAGAATGGATTTAATGGGGCAAGAGAGTATGGGGAGATCTGCTTTCAGATCACCTACTGAGAGCAGAGGTGAAATGCAGTGGATGTGTTTGACATACACAACAGGCTTTCCAACTTGGGCTCACACACTCCCACCCAGACTAAGTTACTTAAGAATCATCTTAGATATTATCTCCTCCAGAAAACTGTTCCAGATACACCAAATTGGGCTAAACCATCATCCTCTATGCAACTCAGGCTTAGTATTTAATAAAAATATAATAATAATTATATATATTTTTTTCCTTAATAGATCTTTCTTTATTAGATTGCCAATTCTTTGGAGACAGAGCTAGAGTTATACCTTCATCCTCAGCAGTGTAGCCCTATGCTGAGCACATAGTAAGTATTCAACTAATGTTTACTCAACTGATTTGAGACATTCTGTGCCCCTCATTGTTTGAGATCATAGATGGGTTTCACCCTTCAGATGGAAACCTGCTCCTGCTCATCAGAAGATTATCTAAATATCCACCGACTGCTGTATCTTGGAGGTTCTGCATTGAGGTTTTCTTTTGTTGTCTTTGTTTTCCAGTTTCTCTTCCTTGACAAATACGTAGAATCACATCCATGTTAGTTGAAAATTTTAACCATATTCTCTGTAAACGTTCATAAGGAGGACAGAGTTAAACAGCTTGTGGGAAAAACTTGATATTGACCAAGAACATGTATATATTTATTTATCAGATCCCACGAAGGAAGTTAGGAGGGACACATGAGAAGAAAAAAAAAAAAAAGAGCAGTTCCGTTTCTCTCTGTCTCTCTCTCTCAGCAAGTCTTTCCTTCTGTTGGATGTTTCCTTTCTTCCTTTACAGGCCTGTCAGTCCACCCCTCTAAGGTAGCTCCCGTGTCATTTCCTGTCCCTGACAAAATGACGCCACATTTTACTGGACTGAATGCACTCAAAATAAGGTTATCAAGGCACCAAAGTTATATAAGAAAATCAACAGAAACCTGGCATGACACATCTGAGTATTTATTTGCTTAAATTAAATCCTTAATTTAGATTTCTGAAGATATTACCCAGGACTGGGGTTTAGCTGTGAATTTATCATTTTCCCCATGCCAACTGGAGTTGATTATTCTTACTATAGAAAGAAAAATGTGAAACATAATTGAAAATATATCACATTAAATTTCGTTATTATCAATTATTAACAAAAGAGTGCAGAGTGGTGGAGGAGAGATAAGGCATGACTACAGGCACAAATACATTTTCAAAATATTTCTGAGGCTGTTTGTAAATACATGTATGAGGTATTTTGGTTACTTGATTTCAAAGAGTCTTCTGGATTAATAAATAAGTCCTCAGCAAGAATATCTTGGGGGTGGTCTGTAGGCAGAGAACCTATAACATGTCTTTATCAGCCTGTCACACCTGAGGGGTCTGAGGTCAAGGCCAACCCAGAAGGGTGACATACAGACCAAGACAACCCCCTGCAGGTACTGCCCACCAGGCTCAATTTCTAGGGCATCTGGAAATATGAGAATTTCACTTCAGATGTTGTTCTGTTCTCAAGTTAACTCTATTTCTTTCACTATTAAACTTTCTTTTTCTCAAATCCCCAAAAGAAAACAGTCTAATGAACTCATCACAGGAAGGTGCTTATGACTAAAACAAAAGTAATGTTAAATATTAATATCATTTATTGGATCTGAACAACAGTCCAAAAATTTTCACTAATCATGACAAATAAGGTATAATTGTGTATCCTTAAGCTGCAGCTAAGGAAACTGGAGTTTAGAGAGATTTAATAGCATATTCCAAATTATTAACATACATTTAGTAAATGACAAAGCCAACTAGATTTGAAACCAGGTCGCAGGACTCTAATGGCCATGTTCATGTGACCACCACTCTAGGAAAATTTTAGGAGAAGGAAAATATTTGAGACATGAATAGTTAAACTAATGGAAATTGACTCTAATGATAGAATTTCAGACATTGTTGCAGATGTGGAAAGATTTCTTGGGAAACGATAGACTGAGAATATTTAAAATCACAGTTGTAATGTAATTGCTATTAATATACCTACTTAATGTAATTTTGGAAACAAACAATATAAGAGAGGAACCAAGCTTAGCAACTTTTACCCTGTTTTCTGATATCATTTTTCCCTTGTCTCCACTTTCCAACACAGAGGTTGAATCTGAACAACTCAGTTTTCTTTAGCTTAAACAGTATTTCTTTTTTAAAAATTAAATTAGTCGTCAAGATTTAAAAATATTTTTGTTATACATAAAGATCCTTATCTCCAGTTTCTTTAAAAAGTTGGAGAATCTAGCAATACTAGGCTTGCGTTTTTTTTATGGCAACAAGAAGCCAGACCCAAGTAATGAAGCCTGTGTCCTTCCAGGTTCGTCATAGTCTTTGCGACCTCTATACAACCTGCATGGCTATGCACACCTGCCTGCTTTCTGTTGGCATTTGAGATCCTTAACCTTGCTGTTCCTGTTAATGCATCTAATGTGAGTTCGGTTCATAGATATAAAATCTTGGCAGGCAGGAACGTGTCTCAAATGACAATTCTGTATTTCAGTGGTCATTTACTGAACGCTTAAAGCAATGGTTCTCAGACTTTGCCATGTATCAGAATCACCATACAGGCTTATTAAAACATAGGTTGCTGGGCTGTAGCTCCAGAGCTTCTGATTCAGTAAGTCTGGATGGGTTCTGAAGTTTGCCTGTCTAACACGGTCCCAGGTAATGCTGGTGCCGCTGATTCAGGGATCACACTTTGTAAACCACTGCCACAGGGAAAACATTTTTATGATTGTAGACTAGATCGTAGTAAAAATACTCTGTCTTCTATCATTTTTTGTTCTTTCCTGTATCACTTACTTCTTGATTTTTCTTGAATATATGTTTTATTTTCCACCAAAATAAACAATTTTCTTTCTTTTATTTTCCTGGAATTTCTCCAATGCCAGGATCAATAGCTATTCGCTGGGAACAGCTTAGAGACAGGTGGATGGTCCTGGTGACACATGGGTTTCCTCTCCTGCCTTGCTTCTATGATGTTTTTCCTCTGAAATGTTCAGTATCATGGTGACCAGAAACTTGTGACTGCTGTCCAGATGCCCCTACCCTGAGGCCAATCCCAGCTAGACTTGAAAACGAAGGGCTTTTCCACTTCCAACAGATCACAGCCCATACCCATATCTTCTGCTAATCTATTTATACTACACAGATGGCTGGAATCATCTTGAGGAGTCACACTTTGAAATCTGGAGAAAGCGAATGTACTATAAGAAAAAAATAGTTTGGCAAAATTTTTCCCCGGGTCATTTTCCACCATGTGTATTTTCCCCTGTATATTGTTTCTCATATTCTATCACTTTTAAGCTAATTTTCCCCAATATGTGGCTCATTCTTCCATCTTCCCTCTAAACACATTGCAACATACATCATATGCATTCAGATCTTTCTCAGTGCAGCTCATATAAGGGTGGCAGGACAGCAGGACTGGGTAGCATTTGAGGAAAAGCAAGTCTGGGGTGGAGTGGGCTTCCTGCTTAAGCAGTGAGCAGTGGACAGCAGTCTGTGTAGCCAGAATCATTAGTGTTGGTTTCCTGTTTTCCTTCCTTGCACAAAGACTGTAAATACTCCCTTCCTGGTGTTGACCTTTCAAATCCTCATTACGTCTAACAGGTTTAAAAAGAAGGAAAGGAGAACTACAGAGGCATATTTGTCAACGGGTTTAATTTAACAGAAACGCTTAATGAGATGAAGATGTGCAGTGAGCAATATGAGGAAGGTAGTAGCCATTTTTCATCAACAGTATCTCCTTTGGTTGTAACCATGCATGAGGCACAGCAGAAGCACGTGGTCTGGAAAAGAGGATAAACAAAGTGCAAATATACATTGAACAGAGACATGGATTGGGATGTTATTAATATTTATTAAGCACCAACCTTGTCCCAGGCTTCATATAAATGATAGAGGTATAGTCCATCAAAGTAATTTCAATTTCTATTTAATTACAAAGGTGTATGTTCTTATAAGAAAACTCATTATGTAACTATTAAATTTTATGAAGCAGAGGATTTGGGTTTTGATTGTTCACTTTGAAAAATGATTCTCAGTACAAAAATATTCCTATAAATAGAGAGTTCAATCTAGTGCATTTAAATTTTTATTTATAGATCATTTCTATTTAACTAAAAGTGGGACAGGGCAGAAACTTGAAACTTACTAGTATTTCAAAATGAAGATAAAGAATCTCTGAAATCATGTAGTAAGTTTCTGGTGACTTATTATATAATTTAGATTACAAAAATTGATTTATGCACAGCTTTTCAGATAAAACTTACTGGTTTGTGTGGATAAGGCAAAATGTAACTTGAATTTGAAAGTAAGAAACCATTTAATGTGGTGTTATTTTCCAGTGGGCAATGGAGGAATAAAGCTTTTCTCCAAGTTTTCTCCCTATAGTGCTGTTCCATCACTTGTTAAGCATAGGATCTACTTTTAGTAATATGTACTTACATTTCAGGACATTATTAGCTTCATTTTACTTGTTAGAAAAAGGCTCAGGATGCCTGCACTTCCTTTCTCACAGTCTTTGAAAAAAGAACAAGATATATCAAGGAGTTGGTGTCAAGACAGAAAAATTCTTCTAATGTGAATTGAATGGTCTTGGTAATGGTTTCCTCTTAATATGTTTGCAGTAAGAATTTAGGGGTAGGAGAGGGTGAAGGAGCAAATGATTTACTTAAAGGATTCTTTCTTTCCATACAGTGAAGCAATTACTAAAGAAAATGCTAAAATAGTTCTAAAGATCTTCAGGTCCTCAGCTTTATTTTAAATGCTCACCCAGGGGTAATGGTTCTTCTGAGATGGAAAATAAGGCAGAGGAGAATGGAAGGGAACAAAACAAATTGGTGGCCTATCTATCCCTGGCTTTGAGTCAGCGAAGCTACTTCAAAGTCTCTTCTCTCCTCACTTGAAGATCTTTTTTTTTTTTTTTTTCCTTTTCAACGAAACTCTGTGAGGAAATGCAATGAGTCCTTGAGAACCCAATCTAGTCTCTCAACTTTTGGTCACTAATATAGTTGGTGCTGTGATGAGCCAAAATGCACAAAGTGCAAAGTGTTTCCCAAAATGAGACAAATGAATCTTTTTCCAAGACACTGGGAAGCCATGTGCGTGTGTGTGTGCGTGTGCACACACTTGTAAAAGGCAATTTGTTAAAGGGTATCCCAGTCGTCTTCATTTCCTCATGGGTGAGTGCTTCATTTAATTTAGAAAGTTTTATTGGGAGATGATAATTGCAGTAGGTCCAGAGTCCTTTGCTTTATCTAAAGATGAGAGAGCAATTAGAAGCTTTTCACTTCTTTTATTTTATAGTCTTAGGCTACCAACTAGCTCTACATATCAGCCCCAATCTGTTAGATAAATGATACTTATATTGGATTTTCTGACATGCTCCTCGTACCCTAATAAAAGTGCTCTGCATTAGGTAGATTTGTTTTTTAAATAAAGGGAATTGAAATGAGATCATCACAATGCCTGTAAAAATAATCACATGAAACCAGGAGTATTTCCAAAGTGAAATGAGTTCTTCCTCAACCTATACAACAGATATAAAGATAGAATCTGTATCATTAGCAACTTCAACCTTGATCTCTCTTTCTGGGAAGAATTAAGTATGTGTTTTAACAGATCAAGTCCTTCTAGCTAAGAATCGGTAGCAGATTCTTGAATATAGTTCTTCAGATTCATTTTCAGCTTTGCTCACTGATTTTAGCTCAAACAGTGGCTCATCCTGTAATACTTATAATGAACTAAAATAGTTTCTAAGATGATGTCTTGAATGACTTACATGTACCTTTCGGTTGTGATGTTAGCCTTTGGGATGAGCTCCTTGGCTAAGTGAAGTTTAAGCATCTATAATCCCTCACTCATTTTATTCCCAAAGTGGAGAGTGTTTCTGTAGATAGTAATTGAATCATATTTTCTGGAAATGAACACTTGTAGAAGAGATATGAATAACCCAGTGCCTGGTGAATATGCTTTCCTCTTGGCTTTCTCCTTTCCGTTGGTTCTTGCTACATGCTATGTATGTACATTGCTTTTCTTCATATTGGAGTGATGACATTTGAGATGGAGTTAGGGCTTTAGTTTAAGGAGGCAGAAAAAAGCTTCAGTGTGATTTTATTCTCAGCTTCCAGTTTAACTTGGCTTAGGAAAACTAATCCACCAAAGAAACTAACTAACAATGAAATATGATTTTACCTTGGTTTGTTATATTTATTTTTTTTTCTCTGTGTGCTTTTGTCCCTAACAGCCATCCCTGTGGAGAAATAATTAGCTTTTTAGTAAAAGGCAAATTTTGAGTTATCTTGTATTTGGTCCATTACCACGTTGGTAGGAAGAATAGTGGCTTCTTAAAGTTGTCCTTGAATATTCCTAATCCCTAGAACCTGTGTGAATGTGTCATGTTACATGGCAAAAGAAGACTATGATTGCAGATGGAATTAAGATTGCTAACCTTAATAAACTTCAAAATAAGGAGATTATCTTGGATTATCTGTTGGACCCACTGTAATTACAAGTGTTCTTAAATGGGGAAGAGAGAGGCAGAATAGTTGAAACCAGAGAAATGATATTGTGAGAAGGATTTGACTGGCGGCTTTGAAGACGGAACAGGGCCACCAGACCAGGAATCCTGGTAGCCACTAGAAGCTGGAAAAGACAAGAAAATGGGTTCTTCCCTAGAGCCTTCAGAAAGGAAGGCAGCCTTGCCAACTCCTTGATTTTTAGCCCAATGAGACCTGTGTTGGATTTTAGACTTCCAAAATTGTAAGATAATGCATTTGTGTTGTTTTAAGCCATTAAAACAACATTAAGAAGCCCAATGAGACCTGTGTTGGATTTTAGACTTCCAAAATTGGAAGATAATGCATTTGTGTTGTTTTAAGCCATTAAATTTGTGACAATTTGTCACAATGGCAACAGGAAACTAATACAGCTATGAAGTACCATCTTAATAAAATCCCCAACCTAAACTCTTCTTCTAGCATCTGACCTGTTCGAGCAGCCCATTCTGAGATGATGTGCACCAGTTGCCTATGATTCTAATATCCTTAATCATCTTTCTTTATTCAACCTCATTTCCTCTGAGTGGCCTCTTTTCTTTTTGTTTGTTTTTTTTTTTTTTTACTTTAGTCAATAAATAATCCAATGTGAGAGATAAGAAAATGAAATATAAATAGGGTAGAGAATACCATTGCAGAGTAAAGAAAATAGTTATAATCCAATTGGGTTGGTTGTGTGTGTAGGTGTGCATATGGAATTTTACCAACTTGAATTAATTAACAAAAATTTGTGAAGAAAGGCACCATACATTTTTGTTAAAAGTTGATGATTTTAAAATCAAAAAAAAAAAATATCAAAGGCTGAAAATGTCTTATCACTCCAAGAGCTAGATCAGATTAATGATCTGTGGCTCAGGTAAAAGCCTTCTGGTAAAAACAGATTTTTTCAAGGTCTTGGTTTAAAAATTTGACCAATAATTTTAAATTTGTAACCTCATTTAATACAGCACCCAAAGATGACAATAAAGTTCCTGTTGTTTGATCAGTAAATATTTTACCCCAGAAAGGCTTGAATTTTATTGGGGCAAGGTAAAGATAGTCTCAATACTTCTACAAATATTGTGTTTATACAGTGTGCTGCTTACAAGTTTTGTAGTTAGTGTGCTGCTTTGTGTATGTTTGTCTTTGCAGATGTTTTATACTTAAGATAATGACTTACTACATTTATAAGTTTTCATATGTTAAAACTGTCCAAATTTCATGAATGTTTAGATTTTGCTTGTTAAAGTTGTAAGTTTTTTCTTTCAGATATTTGAATTGTGTGAAAGAATAGGATATATTAAGCTATAAATGTGGTTTGAGATGTTTAATGGAATCTGTTCAACTAAATATGGAAATGGTTTTAATGGTTCCTAAACAATTCTTCCTAAGATCTTAATCTTTTATACTTATAAACAAATTGATCATTAATAAGAAAAGTTCTTATTCTTACATAAAACTACTAGATTTTTAAAGGAAGTAAGATTTTTTAAGCTGAATCTATAAGCTAAAGAAAAACTAAGTCTTGAGATTTATTATATTTATACTTTAATTATACATTAAAGAGAACTAACCACAAATAGATATTTGTCCTCAGCAATCAAAAACTTTAATTTACAATTCGGATGGGAGATTTAAAGGAAGAAAAGATATTTTGATGAATTTCAAAGATTCAACATTTATTCAGAACATCTATTGAATGCTTATATGTTAGGCACGGGGCTGGGCACTCATGGAAAGGGCTTAAAACAATGTTCGACATGTAGGATATGCTCAGCAAGTATTGACAATTGTTGTAAATAGAAGTCATTTTTGTGTCTCCAGTACCTCACACACTAGCGCATGTACATATGTGTGTGTGTATATATGTGTGTACGTATCTGTCTATATCTATGTCTGTGTCCATATCCATCCCTTTAGGTCTACCAAGTTTTTTGGAAGAGAGAAGAGGAAAAAAGAGAAAAAGAAAACGATTAGTGATTTAAGGCACTTCTTTGTTGACTCACCATACACACATGCATGGGTAAGAATTAGAACAAACAGCTATTTGTGCTCATCTAACAGACTTTTTCATAGGTAAGGAAATGGAAACACAGTACATGATGTGAGTTACTCAAGACTTCTCAGCAAATTTTCTAGTAGTAAGATTTCTGCCTTGTGGTTTAGCTGGATTCTGGTAATGATAACCGTACAAGAGATCATCTAAAAAGCTTTTACCTAGAAAAAATAAAAAGGCTTCTCCATCTTTGTAGGACTCAGATTCCCAGCTGCTATGATACTTTCTAGTTTGATTGTCTGCACGTTGAAGGGTATGTCTTTGTGCACAGGGAAGCTGGCCACTTGAATACCAACCAAGTACTCTGAATTTAGTAAGTGGAACCCATTATGTCTATAAATAACATCATCATACTCAATAGGTACACTTCATTCCTGTTATTGTTTCTACTCCAACGAATAATACATGCATTCTGTTGACATGTACCATGTTCTTTTTAAAACAATCAGAACACCAACCTCTAGTAAATGCCACACTCTCTTTATAGCCTTGTATTCAGCAGCTGAAACAGGACCAAGTATCACATACTGAAGGAGCAGTCTTGTTTGCTATTATATTTGTCAATCTCTAAGTTATTTATGCCTAAAATATCCCAGTTCCTTTAACAACCTTTTCTAAGTCTATCTTTATAAAGGCTTTAACCCTTTGCGAATCTATTTAAATATTCACTCATTACTAGCTTTTGAATGAGTCTGTAACCTCGTCATCTACTAAATAAGACACAACTTTATTTATTGCCCCAAATGCTACTTTATCAAGTTTAAAGTGGTGACCCTTTCAGTACACAGATAGTTTCCTTTTTTTCTCCAAATGATGGTCTATCTTTAGTTCTGTTTCAAATTGTTTCCTTTGCTTATAGTGAAGTCACATCCACGTTCTTCTGAGCCTAACTGGAGTCACAGAATAGAAGACAGCATTCTTAGAGAGCTTAGATTTCTCTCTTAGATGTGCCTTTATTATTTCTATTTAAGCCATTTTGTTTTCATTCTTGAGAAAGTTTAAAACTTTTTCACCCCTGTAATTTTGGTTCAGTTTGTTGGAGTACTGGATAAGATGCATGGAGGCGAATGCACTTCTTTTCTTTTCTTTTTTTAAATCTATATTCTGCTTCTTCTTTCATTTCTATAATTTTCATGTACTGGGTGACATAAGCAGTTTGATAAGCCTTTATTCTAGTTTATCCCTGCATTTTGTTATTCTCTCTCTCTCTCTCTTTTTTTTTCAGTTTCATGTCCTTACTGCTCTTCCCCCCTTCCTTTTTCTCCTTTTTGATTCCAGTAAAAGATAAATGTCATCACCTCAGTGTTACCATGACTTCTAATCTAGATGGAAAATTTCTAATCCCATGAATGGTCTCTTGGGTGGATATCTAGGAATAAGAATAAAGTGTTAGTCAATTATACTTATAGATATCCCCTTCATGTTCAAAGTTCTAAAACTTTATCAATTGGTTTTGTACCAAAACAACACATCTTGTGTTTAACTGAGAAGCAGATAATATTATTATTCTTAATTTTATTTATAAGACAATAATTTCCTGAATATAATGTATTTAAATAGAGATATGGACAATAGTAGCAGAGTGTCCATTAAAAGTAAAAGGGATGTGTGGATTTATGCTTCTAATAAAATATTTGTCTTTCTGAAGAAAAATTGACATCGGTCATTTAGGATCTGAACCTGAGAGTTACTAAATCTCCTATAAAAATTGTTGGATCCAATAGTGGGAATGGGAAAATAAAAGTGAGATGTGAGACACTGGAAAAGATCTCTTTAGGAAATCCCATGGCTAGATACCAATGAGGAAAGAGGGTCATTCTATTAAGAACAATAGCATGCTATTTATTTAAAAATGGATTTAAAGATGCATTCTAGATAAGTGCCTTATGACTATTTATGAACCAGAACTACTAAAGGAAATGGTTAATGGGGAAATGTACACATTTTGTGGGAATTAGAACTGTAAAATATTAGCTTTGGAAGACAAAGGGCTAAGATTTAGTGGACTGGTCAAGTGGGAGAAAAAAATATCTGCTAGTGAAAGAATAGTCAGAGGGAAATGATGCAAAACCTGGAGGAATTGTTGCCATAATATTGATAGATGTCTCATTACTGCTCTGGACCACAGAAGGAAATTGATATAAAACACTAAATACAGAATAATATGCTCAACATCTTGTAAGGGATTAGCATAAAGTTGTTATAAGAACTATCCCCTCTTTAAAGTGATGCTATCTATTGAACTGATATTGGCATTTAATACATTGGGTTACATACCAATATTAGCTTTGGCTTATGTAATACTCCATGGTTTACAATGTGCCTTCATATACTTTACTTCATTGGAACCTTACACTAGTCCTGGAAATAGGGAAGGCAGTTGCCAAATGACAGACGGAAAAAATGAAACTCAAAGAGGTTATGTGACTTCCCGTGGTCATACAGTTGATATGGACCTGAGCTTTTATTAAAATCTTAGGCTCTGATTCCTCATTTAGCTGGCTCTCCACCAGTATCCATTTCTTAAAATAGTAGTTACTGTGGAAAGACTTAAACTCAAGGACCATGCATGAGAGAAATAACAAAACATGGAGAAAGGACAACATATTACAATTGTGAGGTTCCTTGAGGCTATATTACTTTAATTCAGGGGTTGACAAACTATGGCCCATGGGCCAAATCTAACTCACCATCTGCTTTTGTAAATAAAGTTCTATTGGAACGTAGCTACACTCATTTGTTTATGAATTGTTTATGGCTGCTTTTGAGCTACAACAGCAGAGGTTAATAGTTGTGATAGAGGACACATGACTTGCATTGCCTAAAATATCTGCTATCTGACCTATTACAAAATAAGTTTCTCACCTCTGCTCTAAATCACTATGTAAATAGTGTATCATCTCGTCAAGCATGTTATATCAGTTAATATTTACATTTAAGGAAAGTCTTTCAATTTTTATACTACAAGTTCATAGATAAAAATGTTTTCTAACTTAATTTACTGCATCTGTAAAGTATAATAAACATGCATGATTTATGGTCATAATGAGACCAAGTAATTTCTATTGATCGGCCTTTAAAAATCAAATGGATAAAATGACATCAAACATCACATGAGTACAATTAATAGAATTTGGAATCAAACATGAGGAACATATCATTTACTGGCCGATTGTAAATTATGAAATGGTTTTTCCTTGTGCATTTTTGTCCTGGGTCTTTTTAGGACACACAACCAGCCACCATTTGCCTGCCGTTGTGTGGAACCACTGCTCAGCCGGCTGCCACTGTGGGATTCATCTTCCTGCTCTGTCCAAACTGGATAGTCGTATGGACATTAGAAACTAAAAGAGATCTTTATGATCATATCTAATTATTACTAACACCCAGATTTTTGTCATTTTTGAAGTATGTAAGCATCAGTATATTGACTTTAACATGCATATATAACTTTTTACCTCCTTGAGGACAATGACTGTTTTATATTTTTTATGTTCTTTAGTGGCATCTGCTTAGAGACCATTTGTCTAGACAGTTCTTCGTGAACAGGCTTAGAGAGCAACATTAACTTAGAATGTTCAGATGAAAACATTCTGTTCCTTTCCTAGTCTGTCAATCTCTGTTGGCAGCAAGAGTTTCCCACTTTATAGCAACAGTTCTTTTTTTTCAACAGGAAAAAAAAATACAATGCTGAAGCACTACTTTGGTCCTTTCTTGATTTGGAACTATGAATATGCTAGTTTATTCAAATTATTCTGTGAATTTTTATGTTAGTAGACAGTTTCTCTGCCCCAAAGACAGTCTAGAGCTATAACAGATAGGATTCTGACCATGAATTAGAAACAGGGAAGCAATTTGATGAGCAGGCAAAGTTGGCCTCCTGTGTTCTTTGCCTTTTCTTTCTGTATTTCTTTTCTTTCAACAGTTTTTTCTTTCCAGTCCTACCTCCAACTGTCCACAGATTGTGTGCTGCCCATATCCCTTCTTTCCTGGGGGGAAACTGATGTGGAAATCTTAATAAAAACAGTGTTAGTTAAATCATCGATTAGCATTCTAAGAAATGTTTAAACAAAATGATAAAGCTTAATACTTTCCTTTTAAAATAAAACAAACAAATATAACAAGAAAAGTATAATACGAAGTTATAAATCACTAATAAAATATTTGGGGACTGCTAATTAACCAATGGTAAAAATGTTCTGGGAAAAAACATTTCTGATTTCCTATAGATCATATGACCACAGTGACTCCCTTTGCATGAATGAAAATCATTCTAGGTCTGGGGCGGTGAATGGGAAGATACAAAAAACTAGATGGAACAGACTGGAATGGACCAGAGGCTGGAGTACAGGTTATAACCAAGGGACTAATTGGTGCTTAAATTTACTCAGAACAAAGTTAGATTTACCTGTACCTTAAAATCAGAGGACTCCATTGAGTCTCAATGCCAAAAGTTCCCACAGACAGGGTAGTTTCTGAGTACACTCATAGATAATGGGTAGGTTTTAAATTCTAAGTAGGCAGGCTGTGTCTAGCTTCCTGGAGTTCTGGTCAGACCAGAGAGGATGGACAACAGCAAGCCACAAAATAAGAGGTCCACACTGTGTGCCAGAGTCTGGCTCATTCAGATGGATTCACCATAAAGGCATGACATGGCTGTGGCCCCTGACCCTAGAATGATGCTCTATTTAATTCATTCAGCTTAGTGTGGACAGATGAGGGCTGACAGAATGGGATTAGCAATCAGAGAAAAACAATTTCTTAGGGGGTGGCAAGGATGTATGTCCATATTACTTTGAATGAGTTAAAGAGATGGTTTTTCAAAAAAGTACAATAGTAATACATGCACATTGGTAGAAGACTTTTGAAAATACAAATGAGCATAAAAATAACCCATCATTTCACTATCCAGGGAAAATAGCTGTATATGTTATAATGTATACCTTTCTATTATTTTCTACCTGTCCATGTACTTAAGCAAACCTGTGTGAGTTTGTGTGCATTTTATTTTCATTTATTTTTCTGATATCATTAAGAAGAACATTATTATCTCCCAGAAATTAAGACCACTGTGTTTTGTCTGACTTATTGGATGTGATGCTACTAAATGTGCTAGTCTAGCATAGGGTCTGACACTGTTCAACTGGCTTTGGACTTCATTATTGGCGGCAGTTGTTCATCACACAGTAGAGACTTCCTGATACAAAAGGGCCTCATCACAGTCACAAAAGAAGAGATAAGGGAAGGGAAGTTGATTTAGGTACATTTGCTGCATAAGCCATCCACAAACTTAATAGCATAAAAGAAGCCTTTATTATGCCCCTGGATTCTGTGGATCAGGAATTTAGATAAGGCTCAGTAGGGATGGCTTGATTCCACTCAGTGACATCTGGGACCTCAGCTGGGGAAACAAGAGCATGTGGGGTGACTTGACAGCGAGGGCTTAGAATCTCCTGTAGGCAACTTGACTCATCATACTCATCAGTCTGGCAGCTATGATTTGATGACTTAGGAAGGCTTGATGCAGGAGAGGATGTTGACCAGAGCATATTCACATGGCTTCTTCATGTGACCTGAGCTTCTTCATGGCATGGTGGCTTCAGGGGAGTTGGACTGGTACTCAGTTTGGGGGTAAAAAAGTTAATGTTTTTGCAAACAAGGCACTAACTGCATTGCCTTGTATGATGTAGTTTCGAAAGTCAGTAGGGGCATTTTTGCTCTCCTCTGCTGATTGAGATAATCACAAGGCAGCCCAGATGCCAGGCTAGTAAGGGACATAGACCCCATCTTTTAATGGAGGAATAGCTAAGATTTCATAAACGGGCCTACAATCTGCAACTCCTCAAAACTTAGTTCAAACAGTGAGAAAGCAAACCATGAATACTAGATTAACCACAATTTAAGGAAAATCCCCCACAGTGTTTTTGTCCATTTTTGTGATTTTGAATTTCTTGGCAAAAATTGTTTTACATAATTCAAACACTATAGTAAGGAATAAAGAAGGCAAAAAAAAAAAAAATTCTGCTGATGCTGTGGGCAAAAGGGACCTAAAACTTTAAAAAGTAGATTATAACCTACAATGGGCAAGAAAGGAACTGTTTGCTGACTCACTTTATATCTCGAAAAATGCTGCTTAAAAAAAGGCCGAGGCATGCCAGAAGGGGAGACAGAGAGATGTAGCTAGAGAAGCTGGCAGGTTGTCAAGGTTAGAGGACTGCAAGAATATAAAGTGGAGTAATCTTCTGGGAGCGATATTCATATTTGTACATATCACTGGGACAACCAACTCATCCCTACCTGAAATGACTCAGAACAGAACTGTAACTTGCTATCTTTTTGATTAGTATATTTAAATGAAACATTCAGATTACTGAGTCTTGACTCTTTGCAGTTTCTGGTAGCCACGGTAAGATATTTTTGTTGTGCTGTTTTCCAGAACAGCATACCACTCTGAGGCATAAATCTGCAATTAGTCCTCCAAAACAACTCGTGATGATGTACTGTTTGGCATTGTCAATTTCTGTTTTTCTCCAGGTGCCAAATACATAGTTCTTAAAATGCCCAGGCAATCAAAATGCCTCTTTGGAATATTTCCTTCCTCATTGGGTTTTGTTTTCTTTCTTTCAAAATCATCCTTCTAAAATGGGGAAAAGGAGATGAAAAAAGGTGAAAAAAAGAAAACAATTCTGACAGCTGGGGGATATAATAGAAAACCACTTAATTTTTAAAATGTCTTATAGTTGTAGCTCATGTTAGTGACGAGTTTTTGTATATAAATAATAAGCCTGTGCAATTTTTAGAAGAGCAAGTCTCTGATGTCAGATATCTGAAACCAGTGAAATTACCTGCTATATTACAGGCAATTGATGACCAACTTTACCCCGAGGAAGCCCTCCAGTTGAGTTCAACACATGGGTTCTTAGTTACAATAGAGCTGTCTCTAACCAGCCAGCTCTAGTAGTTATAAAGAAAAACTGGTTATCCCCGACTGTACTTTTGCTCAAGATTGAAGACAATTAATGGTCACCGAGCACAACTGGAAGATTGTGGAGCTGGAGCAATTTCATCTGCAGAAATTATTTGGGCTTCTGGCTTAGCAGAAGTGGAGATTCTTTTGACATATGAACATTCTTATAAGAGTTGAGAGTCATCTTTACAGGGGAAAATAAAAAGAACAAACAGAAATTAATCACAATTGCAAAAATAGCATACTCTAACACCCAGGATGGAGGACAAGAAAGAAAGTATATGACTGAGTAACCACCATATAGGTGGATGTTTCTATTGTTTCAGGAGGAACATTCAGAACTGCATGACCACTAGCAAGATCAGGCTTTAAATAGTAAATATGCAGATTGCAAGAAAACAGATCGAACTGCATTTGTGTGCATGATACACACACATATACACAGAGAGAGAGAGAGAGAGAGAGAGAGAGAGAGACCCACACTTACTCATTTGACCTAATCCAATTTGTCAATAGCCAACATTTATCCACCTGGATCAGGTTACACCTCCCGGTTACCTGGAGATCTCTCTGGCTTATTGCATGAACAAACTGGGGGCCCAAGTATCAGGCCCAGAAAATATCTGCCATCCTAATTTCCAAAAAGGCAAACATGGAAAAAAATACCAGCAATTTAATGGTGGTTGTTTGGGGATTGAGTTTGTGAAGAAGAGATCACCTCTGTAGGATTTTCCTTATCTCCTCCCCTATAAGCACCTGCCATGTGCCATGGCATGCATTGGGTAATTTAATATATGGTATTTCATTTCATCAACACCATGCCCATTATAGAGAAAACAGAAGTATGCACCAGGTTCTTACAGACACATAGCTGGTGTGAAGCAAAGCTGGGTTTGGGTCTATGGAATTCTAACTCCAACTCCAGAACTCCTTAAAGCAATATCCCTCTCCAGGATTATCTTCCTGCCTTACATTAGTCTGCTGGGATCTCACTAACCAGCTTAAATTTCACCTCCTCTGGGAGGCCCTCTTGGTCTCATCCAACCTATGTTGATTTTTTTCTCCTCCCTTCCTGTGGATTTGGGCCTACAACTCTTATTCAGCACATTTCACATCCTACATTATATTGCCTGCTTAATTTCAACTTTTGCCTTTTGAATGAAAAATCCAGAAATGTTCAGAGAATAGTGTGAAAAACATTGTTGCACCAAATAGAGTTGACAATTACTGACTTTTTATAATATACCCGTTGGTCTTTTTAAAAAATAAAGGGTCTGCCATAATAGGAAAAGTTAAAGACTTCTTTGTGCCTGAACTGCAGTCCTATTTCATTCTTTCTGTTCCTAGAGGCATTCATGACTATGAATTCCACATATATTCTCCTAGTGAATCCTTTTATACTTTTACTTCATATGTAGTTATCCGTAAATAATATACAACATTGTGTGTATTTTTAAAAATTTACATAGATGCCCTCATAGTATTTTCTATAATTTGCTTTTTTAACTTAATATTATCTTTTAGAAATACACTGTTATTAATATGTAACTACATAGGTCATTCCTTTTAACTGATAGTCTCCTATTATGAATGTAATATTTCATTATCCATTTCCCTAATGATACTCATTTAGTTGGTTTTCAATTTTGAGTTACATAGAACATGCTTGCACATGTTCTCTTATTCTAATGTGTGAACATTTCTCTAGATGGTATACCTAAAATTGGAACTTCTGGGATGTAGGACATGGTGTTTTCAATCTTACTAAATCCTGCCAAGTTGCCCTCTAAAGCCTTGTACCAATTTATACTCCCCACGAGTGGTATAATGTAAGTGTTCATTGCTCCACATGATAGCCAGTACTTGGTGTTGCCTAATGCCAGCTATTTTAAAATGAGCATATTTATTTCTATAGTTAGCTGTCAGTCTCTTAAGGGAAGCATGCTGCATTTGTATCTGTTGGTGTCCTTAGAGTTCTACATGTGGCTAATCTATATTGCACTTGATATTCACAGATTAACTCATTGGTCTATTGTATCTACTGCCAAAATATTCCCTATGATCTGTTGACATATATAGGCAACATCCATATCTCTCTGCATGGAATTGTTCATATAGTCTCAGAATATCTTCAATGATGTAATGTAAAAAACCCACAGAATAAGATGTGAATTATTTGCTTCAGAGCCGGAAATGAGATAACTCATAGGCTATTACAACCAAATTAAGAACATTTAATTATCATAACTAATTAGTCAAAAGTTGAGCTCATGTCTGCAAGGAATTTGTAGGGATACATTTTCCTGCAGACCAGCTGCAGCTGGTGGTTTTAAATTAGAGGTAGTTTCCTTGTGTCTATCCCATCTTACCCTCCAGGGTATTATGTATTTTTAATTGTCCTTTTCTCCTTTGTTTATTCAATTTCCCCCTCTCAACTGAATTCTCCCCATCAGTCTGTAAAATTACTTGTGTCTTTACCATTTTTTAAAAAAGTTTCTTTCTCTTTCATATCTCCACCATCTCCTCCAGGTCTCGCCCCTTCCCTCATTACTGGGCTTCTCCAAATCACATCTTCCTTGCCGGTGTACCCCATTCTGGCCATGAACCCATCACTCTACTGAATTGCCTCTCACCAGTAACTTATATTGCTCAATCTGATGGCCATCTTTGTGGTGCACATCTTACCTCCTCTCTCTGCAGCATGCTAATTGTTGACCTCACCCTCCTTACTGGAAACTTTGCTTCCATGGGGTCCTGGCTACCCCTTTCTAGTCTCACCTTCTTCTATCCAGTTAAATGTTGGAGTTCTGTCCTCGATCTAGGTCCTCTTTTCATTTCACTTTGTAGTTTTGCTCCTAGATTAACTCATCCAGGCTTATGGTTTTGATTACCAAAATGTAGAACTCCAGCTAAGATTTCTCTGCACTGTAGACCTGAGTATATAGTATTGACTGGATAAACCATTTGGAAAAGTCACCTCAGATATAACATGCCTTAAACAAAACTCATGTTCATTTATCCTCCCTCCATGCCCAATCCACTTTATTTACTCCTTCTATCAGTGATGTTATTCATTTGGTATCACAAGCCAGTCAGCTAAAAGTTGTCCTTGCCTCCTCTTTCTTCTGTGAATGACCCTTACCATATCCACTGCATCCTATTGATTTCACTTCCTCTGTGTTGCTCATGTCTGTCTACCTTGCTCGGTCTCCCCCACCCCCACCTTTGTCCATCATTTTCACAGGCCACCACAAAAGCCTCCAAACTGGTTGGACATTCTAATTACTCTCCTTGGAATTGTATTAGGACCCTGTTGCTGCTATAACAAATTACTACAACTTAATGGCTTTAAACAACACAAACTAATTAACTTACTATTCTGGAGTTCAGAGATCCTAAAATTAATCTGTTGGCAGGGCTGCATTCCCTCTGGAGGCTCTGGGGGAGAAATTGTTTCCTGGTATATTCCAGCTTCTGGAGGCCACCTACACCCCTTGGCTCTAGCCCCTTCCTTACCAATCCCTGCTTCCTTCATCAAATTACATCACTTCTGACCCTGACCCTTCTGCCTCTACACATTACAAGGACACTTGTGATTACACTGAGCCCACCTGGATAATCCAGGATATTCTCCCATCTCAAAATCTTTAAATTAATGTAACTACAAAGTCCCTTTGCCATGTACAGTAATGGCATACCTGGGTTCCACAATTAGGATGTGGACTTCTTAGGGGCCATGATTCTGTCTTCCACAGGAATGCTGCTCCCCTCCACTCTCTTCCCTCAGTTTGACCCTCACTGACCCTTTGGATCCTAGCTCAGGTGTCATATCCTAACCCCTCTTTCTCAGAGTCAGCTTTATGTGTTAGAAGTGTGAACACCCTTATCTCATTTCTGTGTTTACTTAATTCCTGTCTACCCGCTCCACCATCAGTAGGCCTTATTAAAGAAGGGACCACGTTGGTTTTCTCACTGATTTGTCTCCACACCTAGCAGAGTACCTGGAACATCGAAGGCTGTGGTTTCTAGAACCTATAATTGGTTCTGCAATTTTGATTTGATTTGTCACAAAGCATGAACTTTTTTTCTTTTGATTTGAGGTAAATTATTAAACTTACAGAAAAAACATCCTTTTGTGAAAGTTGGGATAATTAAATTATACTTAGAAAAGACAGAATTCTTATTTGTTCAGAAAGTAATGCAGAAGTAATAGAGGATTTCTTCTGTTAGGATTTTTAGAATCCCACATTTTTCCCTCATGTTTATATAAACCTCTTTTATTAAGATCAATTATAAATTACGTTTCAAACTAGGGCATCATTGACAATTGCAAAACAAGTTGATATTTATTTCTGGAAACTTCCACTTATCATGAATTAGAATTTTATTCCGTTTCCCACAGTTATTTTTAACCCTTGACTAGAGGAAATGGGATTTTTTCCAGAAAATTATTTTAATATCTGACCAAAACATTCAATGACATTAAATATATCTTTGGTGAAAATGACAAAGAGTTCAACTTGTAAAAAAAAAAGGAGTGTTTCCTTTATGAATAATTAATTCAGAAAATAGTTGCAGGAATTAAATGTATCTTTTTTCCTAAGGGAAAGGGAGGATAAGATGTATTGTTTGATCAAAAATTAGGACCTGCAGGACATAAAATCAGAGTAGATGAAAGGTATCCTGAAACTATGGAATAGAAAAAGAGAAATCTGGAAAGATCTTGTGGATATAACCACTGAAACATTTCTTGGAAAATGATACATGTAGAAGTAAAGGTCCCTATAAAATAAAAGGTTATTTCATCAATCAGTGAACTGTTAACCAAGAACATCTGGAAATTTAAGACCTAATTAGGAGTGATTAGCATAATGTGCAGAAGTTTTATCTATGGACACATGGCACATGGGAGAGAAATGGGTAATTATAAAAGGGCAGAACAATTTAATGTTGACTGAAAATTGACTGTTTTCAAATGTGAGAGATACCTGTCTCAAGAAGCTCAGTTTGGTTAGCCATTTATTGAGTGCATGTGACTGCAGGCTGGCCACTCTGCTAGAACAGATGGATACAATACCAGGCATAGCCATGAGAGTTACTGAGACTCGATTCCAGTGCTTTTGTTGGAATCAAAGATGAAAGATATCCATTTCCATACTAGAGAGACTTCAATCTCTTAATTTGAATATCCTATGAAAGATGACCTCATTTCATCCTGTAAAGTTGTGTAAAATGTTAAATTATAGGTGAATACATGACCACATTTACAAATATAACATGTTTTTGCATTTTACTTTACTATTCTTGATCCCTACCACTTACCAAAATATATAGATCACAGGCACTAAATAATAGATAAAATTTACCATTTCAATTTACTTGTACTTTTATACTTTTCTATTCCCCCAGTATAAAAATATCTGAATGAACATCCTTATACCTAGATGTTTTCTCTAAATATGATATTTTATTAGGAGAGATATATACATATATATATTTTATTAGGGTATATTTTAACAAACGCAATTAGTGCATCAAAGTATAAGGACATTTTAAGGTATTTGGTAAATGTTGCTAAATTGCTTTCCTAAAAGACTCTATCAAAGACATATATAGCTATCAGGAAAATGTAAAAGAGTCTTATGTTGCCTTTCTGGCATTAAGGACTGCTCTCTCTACCAATGTATGTGATGTCGGGGGAGGGTGTGTATGTGTGTGCAAATCTTGTCAATTGAGAAATGAAAATGGTATCTTATTTAAAATTGCATTGATTTGACTATTAATGAGTTGACAATGTTTACATAGTTTATTAGGTACTAATACTCTTTTTCTTTAATTGTTCTTATCCATTGCTTATTTCTGAACTAGTAGTAGTGTATTAAGTCTAAGTGACACATTCTTTTCTGGTTATTATTAATTTTTGGTGGGGGAAGGCCTAGCTGTACAACCTCTTTGCCTATGCATACTATAGACAGGGACGAGGGTAATTTTCTGCTTCATTTGGGTTTTATTCCCCCTCTACAAAATGCATCATCTATCTGGAGGTCATGTCTCCTCTTCCCTATGAATCCTCTGAAGTCACAGACGCTTCATGTTTCAGGCTCAGGTTAGCTGCCACCCTCCCATTTTTACCCACCTCACCTATGGCCATTTTAGTCTACCGTTTCCGGGTTGAAGATGATGGAGTGATTGTTTATGTCTTCTTCTTCACCTCTGCCTGCTTCTCTGTTTCCTGGTTTAAAGAGGGATCTCTATAGTTACAATCCTACTTCTCTGGCTTATCCTGCATCTATATCCTTCTATTCTAGAACACATGGTTTTATTATATGGCCCTTCAGGGCGGCAACACTCACTTTAACAAAGAAATTTGGTTTTTCTCTGAATTATAAGAAAGCTTGTGTTACCTTTCGGTATCATGCTTCATTGTAATTCAAATTTTGCTGTAATTGAGATGTACTCTATAAATGTAATCTGAATTTGTGAGATTTGCTTTGTATTACTTAATATATTAATAGAAGTTTCTTCTCTATTTTTTCTATCGTTCTAGTGTTTT
>NW_012146523.1:3193191-3216906 GCF_000956105.1 Propithecus coquereli
TTTCTATTGGAAAGTTCCAGATTTTCCGGGAAACCATCTCACTCTACAGCCTTGTTATTATGATTTTTTAAAAATTCTCATGGGTATGCCTTTATCCAATGATTTATCAGCTTCTTCTTATCAAAATGAAGTGGTCAGAAAATACAATATGAATTTGAAGTGACTTTTTCTGTTTTGGCTGCCATCGGGGTTTATATTATAGCTGAATGAAAGAGCCAGAGAGAGAGGAAAGGGTTGTGTGTGACGCAGAACAAGGACACATCAGTTTTCTCACTGATCAGGTCAATGCTTCATGAAGAGTAATGTGCTCTCTGTGAGCAGGCACTTATCACTTTCATCAGGAGGGAAGACTGGCTTCCCGGCTTCCCTCTGGGTGATGGAAATGATAAACAATCTTAGTCTGGGTAGGCTGTTTATTACACGCGAGTGCATTCACAAAATGCTTGGTCAACTATCCTAGAACAACATAATTGGACCAGCTGTCCATTCTGGTCTTCAAAAGTGTTCTTGACACAGGAGGACATTCTGTTGGCAAAGTCACAAGTGCTGTCATTCATACCACAGTCTCAACATTCGCAATCTGATTGGAGGCTTCCAGGTGAATACAGTCCTTTCTTGCTGTTTCTCAGACCTTCAGGTAAGTATTATAAATCATATTATTTTATAGATGAAATTTCTAACCCCTTTAGGGGCCCATATACATGGACTTCAGATAGAGATCTGCACCTCCACAAATGTTGTGCAAAATATTTTCTCTATGTGCATGTGTGCATTATAACAGTGAAACTCTATAGATTTCAATGGATTCTTCAAGAGTCCAATAGTTCTCTTTATTCCCACAAAGAAATAATAAACAAGGGAAATTGCCATGGAATTCTTAGAACATGCCCACCATTTATTTGGCTTTAATTCTCTTTTGCTGATGGCTATCACAGAGATGCCAAGGATGTATTTTTGTGAACACCATGCCTTAATAGCACCAGCTATCTCAGGTGTGTGTGTGTGTGCAATGTACCGTTCTAGGAGAGAAAACTGTTCCATGCTGCGGAAACATGTATGGGTGGCTGGATCACACAGACAGTATCCTGCTCTGCTGGTCAAAGACATTAGTCACTGAATTCATCAAGAGTTCCAAGTCTGTTAGAAATCGTCACGTATAAATTGAACTTTATTTATTCTGTATTTAAGAACTTCTGTCCTTGACAGAAAGCCAACATGATTCTAAGCTATTGTCATTAGTGAGATGCCTGCAAGTCAAAGTCTTATCAGAATTCATCTTGGTTTTATGCTGGGATCTCGAGTTGAAATATACGTATTCACATGGTGGCTAGATTTATCAAAACTATAAGTTTTCTTTGAAGAAACATTTGGAAAAAACAGTTTGCAGAAATCTTATCTTGTAGAAAACAGACCCCCAGATACAAAGTCAAACATTGTTTATTTTTGTTATTTTATTTTATTTTTTTGAAGTTTCAAAGGAAAGGACTGGACTACAAATATCTCAGGGTGGAGTTAGATCTTGTCCAGGTTGGGGAAAAAAGATTGAATTAGACTACAGATAATTTTATTTTGACTTTTTTTTTTTAAGTTAGCTTGGTCTTTATGAACTTTAAAAAGTGGTATTTAAAAACATTAATAAAATTCAACACAAATGCAAATTGAAAAAATACTAACCTCATGTACAGTAGCAAAGGCATAGATATTCTAAATATAAAATGAGCTTTTAAAAATAAACATGAAAAACATTACCAGAATTTTAAGAACAATAAGATAGGCAGTTGACAAAAGAGTAAATATAATTGAATGATAATTATATGACCAAATTTCAACCTCACTAAGAATTAAAGAATTTCAAAATATTCAGATGTTATTTTTATATCATGAAATTTGAAAGATAAAAGTGGTAATACTAAGTGCTGCAGAAGGTTTCAAGAAATGACACTGTCATAAATGATGTTGAGAGAAAAAGTGGTGTCATTTGTTTGGATGGCAATCTGGCAAGAAATCATGAAAGCTTTAAAATGTTCAGACCTTTTGAGCAAGATATTACATTTCTAAGAATGTAACCTAAGGAAATGATTATGAATTTAGTGAAAAGGAAACTCACTATGATAACATTTATAATAACAAAGATATAAAAATCTTTTCATTTCCCAGAATAAAGCATTATTTAGTTGTGATACTATCAAATAATGAAATATTAAGTGGCTTTTAAAGATGTAAATATAGAATTACATTCATAATATGGATACATGTTTTTGCTATGTTGCAAAGAAATAGAAAACAGACTATGATTTATGATACCATAAAATTATGATCACATTTTTCAGTAAATTCATCTATATATCTATAAAATGGGGAAAATCCAAAAGGTATACATTAAATTTTAACAATGGTTATTTCAAAATAGTGGAAATATGAGTTGTTTTATGTTCATTTTTGCTTTTGTATGTTCTACTTTTTTCTATAATGAGCATGCATTATTTGTAAAATATAAGTAAAAATGAATCTTATTTTCCTTCATTCTTTTTTCATTGGCAGACTATTTTAAGAAGCTCTGGATACTACCATTTAAGTGTATTTATGTTGAAGAGAAAAAATATTGAAGTACTTTGTGTTCCTCAGCTCCATTGAAAAGGAGAGTTTTGACAATTTATAACCAAGTGAAATAAATAAGTAAAATTTCAGGAATCTCGGTGAATAGTATAGACCTTAAATAAAACATAACAAATAGATTGGGAATAACAAAGGTTCCAATCTGATGAAGTCAGATTTTCCAAGTGCCTGTGAATAGTGATTTAATCCAGGCACTGTTTATCTGGACAGTTTCATCAAATAGAAAAGCTTTTTACGACAAAGTGGTCTTCCCTTTCAGATTAGATTTTTCCTGTACCTAGCACCTTATCTATTGTTACATGGCCAATTGAAACCTTGTATGAAGTAACTAAACACAGAATTATTCTTATAGCTAAAAAGCAAAGAGGGCAAGAATTTTATTTAACCACAGCAACAAGATAGAAAACTTTCTTTGGAATTTCCATAAATTTGAAACTTGCTGCAGAATTTGCTATGTTGGCATTAGCTGACACTTTAATAGTTCTATGCAGCCTTTAGCTGCAATCGTTCGAAAATGTTTTTGTTGTAGCAGCCACAAGGCTTTGAAGAGGAAGAAAGGCTTTGATCAATAAGAACCTTGACAAGTATGATTTTAAGGGATCCTAAATACTCCAAGTTGTTCAAAGCAAAGTTATTTAGAGTAACCCCAATTCATGGTGCCAAATTTTCAGAGTATGCCTCAGGGAAGTATGCTGAAAACAAGTGTCCCAAGAAAGGTTTCTGTTTCTGGCTTGCCCTTTGCGTGGTATCTTTAAACTAGATTCAGATTGCCAAAGAGTCCTGCTGTTCCCACACCTTGGTCTTGGAAACAAATAATGGATTGAGCCTTTGTAGAAGACAGAAATGGGTAACGTGAATGCCTAGTAATACCTTGCTCGACTTTTTTTTTTATTATTTATTTATTATTCCAGGGTTTTGTGAGGGTACAAACATTGTAGTTACACTTTATGTCTTTGCCTCACCCAAATGTGGGTTAAAGGCATGCCCTTCCCTCCCTTTAGTGCTCCCCATGTCCTTTAGTTGCTTGCTCAACTTTTAATCAGTAGA
This sequence comes from Propithecus coquereli, assembly GCF_000956105.1. Lineage (NCBI taxonomy): Eukaryota > Metazoa > Chordata > Mammalia > Primates > Indriidae > Propithecus > Propithecus coquereli. The sequence goes on from NW_012146523.1 coordinate 3,196,855, forward strand.
ACCGGGTTTTCCAAAGGACAGATAAAATTCTTACTTAGAATTCTCTATGAAACACTCATTGGATATTAGATTCTTTCCCCAATTTATTCCCTATGCCATTTAGTATTCAACAAAAGTAATTGGACAAAACTATGATTATATTCAAATCAATAAATATTTCAATAGCCAAAATTTACTATAATCTTATATCTTTGTTTTAGAAAATAGAAAGGCAATAAAAATCACTCATCATCTTCTTGTACAGAAATAATCACTTTTAGTATTTTTACATATTCTAATCTATGAGTATTTATATATAACTTTTTTATAAATTGGGATCAAATTTTACATATTGCTTCATAACCAGAATTTCTGAGTTTTTAATCAATAAGCTATACATATTTAAAACATATCCTAACATATTCTTTGAGAGGAAAAAAAGATATATAGTATTTCTTAATTTATTCGAATCTCCTACTGTACAAATATGAGAAGGGAGAATTAGTGATCTGGGCACCGTGAAGAAATAGTGATTAGTAAGATGCAGTCTCTGGTCTCAGTAGCAGTGAGAGGGCCAGAGAGAGGTAAATAGAAATAAAGACACATATTCTAAGACATGGCAAGAAGAGAGAGATCCTGTCCATGTTTGTGGACTGTAGGACAAAAGAGCACCCCTGATTTGGGTGCTTTGGCTTTTAGTGAATATAAGCACTCATTTCTGTTGGGTATAAGCCCAGGAGCGGAACTGATGGATCACAGGATAGATGTCTATTTAGCTTTAGCAGACATTGTCAGATTTCCAAAATTGTTGAACCAATTTATATTCTCCCCTTGATTTGGGAGATCAGAAGCAGGTGTTCTAACGGTCAGCCTGTTGATAGATACTGCTTACTCCATGGGGCTGTGGTCAAGTTAAAATGAGTTAAAACCTATCAGCTGCCTAGAATAGTGCCTGGCATGTACTAAGTGCTTGATAAGGCTTCACTATTGTTATTATTGTTGTAATTGTTAATACTACAATTATATGGCAATTTAAAGAAAATGTTGACTATGGTGCCATCTGTTCAAACCCTCTTCCCATTTCAACCCCAAAACTCCATAGGCCACACATTTTCCAGAGTAAGTGGGCCTTAAGAGTCAGCCACTGGGCCGGGCGCGGTGGCTCACGCCTGTAATCCTAGCTCTCTGGGAGGCCGAGGCGGGCGGATTGTTTGAGCTCAGGAGTTCGAGACCAGCCTGAGCAAGAGCGAGACCCCGTCTCTACTAAAAATAGAAAGAAATTAATCGGACAACTAAAAATATATAGAAAAAACTAGCCGGGCATGGTGACGCATGCCTGTAGTCCCAGCTACTAAGGAGGCTGAGGAAGAAGGATCGCTTGAGCCCAGGAGTTTGAGGTTGCTGTGAGCTAGGCTGACACCACGGCACTCACTCTAGCCAGGGCAACAAAAGCGAGACTCTGTCTCAAAAAAAAAAAAAGAGTCAGCCACTGTGTCCACTGAAGTCAAGAAGTCACATTGTCTGCCATCCATTAGGCCTCAATTAACATTTATTCTCTAATTTCCAGTTGCCTGAAATGATCCAAGAAGCCATAAACTTGATGAGAGTATTTAATTACTTCAATAAAATTGGCCCATGGTCCTCCGAGCTGGTTTAATAACTGTGTTTCCATGCCTGTGGAATCACTTACAATATGCATTTTAAACCAATGACACTTTACTTCCTTTCATTATTGTTCCCACTCTGTTAATATGTGTTTATCTTATTTCAGTCTCTGTGGCTCTGAAACAAGTACTTATTAATCAGGAGCCATTAAAAGCTAATATGCCATTTTCTGCATTAAGGAAACTGAAAGAACACCAAGCAGCCAAGTATGCATAGGTTTTTTTCCTCTTAATTAAAAGTTGGTTTATACATATAATTCCTTTCCTGGCATATTATGTGGAGGTATTAAAATTAGACTCAACTAGTATGGGGTAATTATAGGCATAACTAAAGCTTCATGAGAGTCTTGTTATAGAGAGTTTACTCAGCTACAGATGACAAGTTAATATATTGTGACTAGTTGTTCACGAATGGACCTCTGCAAATTTGTGGAACTGAACCTCCACATGTAGAAACCATGTTTTTTCCTCCTGACTTGGGGTACTAAGGACCCCAAACAATCACTACCTTAGAAAACATCTCCAGGTCTGTATCTTGATTGGCTTCCTACCTTTCTGAAGGCCTTGATGTGCATCTTGGAGATATATTGATATATGATCCAATATAAATTCTAAATTGTAGTACATGATGGAGTTAGAGGTTAGGGAAAAGAGGTTTCCGAAGGGGCAGAAAATATACCTATAAGCACAAAAATGTTAAGAAAAATGTGAGTGGGTCTCGTCTATAGGTGAGACACTGTTTGACAGTTAAAAGCCTTGCTATATGAGGGGAAGAAATCTAGGAATTCTCTACCACAAGACCCCCAAAGTTAAATACTTCCGTTCTCTTAGCCAATCTTTTCCATAGAGCAACTCAAGAGGTGTAGGGAATCTTTGGGGACAAAAATGTTGGGTGTTTGGTGAGAACCCTAGGAACTAGACCATGTGTAAGACTTAGTGGCTTCTACTAACCACCTCTCCGCAGTGCTTGGGCATCTTGCTATGTTCTTTTGCTGGAATAAAGCAAATTGCAGTGGTGCTAAGCAACTTAGAGGTAGTATGAACAAGCCAAGGATTCTCATAGCACCATAACATGAATCTTTGTATTGTTCAACTTAGTATAAGGAAGAATAGACATCTTCTGTTCCAACCTTCTGTTTATAAAAAAGATCCAGAGAGGAGAAGTGATCTGCTTCAGGATACATAACATTAGTGCCTGAACTAAAAACTAAAATCAATCTTTATCATCTCTGGTCCAGTATTTTATCCATTACATTAGACTGATTAAAAACCACCAAAGAAGATTATTCAATGTAGTCTCCCCTGAAAATGACTTTCTTTTCTTCTGAATAACTTTCTCTACAGTAAAGACTCTTCCTTATGAAAAAGGAAGTAGAAAAACTTTGGGAAAAATGGGTGAGATAAAATGGGAGTACCAGGTTCCACTTTAGGAAGAGCAGATGCCCACTTTATTGGTGAGGTCTACCAGGGCAATGAGCCTCACTGAAAAGAGATAGTATTCAGGGTCAGATCGCTTAATTAAGACAACGAACAACATACAATGGTACTCCCTTTGCTTCTTGTTTTAATGTAAAAGATGTCTTCATGTTCATATTGGTAGAAATTAGAAGCCACATGAGCAAGTCCAAAAGTAAACAAATGCTTGGTAAAATTTTTCCTTTATCAGTAAGGTGTCAATGACTGTGCCCCATTCCTCACTGATGTACATGGAAAATACCCCAACCATCATACCTTTGGCATGATTTAAAAATTGGTTGTCTTTAAATATAGTTCAAGAAATACAACAAGAGTTCAATGTCAATACATTAAATAAGTCAATTTTTAGTGAGCTCCACAAACAGGAAACACTCAATGTAATTTATATAAAAGGGTCTATCCTGCTTCATTCTATGGAGTGTTATTTGTTGTCTAGATGTTTCACCTGTTTAATTATTATATTTCTTCCCCAAATTTGGAGAGTTATAGTGTGGTGGGCCCATTAAGATAGCATATATACCTGAAAAATCTGACCAGCGTAGATTTGAGGTCATTAACATTAAAATAGCAGGAAGTGTCCCTCTATAAAGTTCAGAATCATAGCAACAAATTTTCCTCTCATATCTTATCAAATCCCGGGCACCTGCCACTGAAATTGGCAGCAGAAAGATTTTCTGTACTGCCAATTACAGGTTTCTTGTCATCTTGCCAACTTACTTTGTCTCCACAACCTGGCACAATATAGCTATTGGCAGGAAAGTGAATATTTGAAAATGATTACAGTATATAGGGATTTTGGGTTCCACAGAGTTTAATTAAGTAATTTAAATACTATTTTAGCACTAGGGATAGATTCACTTTCTACTTTATAATATGCAGCATGCTCTGTAATTTGACCAATCCTTGGTCACCAGTTCCTCAAATAAAGAAATAGAATGGGGTCCTTAATGGACATTATCCATAAAAAAATAATTTATTAAAACATTAATGACCTCTGTATTTCATAATTCCTCGGCCATAATCTTCTCCCTAGTTAACTGGAGACATCCAATTGCCTGCTGTAGATTAAGGGAGGCAGAAAGCAGAGAGGTGGGGTTGTTACATCAGGAATGGAAAGGGAAAAAGTTAAGCTTTTGAGAGTTATTCTTTAGTTTGACCAAGCTTTGATCCTTTAGAAAGACAATTGTCTTAGAAGCCAGACTTACTTTAGAAAGAGAAATTTTTCTAAATATCTTAAGCATGTGCACAACCAGGTCTTCCGTAAAGTATAAAGAAGATACTTTGCCTTCCTATGACAGCTGTGCTATTTGGCTTGTTGCCTAGGGTGACAGTATTGCATATAGGATATGTGAAAGCCAAATCTATTTATTCTGATTGTGAAGAGATGAAAGGATGTAAGGAAGTTGGGTGGAGAATAGGAAATATGAGAAACCCAAAGAGGGACTAGTGTTAGATAAGGAGAACCTCAAAGACAGGGGATATGTGTGTGTGTGTATATATGTATATATATATATTTTTTTTTTTTTTAATTCACTTTAGGGAATCCAGAAACTAATGATTTCATAGGCTCTCATCAACTATACCAAGCTATATCAAGATAAAATTGGAAGTACCAAAGTTTCCGCTTTCTTGAGCTTGGCTTGATTCTCCTTTGGTCAGTGGTTGTCAAAAGGTAACTGCAGCAGCAGCACCAGTATCAGCTTCTTCTGGGAACATGTTAAAAATGCAAATTCTTAGACCTCACTGTAGACACACTGAGTCAGCAACTCTGAGGGTGGGGCCCAACAGTCTATACTTCAAGACCTCCAGGTGTTTGTGATGCACCCTAAAGCTAAGGACTATTGTCCCATGGCCTGAATTTAGATTTGGAAATTTCTACAGGTCCCCAGACGCAGACACCAAGGAGCTGAGTGAACTCAAGACACCCTGCCTCAGGGTCTAACAAGGTGAGAGGAAAGGGGGCCTGCAGGATGGAACATCGAGGCCAAGAACTAGATGGAGAATGTGCAGATATTCTGAGATATTTACGACTTCAATTAGGACAAAGGAGAGCCTGAGATCACCAGGGAACATGGCTGCACATTGACCCAGCTGGGAGAGATCAACACTCCAGCTTTAGGTACAGATGGCAACAGGGTGTACAGCATGCAAGCTGCCAGCAAAGGGACATCTCCTCAGAGAGACACCTGAGGAAGCAGAAGACGCAAAGTAGTCCTAGATCTGCTTGGCTCTGCAACCAGGCAGTCCCACTAGTAACACCTTTCTCATCTCATTCCCAGATATTCAAATACCGTCTGGGAATATGGCAATGCAAGAGAAAGAAAGTTGAGAGAAGAACCATCTTACCTGAGAAGTCATAGTCTTGCCAAAATGACCATTTAAAATGTTCAGAGACCCGCTGAAGTGTCCAACTTTGAGTGACTGAATGTTTATATTAAAAGGAAACTATTGGACCAGGAAAGCCTGGAAATTCATTAATTAGAAGCAAAATATTTCAGTAAAGAAATGACAGAATATGATAATTTTAAAGGAATCTTAAAACTGTTAGAACTGCTCATGACATTTTAATAGTTCACCCTTGACAAATTCTCCTCCATTCTCCTTCTCTTATTGATAAACCATCAGGCAGATTTGCCAATACAGACCTGACTCAGAGCCCTTAGGTGGGGCAGTTTGGTAACATTAGAATGGTGGGCAAACTGGAAAGTATCAGGCAGGATTTCCATATTTAGAAACTCTTTAAAGCAGAATGGATATCATGGGCCTAAAATAAAGGAATATAAAATAAAACAAAGGACAAGAAAGCAATGGATTTCTTTCTTACTAAGATCAGTCACTCTGCACTGGATTTTTCAATAACTTCAATGTCAAGAGCATGATCTTGGAAAATCACACCAATGTACCTTGACTGGGAGGTATTAAAAGCTCTTCAGAAATGTTCCCAGGCAGTGTGTTTAAATATTTATGAACAATTTCTATAAATGACTGCTGGCCAGTTGTAATAATTAAATGTATTCGGATGATATAATAATCTTCCCATCGCCTGAAAATGTGCTGACTACATAACACCCTGAAACAGCCTCTGCTTAGTGTGCTGACCTATTTTTTCCTTCCTGGAAAGATTGACTTTTTATTTTTAGTTACTTTTTTAAAACTTTTTAATTGAAGTATAACTTTGATATAAGTAAAATGCACAAATCTGTATATGTAGCTCAGTAAATTTTTACATATGTATACACATATATAACCTTCACTCAAATTAAGTTATAGAGCATTTCTAATATCCCAGAGGGTCGCTTGTCTCCTTCTAAGGCAATAACTTCATTATTAAGCCAACTATTATTCTGATTGATTACATTTTTATTTTTTGAAATGATGTAAATGGAATCAAATAGTAATGATGTTTTCAACTGGTTTCTCTCACTCACAATAATGTCTGTGAGATTCATTTGTGTTGTTGCATTTGGCAGTCGTTTGTTCCTTTTCATTACTGTGTAGTATTTCATAGTATGACTACATCATTTGGATTATTTCCAGTTCTTGACTCTTATGAATTAAATTGCCATGACCATTCATGCACAGGGCTTTTGGTGAATATAAGCATTCATTTTTGTTGGGTATAAGCCCAGGAGTGGAATTGATGGATCACAGGATATATGTCTATTTAGCTTTAGCAGACATTGTCAGATTTCCAAAATTGTTGTACCAATTTATATTCTCATGTAAGAAACTGGTGTTTTGTATGGGGGAACATACATTTCATACTTTCAAGATGAGATGTTCTCAACTCTGGCTACCTGTGGATGGTTTGTTTATAGTTGTTTAGACAGGGCATAAATGTTCTAGAGAGGACAGTTTTGCATTTATTTATTTTCAAATTAAACTGTGTATATGCCCATCAATGAAAAAAATGGCCTGTACAGGAAGCAATTTTATCTGCTCCAGAACCAGCAAAATTATTACTAGGTGTCCATGTCTTTGGGTGTAGACTTTTTGCTATATTGAGCAATATACCAGATAAGCTCACCCCTCATAGTCTTTAACCCAAGATGTTATTTTTTTCTTAAACCTTCATTTGTATTTTATATTGAAAACTATATATGCTCATGGAAGAAACTTCAGAAAACACAGATAAACATACTGAAGAGTACAAAGACCCATAATTTCTCTCTGGATATTCTGACTATATGCTTCCAGAACTTATTTACACATGAATGAGTTATAGCTATAAGAAAAATGTTTCTTTTCAAAACTGTTATAACTTATGTTTTTGGTTTTTGTTTGCTCTTTTTGTTTTATTTAACTCCATATTATAGGCATCTTTCTAAGTCAATAACTATATATATGTATCATGTTTGATGGCAGCAGATAATTTCATTATACATACGTACCGTAATTGATTTGACAATTCCCCTGTTGATGGATATTTATATTAATGCTTTGTCTTTCCTTTAAAAACAATGATGTAGTAAACATCCTCATATATACATCTTGTGCATGTGCCCACGTATTTTTCTTAAGATAAACTCCAAAAGTTTAATTTCTAGGTTAAAGGAGAGGCATATATTCAATTTTAACATATATTAACAAAATGTCTCCCCAAAGGCTGTGCCAATGTACATTCCCAGCAGTAGATGAGAATGCAAAATTGCCAAACTCCCCTGCAGTTAGTTGCAATGTTCTTTTTAATCATCATCTTCTTTTTGGCCTCTAATAAGGCCCATTTTAATTAATATTTATTTAATTACAAGTAAAGTTTAAAATCTTTCCATAGTTTTTTTGACCATTTGCAGTTATTATTTTGTAGATTTCTTGCTTGCCTTATTAGCCCATATTTCTTTGCTGTGCACCAATTTTTATATGTAGAAAATCAATTAACATTGTCTGCTATGTTTGTTTTAAATATGTTTCCTTTTTTCATTTTTAGCAAACTAGTACTTCCGTTATTAAAGTTTTTATTTATATTCTTCAGTAGAATGTTGTAATTTTTATTCTCATAGTCTTCACAATACTTATTAAATTTCGTCCCAACATATTTTGCATAACTGTTGCTAATTTGAATTGAATCATTTTATATTACATTATTTATTATACTATATACTGACTTCTTAATAAAATATTATTAATTATTAATATATATGAAATCTATTGCTCTTAATCTATTTCTGTGGTCAACATTTTGACTAATATTATAGTAATACTTATAAGTGTTGTACATAGTTTTCAGTTGATTCTCTTATTTTTTCCAGCTAGATAATCAGATTATGTGCAAATTAACAACAATATCCTTATTTTGAATATTTATACCTTTCATGTTGTTATCTTGCCTGATCACATGGAACACTTTTGAATATTGTTAACTGATCATGGTGAAAAAAAATCTTTGTCTCCTTATTAATTTTACTATTAATCTTAATGTTGACATTAAATTTGAGTTACAATGTTTATAAAAAGTCATATTAATATGATTATGATTAATATGAAATACATTATTTTTTCCTATTTTTCTTAAGGGTTTCTACTAGGCATAGATATTTATTTTTATCAACAACATATTCACATGTCTTGAGATGATATGAATCTTTACATCTTTAAGTAAATAGTAAGTTGATTTGTATAAATAGAGCTCCTAATACTGAATTATTCTTGCATTCGAAATATAAACTCTACTTTTTCAAGGAGCATTTTTTCTTCCCTATACCCTGGGATTGATTTGGCAATGTTTGGTTTAAAATTTTAGACATTATAATTTATAAATAAGATTGTCACTCCATAGTTTTCTTGCTTGGCAATCCTTTTAGATTTCTCTATCAGTTTTGCTAGGTTGGTCAAATAACTATAGCCATCTCTATTATTTTCTCTATACTGTGAGGAATTTTCAATAGTTAATGACATTTCTAGTTTCTTCCAATAATATCTTTATTGAACAATATTATTGGGAATACACTCATGAGTCTTAAACAAATGGCGACTTTTTGAAAAGAATTTACATGGGAGTCTTTTCCTTGAATGTTTGAAGAATTATTCTGATCCTGTTTTTAGGGAGTGGAGGAAAAGTACGTGTACTTTTTGACAACCTTTCTCATTTCTTCCATTTTAATGGATAAAACTCAGATTTCTACTTTTGTCATTCATATTTTTTTAGAAAATTATTCATCTCAAGTAGAGTTTGGTGCTGTCTTTTAACAGATTAATCTTCTCCATCTGTGATTATATCCCAGTTCCTAATTTGTGTGTTTTGGAGTTCTTTCTTTTTCTCTCCTATGTGATTATTACAGTATGTATTTTTAAATCTGAAGCAAGGAAAAAACTACCCTTCTATCACCACATAGTCTGTTTTTGTCACATAATTGATAATGTGACAAGAAGAATTGCCAACTCTGAAAGGAACTCATGAATACATTGAAGATAATATGGTTTTTAAATAGTAGAAAATCACTGTGTTGTGTGGTGACCTTGGGCAAAGAACTTATTTCCTGGGACTCAGTTCTCTAATCTCTTACTTGAGAAGGATATGAATTTCTCAAGCCCAGCAGCCATGTTTGTTTTCTGAATCTGCCCCAGGGACGAGGACAGTGACTCTGATGTAGCAGGCTTTCAATAACAATTTGTTGAATTGAGTTCTCTGCTGGAGGGCAAGGCGCGTGATTAGATGACTTCTTGAGGCACAGTCCAGCTCTAAGAGCTACGATATTATATTAGGAGAACAATTGAAATGATGAAAAGAAAGTATTGTCAAAGAATTAAGGACATCACAGGAATATATAGACTAGCCAGGGTTTTCCTCTTTATGAACCATCCAGCAGCAGCCTCATTCATTCCTATTTTATTCACTTACTAGCCACATTGCTGGGAAAATACTAAATTCTTTTACTCTGAATTCAATAAAGCCAATTGTTTTAGCTATCACTTTATAAGAGGAAAATGAAATAATTTAACTGAATGGCCACAAATGAACAAGAAGTCGTTTCAGATCATGCTTGAATCAATTAATTTTCTGTTATCAATATTTTTGCTTGTTAGTTCGTTTTTCCAAATCTCAGCCCACAATGTATATTCAAGTGGATAATACTCATGGTTTTGAAAAATAAAGGATCCCATACTTCAATACATTCACAGTTCTCAAGTATTTTCTTCATGAATTAGTTTTGTTTTAATTTTTAATTATTATGGGTATACAATAGTTACATATCTTTATAGGATATATGTGATGTTTAGATACAGGCATACAATGTGAATTAATCAAATCAGTGTAACTGGGGTATCCATAAACTCAGATAGCTAACATTTCTTTTGTGTTAGAAACATTCCAATTCCAGTTTTTTAGTTATTTAAAGTATACCCTAACTTGTTGATTATAGTCACTTTTTTGTGCTTTCAAATATTATTCATTCTATCTATCTATTATATGTTTTTGCACCCATTAATCATCCCCACTTTATCCCCCACACTCCCCGATACCCTTCCCAGCCTCTGGTAACCATCATTCTATGCTCTGTCTCCATGAAATCAGTTGTTTTTAATATTTAGCTCCCACACATGAGTGAGAACATGTGAGATTTGTCTTTCTATGCTTGGCTTATTTCACCTAACATAATGGTCTCCACTTCCTTCCATGTTGTTGCAAATGGCAGGATTTCATTCTTTCTTGTGGCTATATAATATTCCATTGTGTATATGTATCACAATTTCTTTATCCTGTTCATTCATTGATGGACACTTAGGTTGATTCCAAGTCTTGGCTATTGTGAATTGTGCTGCAATAAACATAAAAGTGAAAATTACTTTCCAATATATTAAATTCCCCTCCTATGAATATATACCAAGCAGTGGGATCGCTGGGTCACATGGTAGTTCTATTTTCAGTTTTTTGAGGAACCTCCATACTGTTTTCCATAGCGTTTGCACTAATTTACATTCTCACCAACAGTGTAGGAGGGTTGCCCTTTCTTCACATCCTTGCCAGCATTCATTATTGACTGTCTTTTTAATAAATGATATTTAATTGAGGTGAGATGATATCTCATTGTTATTTTGATTTGCATTTCTCTGGTGACTAATGATGTTGAGTATTTTTTATATACCCATTGGCCTTTTGTATGTCTTCTTTTGAGAAATGTCTATTCGGATCCTTTGCCCATTTTTTAATTACATTGTTTATTATTTTCCTATTGAGTTGTTTAAGCTGCTTATATATTCTAGTTATTAATCTCTTGTCAGATGGGTAGTTTGCAAATATTTTCTCCTATTCTGGGTTGTCTCTTCACTTTGTTGATTGTTTCCTTTGCTGTGCAGAAGCTTTTTAGCTTGATGTGGTCCTATTTGTCCAATTTTGCTTTGGTTGCCTGGGCTTTGGGAGTATTATTCAAGAAGTCCTTGCCAAGACCAATGACCTGATGCATTTCTCCAATGTTTTCTTTTAGTAGTTTCATAGTTGCAGGTCTTAGATTAAAGTGGAATTTATCCATTTCTTCTAGGTTTTCCAATGTATTGGTATATAGTTGCTCATAGTAGTCTTTGGATTTATGCAGTGTCAGTTGTAATGTCTCCTTTTTCAACTCTGATTTTATTCATTTGGGTCTTTTCTCTTTTTTTCTTAGTCTGGCTAACTGTGTGTCTATTTTGTTTCTCTCTTCAAGAAACCAACTTTTTGTTTCATTAGTCTTTGATATTTTTTGTTTCAATTTCATTTATTTCTTCTCATATCTTTATTGTTTCTTCCACTAACTTTGGGTTGGGTTTTTTCTTGTTTTTCTAGAACTTTGAGATGCATTGTTAGGTTTTTTATTTGAGGATTTTCTACTTTTTTGATGTAGGCACTTATTGCTATAAACTTTCCTATTATTGCTGCATTTGCTGTACTCCATAGGTTTGGACATGCTGTGTTTTAATTTTCATTTGTTTTGAGAAATTTTTTTAATTTTCATCTTAATCTCTTCATTGATGCACTGGTTATTCAGGAGCATATTTTTAATTTCCATGTATTCGTATATTTTCCAATTTTCCTCTTGTTATTGACTTCTAGTTTTATTCCACTGTGGTCAGAGAAGATACTTGGTATGATTTTAATTTTTTTGAATTCTTTGAGACTTGTTTTGTGGCCTCAGATATGGTCTATCCTTGAAAATGATCCATGAGCTGAGGAGAATGTGAATTGTGCAGCTGTTTTATGGAACATTCTGTAAATATCTATTAAGTCCATTTGGTCTATAGTAGAAATTAAGTCCAATGTTTCATTGTTGATTTTCCTTCTGGATTATCTGTTCTGTACTGAAAGTTGAGTGTTGAGATCACCAACAATTTATTGTATTGGAGTCTGCCTCTTTCTTTAGCTCTGATAATATTTACTTTATATATCTGGGTGCTCTAGTGTTGGGTGCACATATATTTAGAAATGTTATATCCTCTTGGGGAATTGACCCTTTTATCATCATATAATGACCTTCTTTGTCTCCTTTTACAGTTTTTGTCTTGTGATCTATTTTATCTGATAGAAGTATAGCCACTCCTGCTGTCATTTGGTTTTCATTTGCATGGAATATTTTTCTCCATTCCTTTTTTTCAGTCTATATGTGCCTTTGTAGGTGAAGTGAGTTTCTAGCAAACGACATATAGTTGGCTCTTGTTTTTTTTAATGCATTCAACCATTGTCCGTCTTTTGATTGGAGAGTTTAGTCCATTCACATTCAATGTTATTGATAGGTAAGGATTACCATGTTGTTATTTGATTTCTTGTTGTTTTGTGGTCCTCTCTTTCATTCTTACTTCCTGTCTTCCTTTATTAAAAGTAATTTTCTCAGTAGTGTGTTTTAATTTCTTCTTTTTATTCTTTGTGTATCTGTTGCAGGTTTTTTGATTTGAGGTTACCACAGACTTGCAAAACACATTTTATAGCCAATTATTTTAAACATATGACAACTCTGCTTACAAACAAATAAGAAAATAAACAAGCAAAGAGAAATCTAACAGAAATTCTACTTTAACTCTCTCCCCTCTTCCCACTCAAAATATAAATGGTTTATATCTCTCAATTACAGCAATAGAATATTCTGAATTTGTGTCCTTCTTGTTAGCAGTGAGTTGTATACTTCCAGAAGATTTCTTATTGATCATTAATATACTTTCCTTTCAGATTGAAGAACTCCTCTTAGTATTTCTTGTAGGATAGGCCTGGTGGTGATCAAGTCCTTTAGCTTTTGTTTGTCTGGGAAAGTCTTTATTTCTCCTCCATATTTAAAGGATATTTTTGCAGGATACACTATTCTAGGGTTAAGGGTTTTTTGTTTGTTTTTTTTTTTTTCCTTAAGCACTTTGAATATGTCATGCCACTCTCTCCTGGCCTGTAAGGTTTCCACTGAAAATCTGCTGCCTGACGTTTTGAAGCTTCTTTATATGTTCCTTTTTTCTTTTTTCTTACTTCTCTTAGTACCTATTCTTTATCCATGACTTTTGGGAGCTTGATTATTAAATACCTTGAGACAGACTTGTTTGGTTTAAATCTACTTGGTGTTCTATGACCTTCTTGTGCCTAAATATTAATATCTTTCTCTAGGTTTGGAAAGTGCTCTTTTACTATTTCCTTGAATAAACTTTCTACCCAATCTCTCTCTCTCTCTCTCTCTCTCTACTTCCTCTTTAAGGTCAGTAATTGTTAGATTTGCTGTTTTGAAGCTATTTTCTAGATCTTGATGGAAGCTTCATTCTTATTCTTTTTTTCTTTTTCTCTTCTGACTGTGTATTTTCAAAGAAGCTGTCTTCAAGCTCACTAATTCTCTCTTCTGCTTGGTCAATTCTGCTGAGAGACTGTCAAGAATTTCTCAATTTGTCAAGTGAAATCTTAAGCTCCAGAATTTCTGCTTGATTTTTTTTATTATTTCAATTTCTATTAATTTTCTATGATAGGCTTCTGAATTCCTTCTCTGTGTTGTCTTGAAGTTCATTGAGCTTCTTCAGGGCAGCTATTTTGAATTCTTTGTCTGAAAGGTCACCTGCCTTTATTGTGCCAGTATTGGTCACTGGTACCTTATTTAGTTCATTTGGTAAGGTCATGACTTCCTGGATATTCTTGATTCTTGTGGATGTCTGTCAACGTCTGAGCATTGAAAAGTTAGGTATTTATTTTAATTTTCACAGTCTGGGCTTGTTTGAACCCATCCTTGTTGAGAAGGCTTTCCAGATACTCAAAGGGAATTGAATGTTTTGGTCTCAGTCTCTGGTCACTGCAGCTATATCAGCACTGGGGGTGCGGTGCCCAAAGCCCATTATTAATGCAAGCCTTGCAGACTCCTGGTGGTACCACCTTGGTGAACTTGGGTAAAATACAAGAGAATTTCCTGGATTACTAGGCAAAGTCTCTGACTCTCTTGCCTCACTCTCTGTGCTGGGCTGCTAGAGTTGGGAGAGGAGTGATAGGGGCACTCCTTTGTGACCACCAGCACCAGGCCACACCTGAAGCCAGTCCAGTCTCACTCAAAGACCATAGTGACAGTTGACTGGCTACCTCTGATGTTTAGTTGAAGCCCAAGAGTTCTATAGTTAGCAGGTGATGAATCCTGCTAGGACTAGGTCCTTCCTTCAGGGCAGCATGTCTCCTTCTGGCCCAGGCTGGGTCCAGAAATGCCATCCAGGAACTAAGACCTAGACTCAGGGACCTCAGGAGTCTGCTTGGTACTTTATTTTACTGAGGCTGAGCTAATATCCAACCTGCAAAGCAAAGTCCCCTGAGCTCTTCCCCTTTCTTTCCTCAAGTGGAAGAAGACTCTCCCTGAGACACACTGCCTATAGTTGGGGGTGGGGGGGACACAGGTACTGGCTTGACCACCACTGCTGGTATCTCACTGGGTTACATGCACCCCAAGTCCACTGGCTCTGAGCCAGTACAGCTGCAGAAATTGCCCAAGTTGAAGCCCTTGTGGCCCCTCTGCATTAAGAATTTAGTCTAAGCCCCAGGAAGCTTTTCGTCAACAAGTGATTGGGCTAGCAGAAACTCAGGGCTTTGGGCTTTCCGGGTGGAGGATTTCCCTCTGTCCAGACTGATCAAAATGCTCCCTCCATGGACACTGGAAGAATTCTGCCCTGTGCTGTGTTCCCCTGTTCCAGGGTGGCCCTCAGTTTCAATGTAAAGCCCCACAATCACTGCACTCTCCCTCCCCTGGGCACACAGATTCTCCCCTTGATACACTGGTGCCACATTGCCAGGGGCTGGGGAAGGGGTGGCGTGAGCAATGCAAGACTGTCTTTTCTGCCCTCTTCAGTGCCTTTTTCCTTGATATAATGTTAAAATCAAGTAGTATGATTACTCACCTGGTTTTTGGTTCTTCTGAAGGTGCTTGATTGTGTGGGTAGTTGATTAATTAAGTGTTCGTGTGGAGTGAAGATGGCTGGAGGTTTCTATTCAACCATCTTGCTCTGCCCCCTCCTCTATTAACTATTAATTTGAGAGCAAACTTGCCAGGTTATGAAATAAAGCATATTTTTGTGTTATTTTCTTAGCACATCAACCCACAGCCATCTTTGGTTTTTTGTTTGTTTTCCCTCATGAAATGTTTTCCCTCACATTGAAGGCTATATTTCCAAGAGCAATGCCTAGTGGTTTCATTTTAGGATTTCCATTTATTTTAGCTATGAATGGTAAATATTTTCTCTAACAATTATCCAAAATGAGTAACTATGTATCATCATGGATTTGGGGCATGGTGTGCATATCAGACTTTCATGTAAGCAATCACTCACTGAAAATTCCCTGGAGACACAATCATGTTGAATAACTAGGTACTATTATAATCTTGTAAATGTTATAATGATCATATTAGATAATATTTCTTAAGCTTTTAAATTTTGAGGATCTTATGGATTTGTTGTAATTTAATAAGTTTAAAAAACAAGATCATCCAAGTTAATTCTAATTGGATAATCACACTTATTTTTTAAATTATTACTTTGATGAATTATAATATCATAATAGAGACTATTATATTGAATGGACTCCTACTTTGGATGCAAGCCCACTTTGCCTTAGAAGATGGCAGAGTGACTGGTGAGCAACCTGCTAATTGTTTTCATCCAGATATCTCCCTCTCCAAAACGAAATCAGTTTTCTCTCTGAAGAGAAATAAATGCATGATCATCTATATGTCTTATTTGATTAAACATAATAAAAACATTCTGTAGAACCTTTTCTAGAATCTCTTCCTGCAAATAGAGATAAAGAAAAGCATACAACCTGAGGACTATGGTTAATAAAATTGTATTGTATTAGAGATTTTTGTTAAATAAGTAGATTTTAGCTACTCTTGTCACAAAAAAAGGAACTATATGAGACAACAGATACATTAATCTGCTTCACTATAGTAACCATTTTACTATCTCTTTATATATCCCATAATATTATGTTGTAAACCTCAAATATACACAATAAATTTTATTTACAAATAGTAATAATGAAAGGAGAGCATACATTGGTTTATCCCAACTTTATCTCCAAGCAAAAGTGATGACAATGTCTTGGGGAAATGGGACAAGGACTGGGGAATAGGGGCTCATCCATGATACCAAATGCCAACCTTACTATTAAATATAATGGGTGGATCCACAAAAGTGTTATGGCAAAAACCCACTTCAGCTCTCAACATCCCATTCTCTAAAGAAAAGGAGAGATATGTAACATCTGAGGTTTCTTCTAGTCCAGATATTTGGGGAACCCATGATTTTTCTTTTGTGAGTTCTCCTAACTGAGTTCTCCTTACTTAGAATAATTGCTGAGAAAAATAAAAGTAAACTATGACCCGAATGACAAGGAGATTTGAGCAAAAGAGTGTTAGGTTGATGGTGCAATGGATCCGTATTATCATTCTGTGAGGTTTTGGACTCTGGCTTTTGTTCAAAATTGGATGGTGAGAAATATTTATGCATGACAGTGAACTAAAGAGGCATAAATCAAAAGTTGGTGAACCCTGAGTTTTCTGATTTTCATTTTGTGAAAATCAGAAAGCACAAAAAGTACTTTAAAACTCAGTTCTTCCACTCACCTTCTTTGAATGACAATGCTCATTGATAGACTTCAGTGATTTTACTGTGGCCCAGGACAAGCAGAAATTTCATGTGGAATACCATCTGCAGAAACCTTCTGAAGCCTGACTCTCCCCTCTTTCCCCTGAGTACTCTACATTATGATGGCACTTCAGCATGAAAGTGAGTTTTCCATTTCATTGCCTGCTAAATTGAAGCTATTCGATAAATGGCATACATGCCACACAATGGCGTATACAAACGCGGTGACGTTTGACAGAAAGCAGTTTTAAAGCTTTTACTTTTGCATTGCATATACTTATTGTCCAAGCTACTTTGGGAAGTGGCTAGGATATCATACCATATGCATTCCAATACAGGTTTGCCTGTACATTTAGATAGGAAGAAAATAAAATTTGTGTTTTAGTTGCAAACAAAACAAAACCTAAAAACAAGCAAACAAACAAAAAAGCCCAACACATTTGTCCACTACATGCCATAAAACTTCACTGTGCACTTTGGATTTAGAACTCATTTTATTAGAAATTGATCTTGCATATTTTAGGATAGATTTTAAGTACCACAGATACCTTTTATTAAATAATGATGTCGTATGTGATAAGACAGTTTATAGGTTGATGTTGTTTGGCTGTTATCCTTCAACAATATGATTTGGAAGACCACCAACTCAAATAAATGATGAAAGGATATATGCATTTTCCCTTTATGTTATCATACATTTTCTTACATTTTAGGGGTTTCACTTGTCAAATTTACCCTTCTCTAGTACCTAAGTAAGAGAAAAATGCCTAGTTACCCTTGAGAAAAATAATATTAGGTAAATGACTGGTGATGGAAGCCCATAAATGACAGCTAATTGTCAGCTTTTGGCTTCAAAACAGTAAATGTATGCTTGTGTAATTTTACTTGCAAATTAAATATGACTGTGTCATGTTTTCTATTCATCTTTCTTCCATTTAAAAAATAGAATATTAAAAAGCAGCAAAGTCAATAGGTAATACATGGATGTACAACAATTTATGACTTTGTGGTGCTCCATGTCAAACTAAAATATCTTTTTTCATTTGTGTTTAGATAAAAAACAAGACAATTCTTTTGCTATGTAAATTCTTTGAACACTATTACATGGATAGGAAATAGAAAATCTTCTAGCTACGATGGAGGGAATTAAGGAGAGCCCTGCCACCCTCACAGATTTTCCTTACAATGTGGAAGAAATACAACATAATGAAGTGGTAAGTGCATAGACGCTGAGACGAAACATATCTGTGTCCAATTCTCTCTCTGCCATTAGTGGTTGTATCATTTTGAGCAAACTGCTTGGCCTTCCTGAGCTTCAGTTTCTGCCTGTGTAAAATTGGCATCGATATACCTACTAGGTGGAGTCATTAAGATTTAAGAGAGATACAATTTTTATGTTGTGCCTGACTTAGTGAGTGTTCAATAAATATTGTTTGTCATATTTTCCAATTACTAAGGCTGGAAATTTCACCAACAGAATTTTTTAAACATTGCAAGGTACCCAGAGTCTTTCTATAGCAAAAGCTACTGGAAGGAGCAAGGATTTAACCATTATCAGCTTGGTACAATTATTCTTTCTTTTTTTCAGCCTAATAGCTGATTACTTAAATGAGTGGTTACATGACAGAGGTGAAACAGATAAAGCTCCAGCAGCAGATAATTGACCATTTTTTGATAATTTTCATCACTAAAAGGGTGGATGTTAATTTTAGGAAAAGATACAGAAGTATAAAGAATTTTGTTTTTAATATGTTTGGACCAGTTCCATGGTCCAAAACCCATTTTGGCACTCTTCCTTTATCATGGCATTGTTTTTATTTCTCTTCATTTACATTTTACTGGCGATTATTTATTTTCTTTAGAACTGAGCTCCAAATCAAAATAAGATTATTTCCCTCTTGGCATCTAAGACTTTGGCTAGGATATAAATTCTGTGCTGAATAATAAAGTGTTAAACCATTGCTCTCCTGTGTGAGTTAGTGAGCCATCCAAATACTTCGGTTTTCATTCTAATAAAAGATACAAACTATTGAAAAGTTAGACTTATTCATTAACTTAAGTGCTGGTCCTGCCAGCTGTTGTATATTATCAGTAATCAGAATCCAATTAGCGGTGAATAAATCCAGCCTCGCTACCACTAAAAGACCTTTGAATCTTTACAAAGTGGCCTCAGAGTACAATTTTTAGAGAGTTTACAACCTGATAATGGTGATCTGTTAAATCCCAAGCCAAATTTTGAAAGGAAAGTTTAAAATTGTTAAATATCATCAAAGATTGAGTAATTTTCTATCTGAATGAAAAGTTTCTTTAGCATAGCCAGCATTAAAAAAAATATAATATTTAAACGTATGATGAGTCTTTACATGGTGATTTTGGGGAAAAGTATGTAGTCTGGATATAAATTACTTCTTGTTTCCTGCCTATGGAACCAAAATCAAAGCAGAAACAATATTTATTGTATCTTTCTTATTTGTTCATCCCTTTTAAAGGATAGTTGATGTGCATCTGAAGTACTTGGAGAAATTATTCATTCTCAAAGAGATCATGATATTCTCACTTGTTTCTCTACCTTTTTTATTCATAACATTTGACTTTATATAAAAAAATTGATTTTTGTCAGCTTGCTTACTTTCTCTGATAAAAAAGCAACATATACTCACTATAGAATATGTAGAAAATAGAGAAATTTATAAGAGAGAAAATAAAAATAATCTCTTCACCTAATGTAACAGCTATCTTTATGTTAATACGTTTCCTTCTCTATGTTTTATGTTTTTGATTGTTTTGGTTTATTTATTTAGTTATTTTTGAGACAGAGTCTCACTGTGTTGCCCGGGCTAGAGTGCCATGGCATCAGCCTAGCTCACAGCAACCTCAAACTCCT
>NW_012146523.1:3217016-3269932 GCF_000956105.1 Propithecus coquereli
TCAAACAATCTGCCCGCCTCGGCCTCCCAGAGTGCTAGGATTACAGGCGTGAGCCACCGCACCCAGCCTGTTTTGGTTTATTTTTTACACAGTTGAATTCATATTAATACAAAACTTTATAATAGAATATCATCACTTAACACTCTAACACATGTATTTCCCTGTCTAATGAAATTTCCTTGAAAACATTATTTTCATTGATGTATATCATGGCATATATTTATTTAATCATTCCTTTATTTTTTAAGTATTAGACTATTTACTCTTCTCCTTTTTTAAGACATTACAAGTAGTATGGCATTAAGCATCTATGTGCATGAAACTTGTTTACCATCTTCTATTTCTTCTTTTTAATACATTTCTGAAAATTATCAGGTCAATGAGTATAAAAATTTTAAGGCAAATTGGATTCCCAAAGGATTATGCCAGTTTACTCTGCTGTGAGCACTTTGCATTTGCGTTTTTTCCACTGCTTGGCTGGCTTTGAGCCATGTGGTGATTATTTACCCCTCCCTCAATTAAAAAGTCCTTGAATAGATTTCATGACCTCACCATTAGCTTTCCTTCGTTTTCAGAAAAGGGATGTTAAAGCCCGGAATGCAAGGGAGGCATGTTTGAACATGACGGGAACTGAGTGTTGAGGGTAGGTGAGGAAAAGGAATTCCTGGACTCAAAATGCACAGGTTGCTGGGAAGAGTTTAAGAATATGAAAAGGGTACTTTTATATTTCTGGCTGAAACATCTAGGTGAAGTGATGCCATTCATTGAGATAGAAAAAGAATTTGATAATCACAGTTGATTTTTTAAGAATTTATGTCTTCTAGATGACAAGGTTCTTACACCTCCACCAATAACTTATGAGATTATGACCCTTTCATAGTGCCCTGAATAAACTCAAGAGATGGTTAAAATGGTCAAATCAAAGACTACTAAATTTATTCTCATTCATTTTCAAAGATGGAACAAAATAAAGGCAAGACAAAAATGACTATTTGCAAGTAGAAGCTACTTTATGAACTAGATAAGAACACCCTTAGTTTGATCTTTAACAAATACTGATTTTCATACAACTACAAACATCAACTTTAGCACAGCCCTGGCTCAAAAAGTCTTTTTTTCATGGATTTCGAAAGTGCAGCTTGAAATCTCTTGGAAGTATGTAATTACAAATTAAAGCATATTGAACCCTAAGGAATTGCCCTCTTAAAGTACCCTACTACATACATCAAGGTCCACAGAGGCGTTCACGTCCATGCTTGAACCAGGGAGTATAAAAAAAATTATTCATTTCCCACTGGTGTGCTGTGAGGTGAAAAGTATACTTAGAAATGGTGGGCTAAGAGTAATAATAATATTAATAATTGATGTGTCTGCAGTTCATTTAATCTTTGAATCCCACAGCTAAGTTGCATATCAAATTACCTAAATTTCAAACAGAAAAGCTTTGTGCAGATTTACACATCAAGGTAAAGATGGAACTTGGAAAAACCTGAGGTGGTTTATTATTTGGTTGAATGTTCATTAGCAGATCTTGCCAGGCAGCTGAGATTGGGTTTCAGATGATTGACAGAGAGTTCTTTTCATCACTCCCTGGGACAATACTGAGGGTGTGGCCCCCAGGATCATCTGAGGCCTTGAGCAGCTTTCTCTGGAACTTGAGCAGTGTCTGAAGGCAGATCCCATAATTCTGTAGCCAGTGAGCATGATGAGTGACTTCCAGCATCTGCTGCTTTGCCATTATATACTGAATACCATCAAAGAGTGATCTACCAACCGCAAAGCACTCTACTGTCCATGGACACAGGCTCCATGGCACTGCGAATGAGTTCTTATTTCAAGTGTTCAAGGATTGCAGTTGGCATCCCCAAGCCAGGAAGTGGTAGGAAGGTGATGAGTAGAAGGGCCTGGGCTTCTGATGGGCCCAGATCCAAGCAGCAACCCTGAATCTCTATCTTTGATTCCTGTGTCGGTTTGGTTTGATGGACCCTTTTAGTGGAGTTCAAGCTAGCTACCAAGTCCCTGCTTTAACAAAATGTGTACCTGGAGCTTCATCATTTTCACATACTTCACACAAAATGTTTTGATCAGAGTTTAAAACAATTTTCATTACCATGACAAAAATCAACGTTACATTTTTCAATGAAAGAAAATGAAGAATTGTTTGATTATTTCAATACATCGTCAGCTTTTGACGGTTGTAAATACTTTAATTTTTCTACCACCTACTTATGTAAACTAATTTTCTCTTCAATTTAAGCTCAAGAATTTAAAGAGATTATCAATAGAAAATATTGATCAATAATTATACATTAGTCATTTTTACCATAAAATTTGATGTGAAAAGTTATGGTCATACACACTGTTATGGATTGAATTGTGTCCCCCAAGAAGATATATTGAAGTCCTAATCCTCAGGACCTGTGAATGTGACCTTTTTGGAAATAGGGTCTTTGCAGATGTAATAAAGTTAGGATGAGGTCAGTGGATAAGAGTGGGCCCTAATAAGGAGAGAGAAATTTGGAAACACACAAAAGAAGAATACTTTGTGATGACTGAGATAGAGATTGGAGTGATGTGTCTATAAGCCAAGGAATGACAATGATTGCTGGCAACCATCAGAAGGCAGGAAGGGAAAAGGAAGTTTTCCTCCTTAGACCCTTTGGAAAGAGCAAGCCCTGCTGACACTTGATTTTAGACTCCTAGCTTAAAGAACTAAATAAATTTCTGTTGTTTTAAAGCATCCAGTTTGTAGTTTTTTGTTACAAAAGCCCCTGGAAACTTGTACAGACACACACTCTCTAGCTTTTCATTATAACAAAAAATATTTTGTTTAAAAGTTCTACATGATTTTCTATTTAATGTCATCCTTATTTTTTGTGATTTTATATCTTTATAAAGTATAAAAAATATAGTACATTTTTCACCAAACTCAATATCATTATCTCCAAATCCTCTCCAGTTTATTAGTGGATGAACATGTATACACTCTTTGCTTGTTGCTTTCCTGCATTGACAGGGGCCCTTCTGTTACCATCACTCTGAAACTACTCTCTGTAAGGAAACAATAATCACCTTTAGGTCAAATCCAAAAATTTCTTGTTGTTTCTTCTTGTTTGTTTCTCATCCTGTACAATCTATGGGATTTTATAGACTTTGGTTGATACCAGAGCAGATGTAATAGTGCTTTGGTAATTTGAGGAGGAAACTCTAGATAAAGAAATGGGAGTGGCCTTCCATGGAGATCAGTAGATTCGTACCTGTTCCTGGCATGTGGAAAAGGCTAGATAGGCATCCATTTATTCTACTTTTTGTAGCAATATGGACCCACACTCTCATCCTTCGAATAAGGACTTAAGATTTGTTTTTATCAAATTGGATGCCGTATAGCAGCATCCTGATGGCATGATAGGGTGACCTCAAGACTGGCCATCTCCTTTCTAAAACCTCTTCTCCCTAGCTGCTGAGACTCTAGGTCTCCAACTGTCTTTCTGTCAGTTTCTCTTATGTGTTTCATATCCTTGGCCCCCACTTTAGTTGGCATCTCAGTCTGGTTCATGAGGGCCCTCTAGTTCTCATTTGTAGGACTGAGGTGACCACCAAAGCGGGTCACAACAAAGTCTGGTAGGCTAAGAAAGTAAATCACTGAGATTGGGAGTGCCCAAGGAAGGGACGCTGGCACCATATTCTCCACTGTAGATGCCTGCTGCACTGCAGAGCCTACAGGCTCACTTTGGTATTAACATTAGACTGAGAATTGAAGAGGCTTATAGATCAAAATGACAATGCATGTGGCTTTGTTTTTTTACCACTCATTCTTTACAAATTGCCATTGTAATATTAAAAAAAATATCAAAATATAAATTAATCTTTAATATCACAAAAAAAAAAAGAAAGAGACTGTCAACAGATCAGAACCCTGAGCAAATTCTAAAACATAAAAAGCAGAAAAGATTGAATTGAGAATGAACAAGTTACAAGAAAAACATACCACCGCCATCAAAAAAAACTTTCTGAGCAGAATCAAAAATCTCAACATCAGAAAAACCAGGGCTAGAGCTGGAAAGTGAATTTGGACTTATTATAATGTGATAAATCAAAGAAACAAAAATGCACCTGTGAAATACTCTCAGAGTGTTTATATGTCAGTTCAAAACCGTAACATAAGTCTTCCATGTAAAAAGGGACATCTGCCTTTGGAAAGAGCCAGAGACGGTTTGTGTTCCAGAAGCCAGAGCTTCATTCCAGGTAAATTCTAGCACCAAAACAAAATGAGCTCTCTATACCCAGAAGAGAGACCAGTCTCCCCTCACTCCCTCCACTGTTCCCTCTCTGGTCCAAGTCACCCTCCCCTGGTCTTAATGATTGCAAATACTTCCTTACTAGTGCCTCTGCTTCAATGTGTGCTTTTAAAAATTCTGTTCTCCACAAAGGATCCAGTGATTCTGTTAAAACATTAATAACATTACGTTATCACTCATTTGCTCAAAATCTCACACAGAGTAAATTCCAAAGTTGTAAAAGTGACCCTAAGAGCCTACGCAATCTACCCCAACACAAGCTACTAGACTGTGTGGTTATTCACGCTATCAGAACTTGCTTCTGACAGTGAGAAGGGAAATAGCTGTACTCACCAAAGGTTGGGGGTTTCTCAGGCGGATATGAAGAAAAGGAGGCCATCGGAGAATTGACAGAAATGTGATTAAAATAACTGACCCTAGAATACGAATTGGATTGGGAGAAAGCACAGGGAATGATAGCCTGAAGTGACAGGGGAGTTGCCCAAAACGATAACCCAAGTTAGCGTGAAGTACTACAGGCTTGATTAAATGAGGAGTTCCGTGGCAGCTATGAAGAAAGGTAGATGGAGCGATGGCAGTGGGACATTGGACTTAAAGGAGCTGGAGTTTGTCCAAGGGCGTGGAGTAGTAATGGTCCGGAAACATCATTGTGAAACAAAGAGGGAGGTAGCCCTACTCGAGCACGATTGATATATGAGATTGGAGAGAGAAGGGACTTGAGAAGGCTGAAGAGGAAATAGTGTCTTCAAGAGCCTCTGTGGTTTCTGTTAAATTAAGGAATTGGAGCGGCTGTTCAGAAAAAAGATTGAAGAAACTGAGGAGATTTTTGTGGAGTATTAATTGTAGAAAATTAGGTCAAAGGATTTTGGAGAGAGGGAAGAGATATGTTAAGTGGAAAAGCAAGTTTTAGAAAAGTGAGTATGGTCCAGAATATATATTTATTTACATGTGTCCTATATGTATATGTCAAACTTTATACGTGGAAGTCATAACAATCCTAAACAATCTTTGGGGTGCTAGGACATGCCAAAGTCCTAACAATCCATGTCGGGAAGCCTTCACTATCAACAATATATATTTGGATATTGCTTTTATTTTTTTACTTTTAGCAGCTATTATGTATTACCTTTGTGATGGGAGTAAACAAAATAGAACTTAAAAAAACTTATCTGAGGTAAATCAGAGTAAACGTGAATGTGCCTCTAATAAAGGTAGAGAAAGTCATGAAGCTGTCACAGATTTTTTTAACGAGCAGGTACTGAGAGCATTATACTTCTAGGTGCATGCTATCTTTGGACTTAAAGATGACAGGTTTGGGGACAAAGCTATTCTGTGGGAGGCAGTGGAGTTTGGTGCAATGATACTTTTAAAGAAATTTTATTTTCCTTTAAAAAAGGGTCAGAACATCACTCAACTTTCTGAAACATCAATTTAGCAGTTAAAATACAATTTTTGTTTATTAATAAGTTCCGGAATCGAATCTTAGCTCCATCCCTTATTAGCTTTGTGACCATGAGTAAGACACTTAATTATTCTAAACCACAGTCTCTTCATCTGTAAGATGGAGATAGTAATATCCACCTATATGTTTGTTGTTAAGAATTAAATAAGACAAAGACTGTAAAGACCATGCCCAGCAAAAAGTAAGCTCTCAATAAATGGAGGCTGATATTATCTCTTCCTGCATGAATTAACTCTGCAAATGTCTTCAGTACTGTCAGTTTCTTGTCTAGTATTGTATTTTATTTGCAACAATTTGACAAATAACCATAAGCAGAATAAAAATAACATGCACTAAGTTATGCAGTTTGTCAAGAAAATCACTGGTCTACCTCACTGATCCTTACTTGTTAAAGAGATCTGGAGTTTACCCAAATATTGTCAAATTTGCCAAATCTTGTCTTAAATATTCATATTGCTATTTTCTAGATTAAAATTTATTGTCTTTATAACCTTTCCTTATCACCTACTAGCTATTGTAAAATTTCTTTCTAAAAACTTTCAAGATGAAATCAGAGGCATTTTCAAATGTTTCATTTCTGCTCAAAGACACTTTTTTGAGAAGTAGAGGCCATAATTTATTATCTGAGAGAAATTATAAATATTTCAAAACTTTCAGAGATAGAACAGTGAAATTATGCCTCCAAATCTTCCAATACTTCAAAGGCAAAAATCTGCTCTTCAGAGGACAAGAAAAATTCTGAAGAAAATGTATCATGGCAATTTCAACAGTCTATTTTTTCACCTTCACTATAAGAACAGCATAAAATTATTTATTACTGAGCCTTGGATGCTATATCAATAAATTTAAATTTGTGTTCCAGAGAATGTTCACAGTAAGATTAAGGAAACTTTGGAAATACTGCTGCAGTGGAAGAAGCTGTTACATGAAGAAAATATTTTACAGGCAAAACAAATATAAACCCCAAACTGCAGTTTTACATAAATGACATCAAACTCAACTTTTGTGTGTGTGTGTGTGTGTGTGTGTGTGTGAGATCATGTCCAGTACTTGCTTATTCAACGTAGCTTTGAAAAAAATCTTGTGTCTCTCTGTTGGTGATTATGTATTGCTTTTACATGACCAATCGCCACGGCAAGCATAGAATGCTAATATTTTAGTTTATATTGTCTAAATATTTCTTATGCAATGCTGCAGGGGAGGGCAGACATAGATTTAATGCTTTTATCTGTTAAGCAGAAACTGATATAAAAATTCATAGAAGCTGAAAATGTTGTCATATTAATTAAGAAAAAGAAAGGGGGAAATAAATATGATACAAAAACGGAACAGACATTAATAATCTGTTACAGAAGTTACCTGAATTCTGGAGTTATCTGATATAGCAAATAGGTTTCCTCTTGATTTTCAACTAAAATGAGTTGATATTGTCTGACCGATGTGCTGGCTCATCAAGAGAAATTCCAATGATTAATAGTTATGTCTGTCATGGGTCCATATAACAAAGTAGAAACAAATGTGCCAAGGTCGACACCGCAATTCTCAAAGTGTGGTCTCAGGAGCAGCAGTACCAAGAAACCTTTTATTTTTCCACTTACATTTTTTCTTTATTTTTAGTTCTTTCTTATTTATTTATTTTTTTATTTCAGGGTATTATGAGGGTACAAACATTATGGTTATACTTTATGTCTTTGCCTCACCTAAGTGAGGTTTAGAGGCATGCCCTTCCCCCCTACAATGCTCCCCGTGTCCTTTAGTTGCAGGTTTACCACCCCCCATCCGCCTAATACCTGGAGAGTATAAACATACAAATTACCAGGCCTCATTCAGACCTGCTGAACCAGAAACTTTGGCGGTAGGGCCCAGCAATCCATTTTAATATGCTCTCCAGGTGATTCCAATGCATGCTAAATTGAGAACCCCTGAGTTAGAATAGTAGTACTCATCTAACTACCTAAATTTACATAATCATCCAAAAGAGCAATTCCTTGTGTTTCTTAGCAAAAAATTCTCATTATATTTTTCATTTTAAAAATCATCTTATTGGCTTTCAGTTCTGTTTTATTTACCCATGAGTTCAAATTTAAAGTAATTTTCTGATGGCAATATATTATGTTAATATTTGACAGTGGTGTCTTCTGGCAAAGTGTGGTATTTTAGGTTGATAGACATTTTACATATTCAAAAAAAAGGCTGGCATTGCAAAACATTTTATTGGGAATGACAGAAACTACTTGGAGTCAGGGAATCCTAAAAACAAGTGAAGTCCCTGAGATTAGAAGTGAATCAATAGGAAAGGGTTTCAAAGCATACCCAGAAAGTGGTTCTGGCAGCCATTATATCCCTTGGTTTGCATAACAAACTACCCCCAAACTTAAGTACCTAAAGCAGCATCCATTCTGCATGCTCAAGATTCAGTGGGGCAGAAATTGGGACAGAGCACAGCAGGAATGGCTTGTTCCTGCTCCACCTGATAAATGCTGGGTCTGGAATATCCACAATTGTTCTTTCATTTGTATGCCTGGTCTCAGCAAGGACAGCTTGAAAAGCTGAGGGCTGTCCAGGCATCAATCTCTCCAGCAGGGCAGAAAGGGCTACCAAGTGGAAGGAGGCAAATTTGCCCCTTGAAGAATAGTCCACAAGCTAGCACAGCATCACTCCCCCCATAGTCTATTCCAGTCAAGAAGTTGGGGAAATAAACTGCACATCCGGATGGGCGGTGTGAAAAATAATTTATTGTCGTCTTTAATTCGGTACCCTAGTGATTACATCTGTCTGTTGGAGGATTTTACTAAGTCTTCTGAAAAAATAAAGTAGAATTTATTTTGCAGAAATTGCTTTACTGTCATATTTAATGCAATATACATATTGAATACTTCAAGGACAATAATTGGATCTTTTTCATGTTTGAAATCCCATTACCTAGTACTGTGTGTGGCATGCTGTAAGGACTTAATAAATGGATACTGATAGAATGAATGCATTTTGTAAATAAAGGTGTGTCAGTATAGGCTAGATTATATGGTTGTAATGACCCCCATGTTGTAATTTTCATCATTAGGGTTTCTTTCCAATTTGATCTTGAGGTCTCTCTTTTGAGAGTGGCCATAAGTCAAGATAGACGCTCTTTAGGAGAGCCTTGATGGGGAAAAAGTTAGATTTGGGTGTGTGTGTCAGGCACACATTGAGGCACAATGAGGAAGTGAAACCAACATGCATGATACAGAAGAAATTTATCACTCACTGCTCCCAGGGAGGTTAGCAGTGCCAATGGAAAGCTGACTAGATGTCTAGAGGTGGTGGAGAACTCAACTGGTGGGTGGTGGGGGGGAGAGAGAGAGAGAAGATCTGTGGGACTGTGGGCCATGAACATTATCCCTTAGGCTTTCCTGGGAGCTGTGGATTGGCTAGTCTAAACAAAACATGCCTGAAGGTGAGAAACTTATTTACGTAACTCTGGTGTCGATCATTAGGTTTTATGGTCCAGCTGTGAGATGTGTTGAGTTTTAGGTCAGTGAGATGAGGAACAAGCAGGCTATTTTGCAAACAACCACACAGGGAGGGGAAGTTTTAATTAGGCCATAGGTGATGGATGGTACCCATCTGGGTTTCAAACAACTTTTGTCAGGCCTAAAAATGGACACCAAGGCAGCCACTATATTAAACAAATTTATGACACCCCAAATCTTACAACCTGTCTGTCTTGGATGAGTTAAACCTCCACTGTAAATTGCCATCACTGTGGGATCCAGAATGAAGGAGCAGGCACTCTTTGGGACAGTGCAAGCTTCATGAAAGAGGGAAAAGAGAACATGGCAGAAACCTCAACGGCTCTTAAAGCTTCTGTTGCAAATACCACATATCACTTCTGTGCACATTTTGCTGACCAAGGCAAGTAAATGACCAAGCCTGATATCAATAAGACAAGGATGTATATTCCTCCCACAGGGAGGAGGAATAAATATTTTGAAAAACTTCATCCCCCATGAAAAGGATGTCTGTAAGTGATAACAGCACATTATCATCTGTTTTATTTTTTCTGCACAACACAAGGTTGCAGAAACATCATCCTTTACAAGAATTATTAGTATATTATTTTCATATAATTTTGTTCCAGATGCTCTTTAAAAAGAATTTCCAAGATTCATTTCTTCTTTGAAAGAGTATGTTGACACACAGCATAATCACAGCAGAATAAGTCTATTAAAGTAGGACACCGGTAGATAATGAAAAGTTGCTAAGTTGCTCCTAAAGGCAATCTTTTTGTTGAAGTATTAGCACTTCAAACAGAAAATAGAATATATGTGTTAATCCCAAGTCAATAATGTGGTCTGCATTGACAGTTGCTGACTGAAACTAAATTGGCTTGAAGGGAAAGATCTGCAGCCAGGTGGGCCAGTTAGTGCAGGAAAGTTGGTTTGATTTTTAAGTTGCCTTTGTGCAATTCTAGTTTTTATGAGTTCCAGCTTAGTTGTGAATGAAGCATGCAGAAGCCCTGAGGAAATAGTCTACACGTTGGTTGGTGGCTTCAGAAGGGGTGGAGACTGCTGAAGAACATCATATGCAGTTGATCTAAGCTTAGCTAAGGCATGCTTTGCTCTGTTTTTAAATATATGTAGCAGACTATCATTTGGGTGATTTATCTACATATGATATTTCTTTCCAAGAGATTTGAAAAAGGATATGATTGGCTTCAGAAAATATATTCAAAAAATTAGACCAAAGACTGCATATAACCTGGAAACATGGTAGATCGTTAGTAAATTTCATTCCTTGCCAGAGCAATTTATATTCCTTTTCACTTTTCTTTGGTCCAAAGGTGACAGTGCCTGGAAAGGAAATAATCTCTCTAATTGCAGATGTCTGTGACTGCCCAATCACTGCCCCGCCTGTGTTGCTTTCAAAAGGGGAAATGCAGTTCTGCCAGCCAGAGAACCTATTACTACTCTGAACTTGGCTGGCAGGTTGGTTTACAGATTACCATCTTGTGGATGCATATTTATGGCCTAGAATCCCCAGTACTCACTTTATAATAGAACGTGTGAGAGAGTGATGATAAAGTGGCACAACCCTGTATATCATCCCCATGGCAACTGGATCACAATGAAAAGTCGCTGCTGGTGTAAAGGCAAGATGTTTTCTTCCTGGTACAAAATATTACCTTCAAAAGCTGCAACTGGCAAGGGGCTCAGAAGAGCTATTTCTTTCTCCATCTCTCTATCTTTTTCTCAGCAGGGTTTTTTTGTTGTTCTCACCTTTACACCAGCCTCTCTCACCTCTTTTATGTAACCACGAAAACCCAAGAAAAATGGGCATCCTTTTTTCTAAGCTTTTTCATCTTCCCTAAGCTTAATAGCCACCAACACAGTTTAAACTATCCAATTATCAGATAGCGAGGAGGCCGCCTCAGAACCATGCAAACATCCTAAATGTTTGGCATTTGGGGCTTTTAATTTCTTCCACAGTGCTCCAAATAATGTGTTCTGATTAAACACACAGGAGTGTTTGCCTAACAATTGCTCTGAATCTCCTTCGTTTGTTTATGTGAATTATTCTGAGCCCTAGAAGCGGGGAAGCTTCCATTCATATATTGATGAACCAACACGACTGTGGTCAATCACGTGTATCCAGAGTGCAGGTGAAAGAAACTAATATTATGATTCAAGTGATCAAGTGTTACTTTCCCCTCACTAGTACAAAACAAAAATTTCTTGTCCCCTGGACAACATCGAAAGCTATTTCTGTGTAGAGAGAGTGCCAGTTTCCCTAAATCAAAAGCCAGAAGTCTTCCCTAAACTTGACCCAATTCTTCTATCAAGTACTGAATGGCCATTTCTCTTCTAATTGTTTAATTATATCTCTACTTCCAATATATTGGGCGTTCAAAGTGCCCCCTAATTTCAGATGATGTTTTAAATCTATTACCTTATTTCTATATTGGAAAAGAGGGGAGGGAAAAATCCTTTTACTGTTGTAACTATATAAATGTAACTATATATATGTATGCACTTATGTCAATATTTGTTGATAATGACCACAAAAACCTGCTCCTTTCTCTTTGCTAAATGCATGCTGATGATTAGAAAATAATATATCAATTAACAGCTGCCGACCACTAAATATGAGGTCAGAAATGACAAATTAGTGCTGTGTTTGCTAGTCAGTTATGGCCCTCTCTCCCTGAGCACAGACAAAACCTCAGAATTCTTCTTACTGCAGTTCTCCAAGCAGTCACTATCAATTGATTGGAACTGACTCACAACATAAAGCCTATTTCCTCTTCCCAAACAAGATGATGCATTGACTTAAAAAAGGCAACACAGAACTAGATTAA
The DNA here is from genome assembly GCF_000956105.1 of Propithecus coquereli. NCBI lineage: Eukaryota > Metazoa > Chordata > Mammalia > Primates > Indriidae > Propithecus > Propithecus coquereli. The sequence goes on from NW_012146523.1 coordinate 3,229,111, forward strand.
ATCCCTGTCAAAAATGTAAATCAAATAACACAAATTCAGCTACATGAAGAAAATCTAAGCTTTTGTTACTAGATACGAATTCAAGGGAGTCATGGAACATAGCAACAAATAGAAGTGGCTCCTACGGTGAATAGTAAGCTCTTTGAGGGAAGGGTATGTGAATTATTTATTTTCAGATTCCCAGGCTCCCTCTCCAATAATTTGAAATGATTGGCCTGAATCTATGCTTGTTCAATTGAATTGAAATTCCAGAGAGTCAGACAAAGAGAACATGGTATATGAAATATATAGCCATTGAGAAAAACAGTTGAATACTAAGATAGACATGAATCAAGTGACACTTTTCTTTTTTCTTTTTGAGACAGAGTCTCATTCTAGAGTACCGTGGCATCAGCCTAGCTCACAGCAACCTCAAACTCCTAGGCTCAAGTGATCCTCCTACCTCAGCCTTATTGTTTTATTCATTCTAGAGCCCAGAAACAGGACTGTACACAGCCTAGGAAGGAATCAAGTCTGGCAGGCGACCAAATGGATTTGGTTTGCAGAATCCCAGCCCTGCAGCTACAGAGTTTCTCCTGTTAAAGTGAGGGCATTGATTAGGAAGAAATGGGATACCTAAAATTGTGATAAGGACATCTGGAAAGATCTTGATGGAGCTGGGGACTGTCAATCTCAAAATTCTGCAGATTTCCTTTGGCAGCAGAAGTAGCCCTTCCATTCTGTTTGAGGATCTCAGCCCTCATTTGCCTGAAGCATGCATATGCCTCCCACCCCTTGCAAGGTACTGCTTGCTGGTCTTCCTGAGGAACTACTTCCATGACCTTTTTTGCTTTCAGTCTTACAACTAGACTCAAGTTCCAACAGAAATCAAAAGATGAGGCACAAAGAATTACCTGCGAGGAGGCAATAAATACCAAGGAACTACGTGGCTTTTTCTAATTATATAGACAGAAATCTGGGTGATATTTTCAGAAATAGACATTTAGGATGTAGGATTGTGGCAGACAAAAATATAAAATTGGATCAGTCAAGATGAATTTATTGATATGGGCCCACTAAGCAAGATTCTGTATTAAATATTTTAGCTTAAGGGGCTAGAAATGGCTCTAACATTTTGGGGGGTAATTGACTAAAATATAAGCCCAATAATAATCTGCACTAAATAAAGTCAAAATGCCAGAACTGCCTTAATATACTGTAGAGGAGAGTATTCAAAGACTTAGGTTTTGGAATATTAGAATAGAAATGTCATGTAAGATCTGCTCACCTATCCTGGGAAGGCCCAGAAGATAGTTTCCCCAGGACTATGAGAAATAAATTTGTGATGCATTCTTGAAAGTCTCTCTGGTGGTTATAAGATACAAGTGGGGATCACTACCTTGGACTGAGATTTCTAAACCTGATGGGGATAATGGAATTCTGGGGTGTCAGGAGCCAAGAATATGGTGGGTGTGATTACCATAATGAATAGTAGAGCCAAAGTCGTAATCAGAATAGTCTGACTCAGAAAGGTCCATGGTGTAAACCAGCAGATCATGATGACCCTAGAAAAGAAATAAATCCGGCATCCCTGAAGAATAGCAGTGAAGGGAACTCTTTCCATGTGAAGAACTTTGAGCAGTGTACCTGGTTGTTCATTTTGCCTGGAAGGAGAAATAGCCAGAAGTATGAGTCTATTCTATATCAATTTATGGGCTATGGCCAATAGTTTGGCTGAATGATCAAGGACTTGTAGGAAATACAATTAGGAAGCTGGTGACAAGGAGGTCTGTATAAGATATATGTGGATAGACCTCTCCAAGTTGGCATAGAATCACAGAATGTGAAGATATTTGTGTCCCAGGTGAATGATCACCAAAAGGCGACCTCAGTAGAGCAGGATTTTAATCATCAAGTGGATAAGATGACCCATTCTGTGGATACCAGTCAGTGTTTTCTCCCAGAATCTCCTGTTGTTGCACAAAGAGCAAAGTGGCCGTGGTAGCAGAAATGGAGGTTATGTATGGGCTCATCAACGTGGACTTTCATGACCAAGGCCAATATGGTTGTGGTCAGTGTTGATTTCTTTAAAAAGTGATGCTCTTTCCATGATGGAAGATGTCCAATGTAATCAATTTGCCACAGGGTATCTGGCTGATCACGCCAGGGAAATGGTGCCGTATTAGCTGCTCGGAGTTGGTTTTGCCAAAATTCATATGTTGAAACTCTAATAAAAACGTGATTATATTAGGAGGTGGGGCCTTTGGAAGGTAATTAGATCATGAGGGTGGAGCTCTCATGAATGGGATTAGTTCCCTTATAAGAAAAGACTGGAGTGATAACTATCTCTTTTCTGCCATGTGAGGATACAATGGTAAGTTGGTAGTCTACAACCTGGAAAAGGACCCTCACCCAAACTTGACCATGCTTGCACCCTAATCTTGGACTTCCAGCTTCCAGAACTGTGAAAAATAAATTTCTGTTGTTTATAAGCCACCCAGGCTGTGGTACATTGTTATAGCGGCCTAAACTAAGAAATATATATATGAATACATTTTTATTTGTGTGTATGTGTATATACACACAATATTTATCTTTCCTCTTTTATTATTTTACCATCTAACATAGACATGTTAATAATAGTCAATTTTATATCTTGATATTTAAGTTACAAGATTATCAAAGGAGAGTGAGAAGACTATCACCAAACAACTTTGTATCCTCTTCTGGGAAAATGGTTAGCATGTTTTTGGCATTTGCAGGATATTTGTATCATCAGGCAGTAGTTTGACTTTACTTATTGTCTTTATTTAGAGAGTAAGTGTGGCTTAAGAAGATGTGTATGGGTGTCAAGTGGATAAGGGGTAGAATGTGATAGCGTGTTTGATGTGTAAACTTGGCCAGGCTATAGTTGCCAACTATTCAGTCAAACACTAATTTAGGTGTCACTGTGAAGAGATTTTGTAAATGTAATTAGAGTCGCCAATCAGTTGAATTCAAGTAAAGGAGATGATTCTGGATAATCTTGGTTGGCCTTAAAGTTGAGCTGAGGCTTCTCTTGGGGAGCAGGGCAAGAGACAGAGACAGAGAAGGAATTCCACCTGTGGACACTTGGCTCATACCTGTGGGTTCCAACCTGATCGTGGTCTTCCCTTCCTCAGTGCCTGACCTACAGAGTACAAAAGAGTATAGAGTTTGGACTTTGAGACTTACTTAGTCATTCACCACAATAATATAAGCCAATTCCTGTAATAAATAAATTTTAAAATATCTGCACATGCACACACACACATATATACACACATGTATGTATGTGTGTGTGTGAATGCATGTGTGTTTGTGTGTGTGTGTGTGTGTGTGTGTGTGTGTGTATCTCCTAATGGTTCTGCTTCTCTGGTTAAATCCTGACCTATACATGGGGGTTGCAGAGTCCCAACTCCAACATCACAGAATAGAGTTTAGAAGAGTGGGTTTGAAGCTGAGAGATGATATGATAGCAATCAGCATACGGAATTTTCCCATGAAGAGTAGACAAGGGATTCCACAACTACAAACAAGGGTCAGCTCGGCAAGTACAGGGAGCTTCCTCTTCTCAAGGGTCTGGAGGAGAAAGGCCCAGGTAGGTGACTGCAATGGAAGTCCCTTCAGCCTAGCCATTTAGGAGTGGCAGAGGCGAGTAAGCGAGGGTGATTGTGTGGCTCGTGTGGCATGGGAGAGAGAGCTCCATGTCCAGAGGGATGTGTGGTAGGCAGCTGGATGTGTGGTAGTCAGAACTTCCAGAGCAGAAAACAGCATGTCATAGGAAAAAGGCTTCTTGCTCCATCCTTGCGCAGAGAGCCGTGGGGGGGCAGCTCTGTGGTACAAGGGATTGGCTCCCTGGACTTCCAGAGTCTTCCAGGGCAAGGTACCCCAGGACCTCTAACTTTTATCTACTCCCTGCCATGCTACTGACAGTGGTGAGACTACCAGGAACAGCAGCAATGTCAAGATTCATGGTGAAAGCTCTTTATAAAAGTAGTTCATCTGAGCCTCGGCCTCAGCAGCAACAACATTGCGATAAAACTGTCCTGGAGTAGCATGTGAAACCTGGACAAGAAAGAAAGAATTGGGGAAATATTCTGGGAGTAGCATGATGTGTCCAGTACTTTCTAGGACACCCAGAATTATCCTATTCTGGTAATCTTAGTATTTTATATAAAAGAAACACACACACCAAAAAATCCCTAAGAGTCTCAATTCCAGTACCTGCAAGGCCCACAGGTAACATAAGTGAGTGAAGTGGATCAGGTGTGAACTCTGACAACCCACAGACCACATACTCCATCTACAGAAGGAAAGTTCACACAGCTCTGGCCTACTGATGCTAAGAGAGAGCTTAGCCTGCTATTGCCAGATCTTCTGATTTTCTTTTTAAAAGACACTAGGAAAAAAAGATTTTGATACATCTTCTAATTTTTAATGTGTATCACTTACTTTTTTATTTCAAACACTGCGATTCGAAGAGAATACATATATGAGCACCTGTTTGTAATCTCGGCTCTAATCATTAATGAAATTGGAATAAAGTAGGATTAGCTTAGATCTCATTTCTTTTCCTTTTTTTTTCTCTCTTTTCTGTTGCTTGTACCCCCTGAGTCTGTCTGCTATATAATCCTTCAGTACTTTGATTTCTTCACACAAGAGATTTTCATGGACAGTCCATCTCAAATCACATTACAAAGTAATTGAATGAGGAAATATTTCTTATGATTTTAACAGCTATGAAAACTCAGACAAGAAACTACATAGGCAAGCACTGAGACTCATTCAGCACATTGAGTCTAAAAGAACCTAGTGATGAATTCAAATGGAGCTTGAAGTTTTAAGAGTATATAATATCTGGTTTTATTTTTTGTGTTTTTTGTTTTTACTCTTTGTTTCATGGTCTCCCAACAGCAGCCAGCATCATGCAGATTTAAATGTGCTTTTAAGGGAAGCACTTAGAATCCTCTTGAAAGAAATGATCTGAAAGTGCTTATTTTGATGTGGCTTTGTTGAACACTAATTAACAGCTGGCTTACTGAGGAAGCTGTCAGTTCTCTCTCTCATCTATGAAATGTGTTACCTAACCTAAGTTATATACACCTGATCCTAGTCTACAGTGAGCACCTTTCTAGATTCTTTTTGAAGTGTCATTTCAAAACTGCATCCTGAATCTATCTGCGTGTTGCATTGATTCCAAAGAAAAGAATAAAGGAATTTTAGGTAAGGCCCTAACAGAGAAGACGGTTATCATTTAAGTTACCTGCTTTTAAAATATTCTCTCTTAACATGAATTTAAATATTGGCAGATGTTTAAAGAGGATGAGCTATATCAGACCAAGAAGCATAGAAAGTAAATTTACCCTGTAAATGCTGGCAATAGAGAGTAGGAGTTCAAAATGAATTTTCTAAAATATGCAAAGAATAAAAGGATCTTGTTTTTGTTTTGTGTCTCAATGTTTTCCACATAACTAAAATCGAACACAGAGCAGCTTAAAAAGAAATCTGAACATTTGATTTTTTAAATGGATCACTGCTTTTACTAAGGAAGAAGAAAAAATAAACTGCAGAGCTACAGATAGGAATTTTATAAGGTAATGAATTTCAAATCCAAGAACACTAAGTCATGAAAGCTATTTCCTCTTTCAACGTTTAGTAATGCATGAATACTTCAAATTATAAATATTGATGAAGATGTTTCATTAATTATTTGCAGATTATGATATTACTAAAGATATTTATACTAATATTATTTATTAAACACAACAAACTTTAGGCTTGTCATGAAGGAAAAATATGACAAAGAAAGGGGCTTTGTATCTAGCTACTTCATACAGAAAGCATCCTATTCAGGATGAGAGATTTGAGAAGAGAGGAAGAGAGATTTGAAATCCCCAAAATCTATTTCAGAAGTTCTCATTGGTCATATACCAGATAATAGCTCATTTCTTTACTTAAATATTCCCAGTGCTTTCAAATTATGTGTAGAGGCTGTCAAAACAGGCTATTGTTTAGGCAAACACAGTAACCAGTTCCTCTATCAATCTTTGTGAGTTATTTGCGCAGCAGAATGGGACCTGCTGCCTCTACATGTGAAGTTAAGTGCTCAGACATCTGCTTGTGCTGTGGTCGGTTACTTATTATGGCTTCAATATTCTAGTGGTTCCTGTCATAGTCCTCAGTTAAGTTCAGGACACTTGAGAAACAGGTAAATGAGTATCAGCATGAATTTTCTTAGTGGGGAGGGGAAAGTCATAAAACTTGAAGCTTATTCTTTTGTCCACTTACTGTGCCACTTTTATTTTTGGATACCTGTTTCTACACCTGCGAAAGAGCTACAGAGAAACAGAGTCAATATTGTATGTTGAAAAGAGCTTTGGCTTCAGATAAGTGAACAATACTGACTCAGCTACTTGTTGGTTGCATGAAGTTTGGTGATACACTCAATCACTCTAGAGTCAGTTTTCTTATTGTAAAGGGGGGGTCCCTATATTATACCTCCCTGCAGCATTGTGATTTGGCTATCATAATACCTGCACTTAACAGATAGTCCAAAAATAATAACTATTACCATCCTTGTTAAAGCAAGCCCCTCATCTTCTTGTTTCCATTCTCTTTCCCTGCCATCAATACTGTGGAGGGTGAAGGTGTTTCACATAAAAAGTTTCAGACACCTTTAGCAATATAATATAAAATACTAGTTATAATGCCACTAATTTTCTGCAATTTAAACTACTTTTAAATTTTAAAGGGCTTCCATATTTACTATTTCATTTGATTTTCCAAAAGACTTTAATAATTTGGGAAAATAGCATTATCCTCATATATCAGTTAGCCTTTGTTGCATAACCAACAATTCCAAACTTAGTAGCCCAGGACAACACTGTTTTATTGCTTGGGATTCTGTGGGTCCAGAATTTATGTTGAACTCAGAGGGGAAGGTTCATCTCAGTTAACCTCAGGATGCTTAAAACAGGTGACTTATGTTGGCTGGACATCACTAGGGCTGGTACAGCCAAGATGGGCTCATCACATGCTTGGGCTTTGGTCTTGGCCGTCAAATGTGTGCCTTGGTTCTCCTCTACAAGGTCACCCTTTCCGTGTGGCCTCTCTCCCCAGTAAGATAGCCTGGCTCCAAAAGAGCAAAAGCAGAAGCTGTCAGGCCTCTTAAGGCCTAAGCCGGAACTGACACAGCATCACTTCTGCTGAATCTTCTTGGGTAAGGCGAGTCATGAAGACAGATGCAAGGGAGGAGGAAATAGGCTCCACCTCTTAATGTGAAGGATGGTGCATGTGTGTAAAGAAATAGGTGGACGTGTTGGCGGCCAGATTTGCAGATGATCAGCCAGGCCTCATTTCACACAAGAGAGAACAGGCCAAAAGAAGTCAGGCCACTTGGTTAATGTCACATAGTCAGTGTATGGCAGAACGATAATGAATATTCAATTCCTAAAGTCCAAGTTCAACAGTAGTAAAGAGATGATGGTAAGAATATTTTCTAGAGAAGAAATAGAAGGAAGGGGATAGCTAACCCTGAACAGCCAAGTTGTGGAGGGATTTAGATACTTACAAAGACCTGCTATATTTCACTGGTTGGTGGTGTTGGAAAAGAAGTTAAAATGTTGCCCATTAACTGGTATTACAGTGTTCACAAAGTGACGTCCTGTAGGATTTGAGGTTGTAGTTAACCCTGACTTCTGGGCTCTAATCAGCACAGCAGTATAGTCAAACTCTACGACTGCCAATGTTATTCTAGAAAAGGATTTCATTGAAATAATGTATATTTTGGTTCCTGGTGATGAATAGTGGTGCTTTATTTATCTATATGAAGAATTGCAAGTGTTTCCTGAGATTCAGGACCATATTACAACTACTCTATATCCGGGAAAAAAAATAAGCTTAAAAATTTGCTGATCTCTAAGCTGTTCATAGAATATTAGTTTGACCATCAAGCAGCCTTTACTCTAATTCTTCCTACTACTTTATTTCAAACAAACAAATTATTCCCAATAGAAAAAGCAAATAACCAGAAGATTAAGAGAACAGGGCCCCTGGTTTGACGGTCCAGGAAATTCAAACAGGGGCCAGATGACAAAGACCTTATGCCAAGAGGTTTTGGGTGAGCCCTATAAAATAATGGAGATGTCATCTTGAGTGTTGGCTTTATAGGCTACTCAGTCATATGTGTCATGGATGGCCAATTTGGCATCTCATGGCACCACTGTGGCCATTTCCTTTTGGGACCAGGCTCAGGACACCTTGGCCTTGCCCTTGGCCTCCTCCAAGTGACAGCTAGAGCCCAAGCCATTGTGGAGATAATAGAAAGGCCTGGCTCTTTCAACATGAGAAAATTACATTTCTTCTCTTCCCAAATCACTCCTGATTAAGCAATTATGAGACACAGGCTCTTAAAACAGAGGCTTGACTAATTTAGACATGTGTGGACAAAGGAGTTATTAATGTTTCCTTTGGCCCTCAATTTCTTGGCTCCAAACCAGGACACTTAGATGTGTCCCCCATGAATGGATATGATTGAAGATGGGTGGGATGGTCAGGGACCCTCTCACAACAAGCCTGGGCTGCTGCCATACCTCTGCCAAAGTGGCTTGTATGAAAGAAGTCAAGATGCAGGGTTGTAGCTCAGGATATCACCCAATGAGCAAAACACCTCAGCTGACCACTACAACAAGCATGTGACAGGGGCCAATTTCATTGTACTTTTGTTCCTTTCACCCATACTGGAGGCTGGCCTCTCAATGATCTATCAGCTTCAAATTTACTCCATCAAAAGCTGAGACTGACTTCTCTTGAAATTAATTATTTCTCAGATTGCTCCATTAAGTAAGGGCGTGCTTACTGGCTCAATTGCTCTACTTTTCCTTTTGAAATACATTTTTATTTCATTTAATAATCCATTTAATTGTACTGATAAACTAAAGCTTTCCTCTACTTAAATTTTTCTACAAATATAGACAGCATCTTTTAATGTTTAATGCTTAAAGTATTACATTAAAATTGTGAGTATTTTCATCTATCATAGTTCTTACTTTCCATTTTTGTCCCAAGGTCAATAACTTGATAACTATTCTTTAAGGACCCCCTGTGTACATTTAAAATCAACTCTCCCCCAGTGAGTGTGGCTCTGAGGCCAGGGCCAGGCCTCCATCCAAGTGGCCAGGCCTAGACTTTAGGATAGTCTAACAGCTAAGGGTTGTCATGTAATGAACTCAGAGAGGAAACAGATTCTCTTAAAAAGCTCCCCTTTAATTGAGCATTTTCTGCTTGCCAGGTGTTCTGCTGTATACTTTACACACATAATCTCATTTCATCCTTACAACCACCTGTGATGGATGGTGCCGTCCCGATTTAACAGATGAGGCTTACTGAGTCTACGGATCTCGTGCTCTCTACAAGCACTAGCAAGTGGGGCACTGGGATTTAACTCTAGTTTTGTTCGCCTCCAAAGCATTAAACTGCATCCTGAAAATAATATAACAGAAAAAAAAGCAGATAGTTCAGCCGACCCTTTAACCCAGTGAGAAAAGAACTGAGCACAAATGGAGAATTTGGTGTCAGGTGAGAGAGTAAGAGTTTGAAGTAGAAGATAGGAGGGAGGACCTGGAATAATTCCCAAGCAAGGTTGTTGTTCTTGTCATAGATTTTAAGGTGTTTCTGAAGCTGGGACTGGGCTGGGAGGGCTTAGGAGCACAATTTGGGAGTTTACAGAACCCTCAAGGGAACCCACTGAGGCAAAGCAGCATACTCTGCCAGCAAAAGCCCAGGAGAGAACACTGGAGATGTGTGGACGTCTTTCTCTAATGAGTTCTGGACATTTTCCATCTTCTTTTTGCCCTAGCCACAATTAATCTTTGCTTTAAATCCCACAAATTTTGCAAACTGTGAAAGGAATTACATACACAGTCGTGCCTCTGTAAATGCAGGGGATTGGCTCCAGGACCCCCACGTATACCCAAATCCACATGTAATCAAGTCCTGCAGTTGGCCCTGCAGAGCCCGTGTATACCCAAAGTCAGCTCACCCTATGCACGGGTTCCGTATCCCGAGAACACTGTATTTTTGATCCGCATTTGCTTGAAAACAAGTCCATGTATAAGAAGACCCGTGACATTAAAACTTTCTAGACCTCAGTTTTAAAAAAATAAAAATAAATAAAACTTGTGTTGTTTGAGGCCGGGCACGATGGCTCACGCCTGTAATCCTAGCACTTTGGGAGGCAAGAGTGAGACCCTATCTCTACTAAAAATAGAAAAAATTAGCCGGGCATGGTGGAGCATGCCTGTAGTCCCAGCTACATGGGAGGCTGAGGGACGAGGATTGCTTGAGCCTAGGAGTTTGAGGTTGCTGTGAGCTAGGCTGACGCCACTGTACTCTAGCCCAGGTGACAGAGCAAGACTCTGTCTCAACAACAACAACAAAAAAAGACTTGCATTGTTAACAGGTCAACTGTATTCTTTTTAAAAATGGTTCATTTTATTTTTATTGACAAATTAGAATTGTATATATTTAAGGAGTACAGTGTAATGTTATGATACATGTATATATTTTTGAATTCCAAAATTCTACTTAACAACAACCACAAAGAAAAACAAAAAGAGGAGAGAATTCTTACACCATAATATATTTTTTATTCACATGATAAAATTTCATAATATGATAAAAGAAATTATGAAACCAGAAATAGTTGTCATTCTTGGAGAAGAGATCTTTCACACAATAACAATAATTACGATAAATAATATTTACTTAGCATTAACCATGGAGTAGACATTGTGCCAAGTCCTTTACATTATGCCATTTATCCATTTTTGCAATCCAGTGAGATAGCTACTAGCCCCCTGTTGACAAGAGAAGACACTAAAGTTTAGTGGTGGTACCAAATCTTCAGATTTCAATAATCATCCTCCTGTTACAAAATAAATTGTCCTCCTGTTAGCAATATAAATATTTCCCATAGTCTTGGAAATGTTTCTCCATATGTCTCTCAGATGTCTATAACAAAGGCTCATAAGATAGAAATATAAGTTCCTTGTCATCAAAACATAGCCTGGTTGCTTGCCCCTTTATTGCATTTCCTTCCATAGTGGTGCCCTGCAAACTTCATGTGCATACAAATCACCTGGGTATTTTGTTAAAATGCAGACTCTGATTCAGCAGACCTGGGGTGGAGCCTGAGAATCTGCATTTCCAACAAGCTCCCAAGTGGCTAGTTTTTGGTCCACACTTTGAGTAGCAAGGATTAGGGCTTTGCTCCTATCTCAGTGTATTCAGGCTGCTAAAACAAAACACCTTAGACTGAGTAATTTATAAGCAACAGAAATGTATTGTGTATAGTTCTGAAGGCTGGGAAGTCCAAGATCAAGGTGCCAGCAGATTCTGATGAAGGCCCACACCTCATAGATGGAGCCTCCTAGATGTGTCTTCACAAGGTGGAAGCAGCAAATGGAGTGCCTCAAACCTCTTTTATAAGAGCACTGCTATGGTTTAAATGTGTCCCCTAAAATTCATTTCTTGGAAACTTAATCCCCAAAGCAAAAAATGTTGTGATGTGGGAACTTTAAGAGGTAATTAGGTCATGAGAGCTCCTTTCTCATGAATGGATTAACGTAGTTATCTCAGGAGTGGGTTAGTTATCACGGGAGTGGGTTCCTGAGAAAGGGATGAGTTAGACCCCCTCCCTCTCCTTCTCTTAAGCTCTCTTGCCCTTTCACCTTTCACCATGGATGACACAGCAAGAAGGCCCTTGCCAGATGCCAACCCCTTGACCTTGGACTATGAGTAATAAATTTATTTTCTTTATAAATCACCCAGTCTGTGGTATTCCATTGTATCAACACAAAATGCACCAAGGCAGGCACTAATCCTATTCATGAAGATGGAGCCCTCATGACCTAACCACCTCCCAAAAGCCCCACCACTTAATACTATCATGTTGCAGATTATGTTTCAATAGACATATTTTAGGAGGAAACAAACATTCAGACCCTAGCAGCTTCCAAGTTTCATACTAGCAGTATCGAATGAATTCTGGGTGTTGCTGAGGACAGCCTCAGCTTAGGTTATTGGATGGTTCCCTAAACTTTGCACTACAGATCTGGTCAAGACATGGGAGTTAGGGCTAGGAGGACAATATTTTCTGAAGGTATCTGTTCATCCCTGAGGCAGGGGAAGATTTTACTCTCCCTGCTTTCCAATGGTAGCTAGAGGTTTAAATTACTGTGTTGCTACAAGCTCACAGTAGCATGTTTACATCAATACCAGCCCAAGGGTTATTTATGTTCTATTGGGTTGGTGATTACATGCTATTGTAAGATTAAGAGTTCATAGCTACATTGCTGGTATTGATAAATAAAAGATCCCTGATTATTATTTTTAGCTTTTCCTGGAGGCCAAACAGAGACCATGTGTTTTACATTAACATGAATGACAGCACAATTTCACTCAGTGACTACCTAGTGAGTAGCGACTATTGGCTTGCCTCTCCTTACACAACTGACGGATTTTGTAACTTATCCTTAAATTGAATTTGTGAATGTAAATGTCATTTTCCCAATGACTTACACCATGATTTCAGTTTTATATTATATTATTTTTATATTGCTGTATAATGGGCAATGAGCCTTAGCTTATTTTTTTCCTTTTGTGTAATTAATTGTATAAACTTGAGCAAACTGTCACCTTCCTTGAGAAAAAATGTACCCAAGAAGATTGGCAACACTGTTGCACACACACAACCATACACAGCACACAAAGTTCTAGGACATATTAGTTTCCTTACCTGGCAAATGGCAAGGTCCCTTCCACCACTATGAATCTGTAATATTATGATTCTAGAACAATGCTTATTAAACTTTAACGTGCATAATTCACTTGAGTATCTTGCTATAACACAAATCATTATTTAGTAGGTCTGGGTTAAGGCCCAAGATTCTGCATTTCTCACAAGCTCCCAGGTGATGCCAATGAGAGTAGTACGTGGACCAAAGCCCTACTAAACAATATTGATGCCCCTTTCCCCATCAAGAAATTATGAATTTCTTTATATAAACATGGACATATACACTTAAAAGACCTCTTATTTAAAGAAACTCAGATGAATCTTTATACAGCATGTAAAAAAAACTTATCATAAGGCATGTATCTGCCTTAAGAATATATTATTTTTACTACTACATATCTATTAGAATGGCTAACATTTAAAAACAAATTAAAAATTGACAACCCTAATTGATGAAAAAGGATGTAGAGGAATAGGAACTCATGTTCATTTCTGATGCGAATGCAAGATGCCACAATTACTTTGGAAGATAGTTTGGCAGGTTCTTACAACACTAAAGATAGTCTTATTGTATAACTCAGCAATCACACTCCTAAGCATTTGCTGATTTGAAACTTATGTACACACAAAATCTGCATGCAATGTTTATAGCAGCTTTATTTATAATCACAAAGAACTGAATGCAACCAACATGTCTATCAATATGTGAATCAATAGACAAATAGTGGTATATTCTTACAATGAAAAACTATTTGTCAGTGAAAAGAAATGATCTATTAAAGACACACAAAGACATGAATGATGTTAAATGCATATTGCGAAACAAAATTAATCAGACTGGAAAGGCTACATTACATACCATACATTTTTAATTACATGACATTCCGATACAGGCAAAACTACAGACAAGGTAAACAAATCAGTGATTGCCAGTGGTTCTAGGGACAGGGATTGAATAGATAAAGCACAGGGGATGTTTTTAGGGAGGTAAAACTATTCTTTATACTGTAATGGTAGACACATGACACTACACTGTGCATTTATTGTTATTCATAGAACTTCATGGCATAAAGAGTGAAGCTTAATGTACAAAATTAAAAGTAATCATTCAAGAGGTTGGAGTATTCAAGTATGGGAGGCAGAATTACATTCTTATAAAAGAATGTAACTGTGTTAAAAATGTATGATACGATCTTACTAAAGAGGGTGAGGAGGAAAAATGGTGAACTAAGTACCTTGGAAATGAGTGAAGTTTCTATGACTAAAGGCATAAGGAACTGTACATATACACTGTGCTTTAGTTGAAAACATTGTTTTCCATGAGTGTATGGGTTAAAAATTATGAACCGCTATACATGTATACTGGAATTGACCAACTAAATAAACTAAGGGCAGATTGTGGTGACCAGTTTTCTTACTATTAGAGTAGGTGTTTACAGATAAGCAAGGGAAGCAGGTTAAAACGACTCAGGTAGTAATGGATTAGAGTTGAAGACATCAGTATGAACTCATGTCTACTTTAACAGAGATATAGCTGGCTATATATAAAAGTATTTATAGTATAGAAACGTATGTTTCCTTGTCCCATCAGCTGAGAGGGCCTAGAAGCACCAACACGCCAGTAGCAATGAGCATACCTAGCATCAAGACCAATAATAGGAGCCAGGATTTTAGAGAAATGTCTGATTCCAAGACCGGAACAGGAAATATACAACATAGCTGTCAAAATCTTGTAGTACTAGCAAGCAAGAAAGTGCTCAAAACAAACAAACAAACCAACAGCAGCAACAGCAGCAACAACAACAGTAAAACTCCACAATGATGGGGTGAAAGGAGCATAGGAGTGAACTGAAAGAGCTCCCCACGGCCAAATCTGGAAGGATTTCAGCAAATTAAGTAAGTAAATAGTATTGGATTATAATCCAGATTGTAAAATAAATATCCATGAATACATATGATATAAATAAGTGATTGAATCAATAAGTAAATGGGGGAGAATAGAAACATATCCCATACAGAAGAATTTCAAATATTAATAATTCATATACTCTACTCTCAAGGAAGTGGAACGTGATTTCCAACTCCTTAAATGTGGGCTGCATACAGCCAGCTGCTTCCGAAAGTGTGGAAAGACAAAAACAAAGAGTAACTTTACAGTGGAGAAATCTGACAAATGACCTCAGCCAGATGATCAAGGTTAACATCAACAGTAGTAAGTCATGGTAACAGCACATTGGTACAATGTGATGGAAATAGCACTTTACCTGTGTGGTCTTTCTCCCTAAAACTCATAACACCTAATCATGAGAAAAACATCATGACAGGTCCTAACTGAGGAACGTTCTACAAAATACTTTACCAGTACCCTAAAAACTGTCAAAGTCATCAAAAAATATTATAGCTAAGAGGAGCCAAAGGAGACACGACAACTAAATGTAATGTGGAATCCTGGAACAACAGTAACAAAAAAGCTCATTAGGTTAAAAACTAAAGAAATTGACATTAAGTACAGATTTCTATTAATAATAGTGTTATCAATACTACTACTTCATTGATTGTAACAAATCTACCGTATTAATGGGAAAACTAGGTACATGACACACGGAAACTCTCTGTACTATCTTCCAAATTTTAATACATTTAATTTTAATATACTTTATCTAACCAAGTGTTGTCAGATTCTTTTTCAAAATGGAAACCATGATTTATACCATTTTCTCCCTTCCTTATCTTCCTGGTTATAGTGAACATATGCTGACCTAACCTGCAATTTAGTATGAAAGCATGTGGTAGACAAATTATATTCTTTCAAGTAATTCCTTAGTAATTTGAATTAAAAACATAGAATTAATTGGCAGTGAGCAGCAGAGACGAAGGCAAAAAGAGGTTTAGCCAAAACTATGTGAAAGTAGAAGTTAATAGGGTGTCCAGGTACATAAAAGAAAATGAAGAAGTTAACGGAAAGAGAGAGAGAACCAAGGGCACAAACAAAAGAAGCAGATATTCCATGAAGAAAGACCATGTGGCCCGGGAAAGGAGGAGAAATCAATCTTCAGATCTGCTTCAGTCTTCAAAAATTTTCTGCCAAAACTCCACCTATATATTTACCACAAAACCTTCTTCTTCTGGTCCTCAGGGGTCTGATGTTTCCATCAAACTTATCGAAACTGAATAAGGTCACTGTGGGGCTGACTTTGATAGATGGTTTGCCTTTATATTGAATTCTTATCTCTATTCTCTCTGTGAGTAGACATAATAGCCTCCCAAAGACTGATGCCCTTTTCACATAAATAGACTCTGCTAATCTATTAGCCAATAACTCCAGAAGTTAGCTAAGCCAATGGAACTAAACTACTTACTCAGTCCCCTGGGATAGATTTTCTTGGGCAAAGAAGAGACTAGTAGAATACTTGAATTTGGGAGATAATTACATAACAGAATCCAGTTGCAATGGATCCTTGCTGGTGAATGTTAAATCATTAGTCTTGGGCAAATGTTCTCGTGGAAACATAGGCTTACAGTATATCATGGCTCATCCTTTGTAAGAAAGAGTAAACGATTATGAAAACTAATACGCATGATTGTTCCCCAGATCCTTAGCTCCCTATAGTCCTTCCCTAATTATGTCTGAAAATGTTAATTCATGAATGAGAAATTTCAACCAAACAAATGAAACTCTTTAAGGGAATCATCCTTCTTCTTTATTGAAGCATGCTGAGATCTTCTTTATGGAATAGTTCAAGGAAGCAGAAGTAGCAAATCAGATACTTTTATCACCCCTGAGATATTCTTTTTATTTTTTTTAACTCCCCATGAATCTCAAGCTAATTTATAGGTTTTGATTGGTCTCAAGCTGAAATGAAGTTCAGATAGGTTAGTTCTGTCTCCCTGGTCCAATTTCCTTCCATTACACACAGGCAACATCTTTCCTATTTGGAGACTATGTTGATGAGATTTTGTTAATGATTCTGGCCTGCTGAGAGTCCCTGAAGACAACAATGCTTTTTAAAGGTGGTTGTAATTGTTAGACTGTGCTAATGCTCCTTGAGATCCTTGTTGTGCACAGCAGTTACCTAATACCCCCAATATCCCCATCGAGAATTGAACCAAAGCCTTCCTGTGCCATCTGGTGTAATATTTTTCAGTACAAAAATGAACAAAACCTTTAATATGAAGTTGCAATGCAGTTATAGTTTAACTTAAGGAAGGAAGAAATGGGAGTAATATTCTAATCAAGAACAAATATATATAATATGTATTTGTTTTCAAAACTCTGCTCCTGAGAAGGACATGAGGCTTGGGAAAAATAAAATCTCTGACCTCAGTGAACTCACAAACTAGGGGAAAATACAGAAGCATGAAGTACAACCTGTAACACATCAGAAAAGGTGCTCAAATGTGTTTAGGTTAAGGGGGCTAGAGATAAAGCTAATGATGAGGGACTGATACTCTATGGGTAAAGAATGAGACAGATAAAGCATTAGAGAGGAGATAATACTAAATTTGATCCCAAAAGATGAGTAAAAGTTTCCCTAGAGAAAAGTCCAGAGAAGTATATTTCTATGGAGAAGCATAGAAAAAGAAAAGATGTGGCAATATAAAAAATGCTTTTCACGTCAGGGGAAAGTTGGATAATATCATAGGGCTAGAATAGTGCCACTCAATGTATGGTCCAAGGATGGGCAGGATCAGTGTCATCACCTGAGAGTGTACTAGAAATGCTAATAATCAGACCCCAATTCATACTGCCCAAATGAGAATCTCTGGAAGAGAGACCCAGAAATCTGAGTTTTATCCAGCTCTCTGGGTAATTTTGACACAGGTCCAGAAGCACTGGACTAACCAATTATGGAGACTGACGACAGGGAAGGGGAGCAGGGAAGACTGGAGGTAGGGCCAGGTCTTGATGAATCATTGTTATTGATTAAGCATAACTAATCCAACTGAAAATACAGTGAATGATATAAATGATTGGTTTTGGATGAATAACACCATGTCACCCCAAAATAAATATAATCTTGGGTTATGAATGTCACAATGATGATCCAACAACCAGGAACTAACTCTGTGTGCCCATCTTACAAAGCAAAGAAGAAAGCCAGCCCAAATTAAATGTCAAGAGAGAGGGAAATTGTAAAGAGGACTGAAATGTCCATGGCAAGAAATAGTATAAAAGAGATGTGAATTGAAATTCAACCAAAGTTTACCTTTCCTTTGCCAAATTCTCTCAAGAATCCTTTCCATAAACTGTGGTATATGTATACCATGGAGTTCTACTCAGCCACAAAGAATGGTGATCTAGCATCTCTTGTATTATCCTGGACAGAACTGGAGCCCATTCTACTAAGTGAAGTATCACAAGAATGGAAAAACAAGCTCCACATGTACTCACCATCAAATTGGTATTAACTGATCAACACTTAAGTGCACATTTAGTAATAATATTCATCGGGTGTTGGGCAAATGGGAAAGGGGAGAAGGGGATGGTATATACACACCTGATGGGTGCGGTACACACAGTCTCGGGGATAGACACACTTTTAGCTCTGACTCGGGTGGAGCAAAGGCAATATATGTAAGCTAAACATTTGTACCCCCATAATATGCTGAAATAAGAAAAAATTAAAAAATAAATAAATAAATATTGAACCTGGAGAAAAGAAAAAAAGAATCCTTTTCATTCAACATATGTTGAATACCTTCTATGTGCTAGATACTTTGCCACATGCCAGGAACATAAGCCAAATGAGACAGTATTAGATTTTAGATACTAGAATTTATTGCATAATGACTATTGCCATTTATGGAGTTCCTCCAAAGTTCCAATCACTGTATAACATTAGAAACAAGCCTCTTCCCTGAGCAGCATTAAGTAACTTGTCCCAGTCTGTCTTATTCTAAAGTTTAGATTCTTTTGCTAACACCATGTTATCTTTTTGTATAAGGTCAGAGGACCTTCATTAGTATTATTAACAATGCTGCTAAATGTATATCTAGTCTAAATAGACCAAAGTCCTTATACTATTGATATGCCAAGGTCCTTGATGATGGACATGCTAAGTATTACTGCAAGACTTTGGAACTCATCTTTGCCTTTTCTGGATTCCATAATCTTGCCTTCCCTGTTTAGACAGGCTGGTGTACCTTCTTCACCATTTTAGGCTTTGCTAACTCCTGGGTCTTCCTCTATAGTCTTTAGTACTGTACTCTGCTCCTCTCTAAAACCCTGTTTTGGCACCTTAAATTTTCTTCTCACCCACCTACTTAACCTCTCCCAGATCATGGGAATAATGTGGATTTTTGACAATAGGTAGAAAAGCTTAAAAACTCAGACTACAGATCATGGGTAATCAAACAAATTCAAAGTGTCCAGATAGTTAATACCCTCATGTTGAAAAAATATTGGAGAGTATGCTGCACCCTACTATTTGTCAGCATTTGACTAGTCTTGATTAGGTTCACTTCATAATGGTACACATCTGGAGTAGGCTTGGGTCTAGATCCATCTACTGGCACATGACAGGTATAAGGGAGAAGAACCAGTCTCAAAATGTGGGAAACAGCCCACCTCAATGGCAGAATGGACCAATAGAGTGAATAGGAGCACACGGTAGCTGGTGGTCAGCTGTCTGGTGTTATGGAGTCCAACATAAAGGAGTTGAATGTTCCAAAAGGAAAATCAGAATTTCAGGCATTTACTCAATGTCAGGTTATGTACAAGCGGTCAAAAATAAAGGTTGAATGTGATCCTCAGCAAGCCAAATATGGAATAACATCAGAAGTACAGAACACTAATAATGGCAGTGTCCAATACAAAGTGAGGAAATTCCAAGAGGAACATAAGAGCAGAACACATGCCCAGGGGGAAGTCCCAAAGTGTACAATTGGGATCTAGACAGATATGCAGGTGGAAAGGCTAGGAGCTAATATACAGAGATACTTTGAACACTTGAGATTATTTGGCAGAGGAAGTTGGAGGTGTCTCAGCTGTCTCAAAAGCCTCAAAGGTGCCTGGTATCCCTATTTTGTGTAATCATTTCCAATCAACTTTGTTTTCAAGAGAGGGCCAGAGTTGCTGTAGAGACAAAGCAACTGGAGCTGAATAAAATGGTGCAAGGAGAGGTAATTTATCTGTCACTAAATCTGACATATTTATTTCTTTAGAAATATATTTATTTGTGATTATATATATAAACATACGTATTTATGCAAATACAGATACTATTTGAATCCATTTGAACTGACCTTTTTCTAGTTTCTTATCTGTGTTAGGTGCTAATCATGTGGTTATAGGGACTTCCCTTATGACTCTTCTTGAGGGAATGTACATTGCACCAGACCTTGCTTCAGGAATAACCAGTGGCTTATGTGCAAATAAAATTCTCTTGGGTCTTTCAATGCAACCAGCTGAATGAAACTGTGTGATTCCAATCAATGCCACATGGAGCAGAAAAACCACCCAGCTGAACCCTGCCTGGAATCCTGACCCATAGAATTGTGAGGAATAATTATTGTTTTAAGCCCCCAAGCTTAGGTTGGTTTTCTATGCAGTTTTGAGGTTTTTCCCCATTTTCCTCAGTAAGAATGCAATAATTTTTTAAAATTTATTTTAAAAATGTGTACAAAATGATGTTTTGATATACATATAAATAGTGAAAGGATTACTACAGGTAAGCAAATTAACATATCCATCACCTTCCATAGGTAAGAGTGTCTAAAATATATTCTCTTAGAAAACTTTTAATATGCAATACAATATTATTAACTATAGTCCTCCTGCTGTACATTAAATCTCTAGACTTATTCATCCTACCTAGCTGTAAGTTTGTATCTTTAACTTATATCTCCCCATTTCCTCCCTCTCCCCACCCCTGGTAACCACTTTTCTACTTTCCATTTCTATGTATTTGAGTTTTTCTTAGAATCCACATGTAAGTACAATAGTGCAGTATTTGTCATTCTCTGTTTAGTTTATCTCACCTAGCACAATGTCCTTCAGGTTCATTCATGTTGCTGCAAATGGAAGGATTGCTTTATTATTTAAGGCTGGATATTTCATTGTGTATACATATGATAAACATACATATATGATAATTTCTTTATCCATTCATCCATTGATGGACATTTAGGTTATTTCCATATCTCAGTTATTGTGAATAATGCTGCAAGAAACATGGCAGCACAGATCTCTCCACAAGTTGCTAACTTCATAGGCTGCTTCTTTATTTAGTTGATTGTTTCATTTGCAATCTTGATTGGAGCCTGAGAATGAGAAAGACCTAACCTGTGTAGTATTGGAGAAAAACATTACAGCAAGGGCAAGTGCAAAGCTACAGAGGCAGATAATGGTTTCAACTGTTATAGAATAGAAAGCAGGCCAGTGAGACTGAAGCACAGTAAGTGAGAAGAATATTAAAATAAGGAGGGAGTAGGAAATAGGAGCTAGATCCCACATAGCCTTGTAGACTATTATAAGAGCTTTGGAGTTTATCCTATAAGCAATAGAAAGTCATTGATGTACGTTAAAAATGATCTAATTTATTTTTAAAAGACCTTTCTGGCTACTATGTGGAGAATGAACAGTGATGGGCAGTGTGGATACTGAGATACTATTTAGAAACTATCATAGTGAACCAGGCAAGATGTAATGGTTAATAGAACTAAAAATCTAGCTACAGACTTGGAGAGAAGTGAAAAATTAGAAATGCAATTTGAAGGTAAAATAGATATAATTTAGTGATTGATTAGAGGAGGTAGTGAAAGAAAGGGGTAATCAAGAATGATACCTGGATTGGGGGCCTTAATGAATGGAGCAGACTAGCATAGAAGCAGGCTTAGGGTAAGGGATGTGGGGAGTAGTGTTGAGCTGTGATTTTGGTCATAGTAATTTTGAAATAACTATTACGAAACCTACTGGAATCTCATGTAAACAGTGAAGGGAGAGATTTTGGGTGGATTCAAGTGAATGGGCAAGATCACTTAGAAAGATAGTGTTGAGAGAGGAGAGCAGGGTACTACATTAAGCTCTGAGACAAGGTGATCCAAAAATATTGGGGTGAGAAACAATGACCTGCACAGAACACTGGGAAGGGATAATTGTGAGGGAGAGAAAAATAGAAAATCTACAAGAAACATATTCCAAGAAAAAAGGAGGAAAAAATCGTGTTGGGTGGTGTTGAGAATAGATAAGAGGATAGAAAAAACATTGAGGATGTTGATATCATTGATAAGAACACTTTCCTTGAAGAATGAAGAACTATATAGAACAGCAAGTATAAACAAGTCCTTCAAGAAATTTTGGTAATAAAGCAGAAAAAGGGATTAATGGCTACAGAGAAAAATGGGGTTAAAGGGAGGGTGTTGTGGTGATTTCTTGTTTTATACATTTTTTTGTCAAAATAGTACATACTATTATTTTTGAAATATTAAATAGCATTAAAAAGCTTAAATTATAAAAACTCAGCAGTTCCCTAACCCTACCCAAAAAGCAACCAATTTTCACTCTTTTAGCTATGTCTATACTATTAATTTAAATAAGCAGGAGGCCATTGGTGTTAGGCCATTTTAATACTTTGAGTTTCTATGTTACAAACCACAATATAACTTAGTACATAAACAGATAACCTAATTAGGAGTATAGCAAACAGTTGAAAATCAGTCAATCACAGGCAGCCAACTGATAGACCATGTCCAATAGGGCAAATGCCCAGCTGTTGTCAATTGCTATGGTTTGAATGCAATTTGTTTCCTCCCAAACTGATGCTGAAATTTAATTGTCATTGTGATGGTATTAAGACATAAGACTTTTAAAAGGTGATTAGGCCATGAGGGCTTTACTCTTATAAATGTATTAATGCTGTAATCATAGGATTGGGTCTGCTGTCTAAATTCACTCCTTATAAGGATTTCCTTATAAGAGGACAAGTTTGGCCCTCTCTGTTGTCCTCTCTTGCCCTTCTACCTTCTCCCATGGGATGATGCCCAAGAAGGCCTTTGTCAGATGTCAATCCCATGATCTTGGACTTCCTAGCCTCCAGAATTGTGAGCCAAATAAATTTCTGTTCCTTATAAATTACCCAGTCACAGTTATTATGTTACAGCATCAAGAAACTAAGACGCTGATCAAGCTATTTCAGTATTTTACTTCCATGTTCTGTCTATAAATATTCACTGCCCATGTTGTAGAACTGAGCTCTCTGAACCTCTCTGGCTCTGAGTGCTGCCTGACTCATAAATCATCCTTTGCTCAAATAAACTCAAAGTTAATTTGTCAAAAGGTTTTCTTTTCATAAAATAATATTTATATTACTATTTCTCAATGTATTAAGGCATTTTCTCTTGACTCACTGCCATAAGAGATTAACAGATTTTTTTTCTTTTCCTTTAATGACACATACTAGAGCAGAGGTTGGCAAAAGGGCCAGCTATTTTAGGCCTTGTGCGTCATTTGCTCTTGGTTACAACTATTTAATGCTGTTGTTGTAGCATGAAAGCAAACACAGACAATACATATGTGAATGAGCATGGCTGAGTTTCAGTCAAACTTTATTTACCAAAACAGGTGGTGTGCCAGATTCAACCTGCAGGCTGTAGTTTTCCAACCACTGTTTAGCTTGAATGTGCATTTGAGGCTTATTCAGGAGAGTGAGGATGATTTATGATGCACTTCCTGACTACGAGTTTTGAAATGACAAAGTGCAATGTACCACTTTATATGATGTCAGGGCTCTTTTCAATCTTCACATCTCACCACATCCTCAGCATCATGGCAAAGGAATAGAAGTTGTCTAGTGTCTTCAAAGTGACCACAAGGCTAATGAGGACATTTCTACCCCATTGGGCATGGCTCTCTGTCACATACCATATTTAGATAGAACTAATTTCTCCACTTGATAATGCACCAAGTGAGCTCAGCACTATATATGGCTATATCTGCAGACCCTATCCTCTCTCTCATCCAGAGCTCAGAAATCAAAGACAATTAGAATTGTCTATTAATGTCTGTGAAACCAAAGAATACACATGAAATCTCTAAGTTCCCTCAGTAAAACTTAGTTTAAAAAGTTTACAAACCAGGCCCCCCTACTCCCATCAAGGAGCTACATTTCTTTCTTAGAAATGGCTCTGCTTTTGTCGTGTCTCTTAATACCCAGTGGTTCAAGGACAGGATATCGTCTTTGACAAAATGAATAATCTGTAAACAGCCTTAAAAATAGACACTGTTAAATTATCCATGCTTCCTGGTGGCCTACCTTGTTCCTTCTGGTATAGCATGGCAGAGATAGAATGAGAGCCCCATGCCGCCTCACCAGCCTGACACCAGTATCGATCTATTAAACAGTGACATTGGTGACTCAAGACAAACTAACTGATACCTCACAAAATATCTGCTTTAGTTCTAAGCTTTGGGGGTAGAGAGAGCATATGGCTTGCTGGTCAGTATTTTTTAATAGACTATTTTTAGAACAATTATAAGTTATCACAAAATTAAGTAGAAAGTACAATTTCCCATATATCCCCTGCCTCCATATATACACAGCCTCCACTGCTACTAGAACCCCCTACCAGAGTGATGCATTTGTTATAGTCAATGGACATACACTGACACATCATTATCACGCAAAGTCCATAGACCACATTAGGGTTCCTTGGTGTTGTACATTCTATGGGTTTTAACAGATTTACAATGGCTTGTATATATGCAGTATCATACAGAGTAGTTTCACTGCCCTAACAATGTTCTGTGCTCTATCTATATTTTTATGATTGCATCTATAGAATTTACAAATATGATTATTTAATTAAGATGACTCAACCTTGTCCAAAAGAAAACATTGTTTGCAACCAAAATGCACATTCCTGGCTATTGTAAAAATAAAGTAATGGTTTGTTTAAATAACAGAGATATTCCATAAGAGCATAGATTTTCACATAAATTTGTTGATTACATTTTGCGTTTGAGATGGGGTGCGTGTGTGTATGTGTGTGTGAGAAAGAGAAAATATCCAACTAGTTAAATTTAAGCAGTCCTTCCTGCTTGTTAACTCTTAGAGACATTCCTATTTTTCAAAGGAATTCTTTATCCAGGAGCTGAAAGAGTTGGCTGCATTTGGGATGTTCATATCAGCCAGCAACATATTTAGGGATACGACAACAGCTTTGTTTGTCCTTGTTCTAGTTTATACTGGCTAGAATGACTGAAGTTACACATTTAGCCCTCACTAGTATTTGTCCTGGGTCCACGGGGACTTTCTTGGAGAGCAAAATTGGTTTGGATCTCCCACTGATCTGCAGAGCTCCTGTGGATGGGGCTATTTAGAAAAATGAATTTTTAGTAGGATTTTGCCAGGCTGGCACTGAAGCCCTGTGGAGAAAAGTCAGACTGAGGAAAAGCGGTGAGAGTAGCCTGGCTAGCCTCATGTCCCAAGAGCCCATGAGTTAGGAGAACTGTGTAGGTCTGGCTGTGGTGTGGGTTTGACCAGGGCTCACCTTGGAACAGCAAGCTCACATGCTGCTCTGAACAAAGCAAACTGCCCCTTCAGAGAGAGCATCGGGTGCCCAACAGCTCAGTGATCTCAGCAAATTATTTTTTATGGAGAATAAATTTGTCCCGAAGCATCTATTGCTTTCCGTTAGAGGGAAAGAGGAAATTCTCAGCAGTGGAATCCCCTTCTGTCTCCGTTGGCCCCCACTGTCACTTCCTCAATTCCCCTCACGACGCCTGTCATCACGCATTGTCCATTCCACCTCTCTTAGATTTATGTTTGCTGCCCCAGCCACTGCCCTGATTGAAGTTGCCAAAAGCAGGAGATAAAATGGGAGAGTGATGCAAGGCACACGTTTTCTGTTGGGCTCCCAGTACACCTTGAGATGAGGCTTCAAGTGCAAGTAGTTTATTAAGGAAGCGCTCCCAGAAAGACCACGAAAGGAGGGGGCGAAGCAGGACTGGAGAGAGGAGGCCAAACTGAGGGTCAATCCCAGGAAAACGTGCACAGAGGGGAGCTTCCTCCTGATCCTGGAGGGGAACTTTGGAGTGTAGGTTGTGCCAATTGTCAACGTTGTCCTAAACTGAGGCAAGGAGGCTGGACTTTCAAATGTTTGCACCAGTCAATCACTGATCAACTGCCAGCTGGTGAGGCATTTCCTGTTCTCTGCTTCTGCTGGCCCAGTGGTTCCAGCAGCCTGACGTGAGTTCTGTGAAGAACAGCCACAAAGTCTGGCCATGCAAGGGGCAAAGTACCTGAGAGGATATGGGCAGAACACTGACATAGCCCTCCTTAGGGCATTTGGCAAAAGGTTAACACACACACACACACACACACACACACACACACACCAATTTGTTAAGCTCTCCACTATGTGCAAGGCATTGTTCAAAATACTGACATACATAATCTCATTGAATCTCCACCTAAGGATGAATGTTATTATTCCCCCATGTTATACATGATAAAAGTTGGGCTCAAAGCAATTCAATAACTTGCCCAATGTCAAACAACTCCAAAGTTGTAAAGCTGGAATTTGAATCTAAGTTTTGTTTAACCCACCATCCATGCTCTTAGGCACAAAGCCTGCCTTCTCAAAACTCTCTCCAAACTTATCACATTACTCAAGATTTTCCAAACATTACACGAATCTTGACATACTCATGCCTTTGATGGTATGAGTATGTGTTTATTCTGGAAGGGAGGATATCTGGAAGAAACATTGAAGGATCTATTTTTTTTTTAATGAGTGGTTAGAATAATGCCTGATACATAGTAAATTCAAGTAAAGGTTGACTAACATTATCATTATGATTTTGAACCAGAAAATATAAGTAATTGTGACGAGATGAAAAGCAGGGGTGGATAGGCAGAACTGAATGGGTGAACCAATAAGAATGCCTATGTCAATAGCTACAGCCTAACTTATGGCATCTGGACTACAGTAGCAAGAAGCAGTAGGGGTCGATGCCATATCCTCACAGAAGATAAAACATTCACCACAATCCCAGGATTGCAAAGTGAAGAAGCCAGAAGAGCATGGTCAGACAGGCCACCCCATAAGCTAGCCTCCTCCATCTCTAACACAGGGCAAGATGCACTGTGCGTTTGCCCCTTGACTAGTGTTTGGATCATCCTTACATACCTGACTTGGGCTTCAGAATGGATTCAGTTATAACTGGGCTGACTTTAAGATAATCCTTTCAGAGTCCAGGGTAGTGGGATCCAAGGTAAAGACACCTTTCCCATCCTGTTCTTCCCCAGTGAATGTGAACAGCAATTCTGGCAACACCAGCTCCCACTCCCAAGTTCCCCAAGCCCAGCCTCTACCCGCTTCATCCCCAAGCCTAATCTCTATCTCTCATCCCCAAGTCCAATCTCAGTCCAGCAAGCCAAAGAAGTCTCTATTGAACAGGAAAATAAAACCTCTGAGGCCTACATGTACCTTGTCCTTTTCCTAAGAACACACTTCCCTCATGTAGGGACTATTTCTCACAGGTTTCCTCAGTATCTCTTTCCCCTTTACTAGCAGGCTTTGCATTTCCCAAGCCCTGTGGTTCAGAGGGAATTACTTCACCCCATTCTTCAGGTATGAACCCTAATTGGTTTAAGCTAATCTTCCTGTCCCATCCCCTCCTGCAGCTATTGGTTCAGGGGTGAGCAAATGATCGAGGTCAGGCCAATTTGGGACAAGTCTTTCTCTTTCCAGCAGCATCAAATCAGAGTGTAGCCACCAAATGCCCACAGCCATTGTATAACCCTGGAAGGAAAGACGCTCCCTAATGAAAAGAGAGAAACTGGTCCCTGCTTACACATTGGATAAGGCCAGGCTTAAAGCCTTAAATTCTACAAACGACTTTCCAGTTACATCATATAAAATTAAAGCAAAACAAACAAGATAACCATCTTTAACTAGTTTAGATATTGTTTTCTATTACTTGCAACCAAAAAGGCCTAATTAATATATCCTGAGATCTCCCATTGCCTCAGTTCCTTGCTTGGATAACCTGCAGCATATTGTTGTCTACTCCTTCTCTCTCTGCCCTCCCTCCCTTCCAGAATAAACACATGCAGTTATGACAAAGAAGACATGTTTACAGGCAGCTTAGAAATATAAAGTTACGGGTAGGTTACAAATACCATAACAACAACAGTATCCTACACAGTTGGGGATAGTGGCAACCATGACTCATCATCTGCTTTATGGTTAAAGAACTGACAATTTTTTCTTCACATCGAATAAAATCCAAATGTTTTCTTAACTACACATAACATTTTTATTTCAAGTTTTATTTTAAAGTTCTTCCCCTAAAGTAATGCAATTTGAATTATTCAAATTTGCAGCATCAGTTCAAACAACATGCAAGCAATAAACAATTAGTTTACCCATGAGGCTTTGCTGATCTCTCCACCTAATTGTATGACAAACCAAGTTTGATGGGAAAATACAACTGCTGGCCAAGGACTTTACCCAAACCTTGTATTTGCCTAAACTTCATTTTTGAAGAGGTGATGTTATTACTAAAGATTACTCTCTGCTTTTCCTCCCCTTAAAAACAAACTAATAGATAAAGGAACTAACTTTAAACCTATTTGGGGGACATAATTCATAAAAAAGGCACAAAAATCCTGCAAGGGGAGGATTTATCCAGCACTGCAATACTGATGACAGTCTAACTTACCAGCATTTCTCATCATTTAATTATATTCTAAATCTATGAGGTGCTCTTCTTGAAGAATATTTATTTCTGGATCAACTTTGAAATGCACAGAATATCAATTCAAACCATATCCTGATGTGGGAATATTAAGCTTCACACAAATAAACACTCACCAGGACTGAACCCTCCAAAGAAATAACACATTGGGGGAATCTGCTTCTGATTTGGTGGCTGAGAGGTTTGCTAGATAAATAATTATTTAATGTTATCTGTATAGAATTTCTTGGGCAAATAAAAATATATCTCTACATCAATCTAGCAAAATTTTGTACTGGGAAGTCTAACAGAAGAGGCATAGTCCAGTGGCTAAGATATGGGTTTTTAATCTTTTTTGACCCCTTTAAACTCCTTCAATCATCTGTTTAAGCCAGTGGATCCCTTCTAGAAATAATATTTTGAATCCATAAAATAAAACATATTACAAGGAAATGGTATTAGAAAGGAAATTCATATACAATGAAATGAAGTCATCAAAATGTTTAAAAATTGTGATTGAATATTAGTTTTGCTTTTTTATTAATGAATTAAATAACAAGATCTAGTAGCATATCTGATAATTACCATAATTTCAAAGTGGTGACAATTATAAACAACATCTCATGGTGTTCGTAAAAACTCTAATGTGATGGGAATATGGGTATTTCAATTGTGACAAAGTTACAGATACTACTAATACCTTTGTGGGTCATTACCTGTATTTATAATGAAAGAAAATACTAAATTTCACTTAGAAGTAAGTGAAAATAATGATGTAATAACTTTTTCCCATCCAAGTTTGTGGATTCCCCGAATTCTTTGTTAAAAATCCTTTTTCTGAGAGCGTGGACTCTTGGATGAATTCACAGCTTTTCTAGCTTTGTGGACTTTAATTTTTAGGTGGGGTCCTGGGTCCCTCTAATAATCGAATTAAAGCCACAGACACACTATACGTTAAAATGCACATGTCCACACACAGAGACGTTTTGCTTATAATTTGGTGTTGGGGGAGTTTATGAAATCCAGGTTAACAACCCATGTGCTATAGGATAGGTATTGCATTTCCTAGCTTGTTTATTCAACTGCCTAACAATAAAAACAAGTATTTTTAGATGAAGATGATGACAGTGATGAGGAAAGAAGATGAAAAAGATAAAGGTGCTAATTGGGGTTATTGGTAAATAGCAGGAACAGAAGAGGTAAATCTAGTAGATTTGAGTAATCAGGATTTAAGTAGAATATTCTGGAGAAATTTCTTTCTACAGATACCATGGATAATATACAGGTTACCTGTATAAGATATTTATTGCTTTTAACTACTGGGTGCCCATTTACCTTTTATCTGATAATCACACCCCAATTTTCCTTTGGAGAACACAGTCCAGCACTCCTCATCCCCATTCTTATCTTGCTAATCAGAAAATTTCCTCTCCTTGGCCACAGTAATTGGGTCAGACATTGGTTTGTGACCTAAGTCAGACAAATGACATTCAATTCCAAGAATTTTGGTAGGACTTACAAGCAAGAGAAATCCTCTTTCACGTGAGATGAAAGGGATGAATACTGGCAGCCATTTTGCACCATAAAGAAACTATCTGCCTCAGCATAGAGAGTAGATAGAAGAAAGCAGGGATGAGAGATGGGGAAATCAAGAATGAGTCCTGATGACATTATCTAGACCCCTAGATCCAACTGTG
Source organism: Propithecus coquereli (assembly GCF_000956105.1). NCBI lineage: Eukaryota > Metazoa > Chordata > Mammalia > Primates > Indriidae > Propithecus > Propithecus coquereli. Next base: position 3,259,286 of record NW_012146523.1, read on the forward strand.
CCTGAAATCAAACATGATATCCGTGGGCTCATGTTACATGAGTCAATACATTCCCTTCCTTTTTTTAGCCATTTTGAGTTTGATGTCTGTTTATTAGCAGTTGTTAGGACTAGCACATTACCCAACAGCTGTCTAATACAATGAGTGTTCAAAGTGGGTAGAGTCAGCAGAGACTTCTTTTCTTTTTTTTTTTTTTTTTTTTTGAGACAAGAGTCTCACTGTGTTGCCTGGGCTAGAGTGCCGTGGCGTCATCTTAGCTCACAGCAACCTCAAACTCGTGGGCTCAAGCGATCCTCCTGCCTCAGCCTCCCGAGTAGCTGGGACTACAGGCATGCGCCACCATGCCCAGCTAGTTTTTTCTATATATTTTTAGTTGTCTGGCTAATTTCTTTCTATTTTTAGTAGAGACGGGGGTCTCGCTCTTGCTCAGGCTGGTCTCGAACTCCTGAGCTCAAACAATCCGCCTGCCTCGGCCTCCCAGAGAGCTAGGATTACAGGCGTGAGCCACCACGCCCGGCAGAGACTTCTTTTCTTAATAGCTAATTCTTCACAAGCTGACAGAACATTTTATACTTTTCAGATTATCTCTGCTAGCCTGAGGATTTCTCTTGCACTCAAATTTCCAATTTTTCTACTTCCCACCATTCTGCAAGATCCAGGATTCTGATGTGAGTGAAATATAGAACAGGGAGTGCTAGTAGTACTACCCTCCCTATTAGTAAATGAGTTCATGAATGAGCCCATGTATGCATTTCAAAGACAAATAAAATTACTTTTTACTATTAGTTCACGTAATTTCTTCCTGTTGGTATATACAGCTTTTAACACAGTTGAATATATCAGCTAATGTCTATAAATGATTAGGATAATTTACTGATGTTAATATTCTTAAAATCTTACTTTATTTTTAAAGGCTCCACAGGCATCAAATATTCAACCAACAATGTACCTTCATGGGGAAGAAAAAGTATACCTGAGGTATAAAGAAATCCTGTCATTTGCAGCAACATGGATACAACTGGAGGTCATTATAAGTGAAATAAACCAAGCACAGAAAGACAAATATTACATGTTCTCAGTCATATGCAGGAGCTAAAAAAGTGGATTTCATGAAGATAGAGAGTAGTTTGGTGGTTACCAGAGAGAGGAGAAAGTAGGAGAGAGAGGGATATAGAGACATTGATTAATAGGTACAAATATTCATTTAGATGGAAGAAATAAGACCTGGTGTTTGATAGATCAGTAGGGTGACCATAGTTGACATTATTCAAGTGTACATTTCAAAATAGCTAGAAGAGAATAATTTGACTGCTCCTACCTTAAAGAAAAAATAAATATTTAAGGTGATAGATATTCTAATTGCCTTGCTTTAATCTTTACACGTTGTATGAATATATCAAATTATCACATGTACCCTGAAAATATGTATGTCTATTGTGTATCAATAAAAAAATAAAACAATTGACAGTCAAGGTCCCTACTCTCATAGACTTCTGACCATAGGGGAGAGAGAAAATAAAAAAATAAATCAGCAAGAGAATTTCAGATAGAAATGAATGCTATAAAGAAAATTTTAAAATGACAATGTAACAGAGAATGATTTATTAGGGGGGATAGTCTTTACACTGAACGGTCATTGCTGGCTTCTTAAAGTATATGGCTCTGTCATCATAGATTTGTTTTGTCAGGCAACTGGAATTTTCATATGCCCTCTTGGGGATGCAAATTGGTGCAAACACTTTGTAAAATTGTTTGACTCTTATCTACTTGAGTTGCATGATTTCATTGCGAAGATATAATAATTTTTAAATACTTCATCCTCTGATTGCATCCTCTGGTGCCAAAGGAGATCCTTCTCAATTTTTCTTCCTCTTCACTCCCATAGGTAATATAGCTAGATTACCACAAGCGTTTTTGATGTTGAGGAAGACAATTTGGGTATAGTGTGGCTTGGTGATAATAATGACAACCACAATATAATAATAGTAATAATAACATATGTAATGTTTATTATGTGCCAATCAGTGTTCAAAGCACTTTATAAGTATTAATTCATTTAATCCTTTGAGGTAAAAGTTAAAAAAAAACAAAAAACTACGCTCATTTTTCATATGACAAAACTGAGGTACAGAGATGTTAAGTAAATTGCTCAAGGTCTCACAGCCAGCAGGTGACAGAGCCAAACAATCTGGTTACTGAAACACTAAATCTCAGGTTCTAACTACTACACACTAATACTTATGCCAAGGTGCTAATGAATGAATAGGATGATCCTATCAAGGAATGAACATAGGTCCTGAAAGCAAATAGGTCTTTGCTCAAATTCCAGCATCATCATTTATGAGCTTGGTAACTTAGGAAAACTGTTTTGTCTTAATAAAATTTAATTTTCTCTAATATACGGATAAAAATAACTATTGTCTAGGTTAAGATCACCTGAAAGCAGAGCCTGAGACACAGGCCTGGGTTTAGGTATTTTATTTGGAAGCTAATCCCAGGAAACAGCAATAAAGGAACGGGGAGAATAAAACTAGAAAGGAGGAAAAGACAGCATGAAGGTGTGTTATCAGTGTTGTACTGTGGGCACCAGGAGCTTGGTTCTTCCATGACCTCCTAAGAAGAGTATATAGCATGTCTCTAAGAATTGTTCACCTGAATGACAAGAGACTGGAGCATTTATCCACTCCTTCTTGGTCTGCTTTGGTTGAGGGTTGCCCTGGGGCATTAACTTCCCTGCATTTCCAGACTATATTTGTAGTGCTGGGTGAGCACCAACTCTGTGACATTAGAGAAGACCCCGTGGTGGAATGCACAGTGTGCTGAGATTGGAGGTGGCAAAGGAGATGAACTTGCGCTGGTCCAGAACACCCACTGCAGCAGCAACTGAAATAAGCAGTCGGTTGAGGGGATATGCCATAGGGCACCAAAAACATCTGCTATACCTGGTGTTTCAGCTTTGGTTAAGATTAGAGATGATCCAAAACACCTGTAACCTGTCTGACCATAGTAGATAAATCCTGGAGCCTCTCTCATCCTTCAAAGAGAGTAACCTTAATTGGTCTACAACTGCAATTACCTTTTCTTCTACTACTATTAATACATTGTGGTTGAACAATTTGAAACTCATGTGCAAAAAAAGGAGCTTTGATCCTTAAATCACACCCTATAAAATTAACTCAAAATTCATCATATACCTAAATATAAACCTAAAATTATATAATTCCAGATAAAAACATAGAAGAAATTCTTTATGACCTGGGATTAGGCTAAACATAATCCATAAAAGAAAAACATAGGACTTCATCAGATTTAAGACTTCTACTTTTTAAAAAGTCACTGCTAACAGAATGAAAAGACAAACAACAGGTGGGGAGAAATTATTTGCAAAGTAGATACTTATAAAGGACTTGTATTCAGAATATATACCGAATTCTCAAAACTCAATAAGCAGCATAGTAAAATAATAGGCAAAAGATTTCAATAGTTGCTTCACCAAAGAAGACATACAAACAGCAAATAAACAAATGAAATGCCATCATTAGTCCTGAAGGAAATGCAAATTAAAACACAATGAGATATCACTACATATCCACTAACAGTAAAATCACTGACCATACCAACTGCTGGTGATGGTTTGAAGCATCTGGAACTCTCATACACTGCTGGCGGGAATGTGAAATAATATAACCACTTTAGAAACAGTTGGACAGTTTCTTAAATAGTTAAACATACACATACCGTATAGCTCAGCGCTTCCTCTCTTAGCCAAGAGAACTGAAAGCATATGTCCATAAGAGACTTGTATATAAATGTTCAGAGCAGTTTTACTGGTAATTGCTAGAAACTGGAAACAACCTAAATGTCCATCAATAAGTAAATGGATAAACTAATTGTAGTGCATCAATACAATGGAAAATACTCAGATTTATTTTATTTTATTATTTTATTCTTTTTTGAGAAGAGCCTTGCTCTGTCACCCTGGCTAGAGTGCAGTGGTGTCATCATAGCTCACTGTAACCTCCAACTCCTGGGCTCAAGCAATCCTCCTGCCTCAGCCTCCCGGAGTGCTAGGATTACAGGCATTCAGATATATTTTTAAAAAGGATAAACTATTGATACATGCAATATCGTTTAATCTGAAAATAATCATGCTGAGTATAAAAAGTCAGACACAACATGAGTCCATACTGTATAAGTCTATTCATACACAATTGTCTAGAATGCAAACTAATCTACAGTGATAGCAAATCAGTGGTTTCCTGGGGAGGTGGGAGCAGGAGAGGAATTACAAAGGGGTGTGAGGAAACTTTTGGGGATGATGGATATGCCCATTGTCTTGATTGCGGTGATGATTTCACAGGTGTATTCCTATGTCAAAATTTAGCAAATTGTACAGTCTAATCATATGCAGTTTATTATGTGTCAATTAAAATCATTAAATTATTATTGTGATGAAGTTACCCCTGATTTAAGAATGGGGAAATTGCCAGTACAGTCTTTCTCCCTCATGCATGGCAGTTCTCAAAATATACGTTGTAAATGGCCACTTATTTTATCTGTTCACAAGGCCACACTTAATGTATTCCCTCCAGATTTCTTGTAAAAGGGAAGTTATTAAGGAGTCTTTAGATCTGATTTGCACATATGTTTATATTTGTGTGTTTGCCACTGCATTAGGATTAATGCTTTAAAGATCTCATCTTTATGATCATTAATCCTAGGTCCAGATGGCATCGTGTCTGGAGAAAGATAAAATTTTATTCTCATCTTTCTTTAGAAGACTGGACAAATGCCTCTGACAAATACTCAGAGGTACTCTATGCCTCACTGGAAAGGAACATGCTCATCAGGAAGAACTTTACCCTTAGAAAGGAATCCTATATATTTTAAACCAAAGAGCAGACACCCAATTTGCGGCAGATATTTTTGATGCCCCACATCACACCTGAGCACTGATTTCAGAGGAGCCATGGTGGGCAGTTCCATGTACTGGCCTCTGATGTCAGAGGCCCTTGAGCACACCTGTTTCTCTGTCCCTGGGCTTTCTCTAGAAGGTGGAAAGCCTCCTAAGTCAGCAACCAGACACAGGCTGAAATTGAGAGAGATATAATTCCGCATGAAGTAACCCTCAATTAATGGGGCATGAGAGTTGTCAGAAAATGCTACCTCAATTCTGACAGGGGTAAGGTGATATCTCATTGTGGTTTTAATTTACATTTCCCTGATGATTAGTGATGTTGAGCATTTTTTCATATATTTATTGGCCATGTCTATCTTCTTTTGAAAGATTCTGTTCATGTCTTTTGTCCACTTTTTTATGGGATTATTTGTTTTTGTTTACTGATTTGTTTGAGTTATTTGTAGATTCTGGATATTAGTCCTTTATCAGATATATAATTTGCAATATTTTCTCCCATTATTTAGGTTATCTATTTACTCTGTTGATTATTTCCCTTGCTGTACAGAAACTCCAATCAATTAGACCCATTAGGCTCATTGTCATTTGATAATCAATGACTCAAGATGCATATGAAAACATTATGTGCATAGAAATCACATTGTGGTGCCCCAAACTAGCATATCAACATAGAATCCACACTATATACTACTATGTCTGTTTCTGCCTTATATATTGGCTATTTATTTTGCCCAGAAGATTCCTGCTGTCCTCAGATACAACTTAAAAACTAAAACTTAAATGCCAGGTGTTAGTCTAATTTATTATTTAAAATAGAAGGCATTTCTGTCATAATACATTTATGAAGATCATTGATTATCCTTGACAAAAATGGGCCAATAGAAAAACATATCTAACTGCTTCTACTGATGCCTAAATGAATCCTTTTATTTGACTAACGCATAAATTGTTGTATCCCAAAATGACGGGAGGTATCTTTGTCTAGCTATCCGTATGTAATTGATAATTTAGTTGTACAGCAAACTTTACTCAGTGTATGCTGGATCATCATGCTATTTGATATTTCATTTATATAAAATTCCCAAATTTTGTTTATTTTAAGAATATCATGAGGAATGTTATATAAACATGGAAGAAGTAAGAGGCTGAGTGAGAGAGATGGAAAAAAATGAAAGATGTTTATATTCATGTAATGGATTATACTCTATTATTTCTCTGTTTTCTGAGATGGAAAAATTTGTGAGTTGCTAAGAAGTAAAACTCTGTATCCAGTTAAGCTTCAAGTCTAGATATTTTAGGAATATCTGCCCACAGTTCCAAGAATATAATCTAGAGACATTAGTTCTGCCTTTCATGTGTGCCCTAAAAGAAAGTAAAGCATAGTAGTTAAGAGTCAGGGCTTTGGAGTAGTACTCGGACTCAAATCCAGGCTTTTCTGCTTATTAGCTACGATACTTGGGTAAATTCCTTAACTCTCAGAGCTTAGAGTCTTTAGATCTATAATAGGATTTATAATATCTATCTGACAGGGATACTGGGATAATTAAATCAGTTAAATTTTGCAACATGCAAATAGCAAGTATTCAAAAATTCTGCTGTTGGCATGAAAGAATAGCCATTGCTATATTGCTCATTATGGATGAATTTTGTCCTTCCTCTCAAACTTCATATGTTGAAATACTAACCACCAATATGTCAGAATGTGACTGGATTTAGAGACAGGGGCTTTAAAGGGGGAGTTAAAATGAGGTCATCAGAGTAGACCTTAATCCAATATGACTGGTGTCCTTACAATAAGAGGAGAATAGAACACAGACACTGAGAGGGATGATCATGTAGACAGAGAGAGAAGATGATCATCCAAGTCAAGGAGAAGGGCCTCAAAGAAATCCTACTCTGTCAACACCTTGATTTTGAACTTTTAGCCTCTAGAATTGTGAGAAAATAAATTTCTGTTGTTTAAGTCTGTGCTACTTTGTTATGGGTGCCCTAGAAAACAAATACACTGCCCAATAACTATAAGCAAATAGAAAAGTGGACAAGTAAATGAAGTGACTGTTCTCAAACATTGGACAACAGGGAAGAAAAGAAAGTGATCTTTGAAAAATACAAAAATTTGGGTCCATTTGTCACTCTGGCTTTCTGCCTGAAGGCGTCTTTGAGAATGCAATGCAAAAAGGGCACACATGGCAGAACACAGTAGTATCTCTGAGTTCAGGAAACAGAGATAACAGTTCAGGGGGCTTGAGATGGATAAAATTTGCCTGAAAGAGTACCAGAAAGAAAGGATCCATATAGAGAAAGCACTCCAGAAATTTGCCTGTAGGTCCCCTCCAGGCATAGCCTAAAGACTAAACTGTGAACAGGGAGGTTAAAACTGCATGAGGCCAAGCACAGAACAAATCCTAGAGAAAGAACAACTTCCTGGCAGAGAACAGTTACTCGGCACCTATAAGCTGGACAATATGGGGCTGGCTAGCCAGAGAGTAGAGAAGGTATCTCCACTAAATACCCAGGGCATTTAGTAGAGATACCAGTAGGATCACAAGTTATAATAGTAATAGAAGCTAATTAGCTGTAGAGGAGAAGTCACTCTAACAAATCTTACAAACAAGTATCAAAGAATCAGATGGCACCGTAAGTAATATAAAGAGGGACATTTTATAATAATAAAACTCAGTTAATGAAGAAATTATAATAATTATAATTGTCTATGCTCCTAAAACAGTGTTTCAGAATATGTGAAGCAAAACCTGACAAAAGTAAAACGAGAAGTAAACAAATCAACAATTATATTTGAAGATTTCAATATTCTTCTCCAAATAATTAATAGAAATAAGTAGACATAAAATTAGTAAGGATACAGAAGACCTAAATAACTCTATATAAACAAGTGTACATAATTGATGTTTTAAAACCACAATACCCACAAATGGCAGAATATACTTTTTTTTTCAAGTACACATGCAACATTTACCAAGATACACCATATGTTGGCCTAGAAAATGTTTCAGTAAATTTAAAAGTTTTGACATACACAATATATGCTTTTTGACCACGATGAAATTAATTAGGAATTAAATAATTAAATGAATTATTTAGGAAACACTAACAAAAAGATATTTGGAAAAACCACAAAAATTTGTAAATTAAGCTGTACTGTGAAATTAGAATAAGTGTTTGAATTAATGACAATGAAAACACAGAATGTCTACACAGAGCACATTTGTGGAATGTAGATCTAGGGACAATTCTAAAGCTTTAAAGGCTGGTATTAGAGGAGAAGAGTACAATATTAATTAAATTAACTTCTATCCCAAGGAGCTAGAGAAAAAAGCAAGTCAAACTGAAAGAAAGTAGAACAAAGGAAATAGCAAAGATAAATGTGTTAAGTAACAAAATAGAAAATGAACAAACAATAAAGAACAACAGACAAACAAAGGGAGGAGACAAGATGGAGGACGAGAAAAGCCGTCAGTAAGAGTGTCTCTGCAAAAAAGACAAATTTAGGAAGAAAGAGAAAAAAATAAGCTAGCAGAGAAACATAGATCAAGTGAGGGTCGGAAGGAAGGGTGCCTGAAACTACAGGAGACTCCACGGGAAGACATTGCGGAGGAGAACTAGGAGAAAGGTCCCGAGAGGCTTGGAGACCAGCGACAAGGGTAGGTGGAGCGGTTAACTTCCCCCTCCCTTGCATCTCGGACTGCTGGTGGCTCCTGAGCGGCTGGAGAGACCTGCGGACACCAGCCCAGAGACGGCTGCCGCCAGTGAGCAGTGGCCTCTTGAGGACTCAGCGCCGGGCTCCCAGCCCCCTCGGGGCACCTCCCCGGGCGCAGACCCGAGCCTAGCAGCAGATGCCATAGTGCTCCATTCTCTCCTTCCCCCTCCCTACTCATGGGTGCCCAGAGAGACAATTTAGCCATCACACGGAGGCATCTCCAAGGAATGGGACCTTTCCTTTTGGGGCCCTACAGCAGACTGAGGGGTACTCAGACTGCGAGTTCCCTATCCGCCAGCCCTCCCAGGTGCTACTTGCCTGGGGACTCCAGGAGAGTGGGGCAAATCCCAAGGTGGAGTGAAATCAATCCAGCTTGGGCACCCTGTAGGTGATTCAAGACCAGCACCCCTCCCCCTGGCAGGGTCAGGGATTCATCTCCAGGGTCCAGGGGACAGGCCTGCAGACCAGACCCCATACACCCCGGTCACGATCGCACTGCCCTGGGGCACAGAGGAGAGATCTGTGAAAGAGCCTACTGAGGAGTGTGCGCCTTCAGGGGCAGATCAGCATGCGGGAGCAACAACCCTCCTCCCAGAAGAGGGCTGTGCACCCAGCTCAGGCCACAATCCTGGGTGGGGAATCTCCCGGCCCATGTCACAGCCAGGGGAGATCCATCAACCTGAGGTCCCGCCTGCTGGCAGAGGCCTGGGAGAGGCCACGGAGAGGGGGAGAGTGGAGGGGAGCGAGACCTGCTCCAGAGTGTGGGTCTTGGACAGCCCCACCCCCAAGCCCAGACTTTCAGCTGAGTGGAGCCATTTCAGCCCCTCCCAGCAGCTTAGCACAGAAACAAAGAACAGACCTTTGACCCCTGCTAACAGCAGTTATGGAGCTTGAGGGCAGGCTTACCCAACCCAGCCCCACCCAGACTCACTCCCAGTCCTGCCCCAACTGAGGTGGAGAATAAGGACACACCTGGAAATCCCAGGTCCCAACCCACCACCCCAGGCACAAGAAGGCCTCTCTAGAGGAACAAGAGCTAGCTACAGGACCCAAAAACAGCACTGCAGCTCACTCCTCCCTGCAAGTGCCACCTACTGACAGGGAGGTCATCCTGCACACCCTTTCACTGCATCTACTGATTCATCATAAATGGTGTGGTCGAATCTCACCCACAAACACCACCTACTGGCTCAGAGACTAAACAGGGCATGTCATTACCAAACGAAAATCTAAAGGCAAGAAGGAACAACTGATCCAGATGGGAAGGAACCAGCGAAAGAACTCTGGAAGTATGAGGACTCAAACGGAAAGCACACCCCCAAAGAGGAACAATAGCTCCCCAGCAATGGACATTAACCAAACTCAGAACACTAAAATGACAGAATTTCAAACATGGATTACAAGAAAACTGAATGATATGCAAGAAAAAATGGATAACCAACACAAAGACCCACAAAAAAAATCTAGGACTTGGAGGAAAAATTCACTAAAGAAATTGAAATATTAAAGAAAAATCAAACTGATCTCCTGCAAATAAAGGACTTATACAGGGAACTACAAAACACAGTGGAAAGCCTCAAGAACAGGGTAGATCAAACAGAAGAAAGAATCTCAGAAATTGAAGACAACTCCTTCCAATTAAATAAGTCAGTTACAGAGATCGAGCAGAAAATTAAGAGAAAAGAAATAAGCCTACAAGAAATGTGGGATTATGTGAAAAAAACCAAACCTGAGGGTAATAGGGGTTCCAGAAGGTGTAGAAGAAAACATTTAAGGGCTGGATAAGCTATTTGAAGAATTAATAGAGGAGAATTTTCCAGGCCTTGCTAAAAATCTAGATACACAGGTACAGGAAGCTCAATGGACCCCAGGGAGATTCAATGCAAATAGGAAGACACCACCTCACGCAGTCATCAGATTGACCAAAATAGCCACTAAAGAGGCCCTTCTACGAGCGGTAAGGTGAAAGAAACAAGTAACATACAAAGGAAAGCCCATCAGAATAACTCCA
>NW_012146523.1:3271323-3272464 GCF_000956105.1 Propithecus coquereli
GAATATTACAAAAACCTTTATGCACACAAACTGGAAAATGTGGAGGAAATGGACAAATTTTTAGAAACACACAGCCTCCCTAGGCTCCACCAGGAAGAAATAGAATTCCTGAACAGACCAATATCAAGGACTGAAATTGAAACAACAATAAAAAACATTCCAAAAAAGAAAAGTGCCGGACCAGATGGTTTCACACCCGAATTTTACCACACCTACGAAGAAGAACTGGTGCCTATCCTGTAGAAATTATTCCACAGCATCGAGAAGGATGGATTCCTCTCCAACACATTTTATGAAGCTGACATAACCCTGATACCAAAACCAGGAAAGGACACAACAAAAAAGGAAAACTACAGACAAATATCCCTTATGAATATAGATGTAAAAATTCTCAACAAAATTCTAGCTAACTGAATCCAAGTGCTTATTAAGAAAATAATCCATCATGACCAAGTGGGCTTCATTCCAGAGATGCAGGGATGGTTCAACATACGCAAATCTATAAACGTAATTCACCACATAAACAGAAACAAAAACAAAAACCATATGATTCTCTCAATAGATGCAGAAAAAGCATTTGAAAAAATTCAACACCCTTTTATGATAAGAATGCTTAACAAAATAGGCATAGATGGGGCTTACCTAAAAATGATACAAGCCGTTTATGACAAACCCACAGCCAACATCATACTGAATGGGGAAAAATTCAAAGCATTCCCACTTAGAACTAGAACCAGAAAAGGTTGCCCACTATCTCCCCTTCTATTCAACATAGTGCTGGAAGTCCTGGTCACAGCAATCAGGCAAGAGAGTGGAATTAAAGGCATATGAATGGGAACAGAAGAGATCAAACTCTCACTATTTGCTGATGACATGATAGTATATCTATAAAACCCCATGGATTCAAACCAAGAGGCTCCTGGAATTGATAAATGAATTCAGTAAAGTCTCAGGATATAAAATCAATACACACAAATCAGAGGCTTTCATATACGCCAACACCAGTCATACCGAGAACCAAATCAAAGACTCAATTCCCTTCACAATAGCAACAAAGAAAATAAAGTATCTAGGAATATATTTAACTAAGGAGGTAAAAGACCTCTACAGGGAGAACTATGAAACATTGAGGAAGGAAATA
>NW_012146523.1:3272514-3273707 GCF_000956105.1 Propithecus coquereli
TGAAACCCTACAAGCAAGAAGAGACTGGGGCCCCATTCTCACTCTTCTGAAACAGAATAATGCCCAGCCTAGAATCTTGTACCCTGCAAAACTAAGTTCATATATGAAGGAGAAATAAAGACATTTTCAGATAAGCAAAGACTGAGGGAATTCGTCAAGACAAGACCAGCTTTCCAAGAAGTACTCAAAACAGAATTACACAAGGATCAGCACAGTAAACACTCTCAAATGTGAAACCACTCAAAAGTTAAAGATCAAAGTCTAGATTCCACAATGGCTCAAGACAGAAAACAGAGCAACAAAATGCAACCCAACAGAATGAACAGTAATTCGCCCCACTTATCGGTTCTCTCAATAAATGTGAATGGTTTGAACTCCCCTCTCAAGAGACATAGACTGGCTGAATGGATAAAAAAAACAAGCCAAGCATCTGCTGTCTCCAGGAAACGCATCTAACCTGCAAGGATTCATTTAGACTCAAAGTAAAGGTGTGGAAATCAATATTTCAAGCAAATGGAAGCCAAAAGAAGGCTGGTGTGGCAGATTTGATCTCAGACAACTTGGTTTTTAAATCAACAAAAGTAATGAAAGACAAAAGGGGTCACTATATAATGGTGAAGGGTACAGTTCAACAAGAAGACATAACAATTCTAAATAGTATACACCCAACTTAGGGGCACCCAGATTCATAAAGCAAACTCTACTTGATCTAAACAAATTGGTAGACTGCAACACCATTATAGTTGGAGACTTCAACACCCCACTGACAGCACAGGACAGATCCTCCAAACAGAAAATTAACAAAGAAATAATGGACTTAAACACAACTCTAGAACAAATGGGTTTGACTGACATATACAGGACATTCTACCCAAAACCCCTGAATACACGTTCTTCTCATCAGCTCATGGGACATTCTCTAAAATTGACCATATTCTAGGACACAAAGAATGTCTCGAAAAATTTAAAAAAATAGAAATCACACCATACATCTTCTCAGAGCACAGTGGAATAAAAACAGGAATCAACCCCAACAGAAACTCTCATCTCTACACGAAGTCATGGAAATTAAACAACTTTCTGCTGAACGATTCCTTTATAAATGAGGAAGTAAAGATGGAAATCAAAAGATTCTTTGAACTAAATGACAAAGGTGACACAAGTTATCAAAATCTGTGGGACACAGCCAAAGC
>NW_012146523.1:3277149-3466160 GCF_000956105.1 Propithecus coquereli
TACTCACCATCAAATTGGTATTAACTGATAAACACATAAGTGTATATATAAGAATAACATCTATTGGATGTCGGGCAGGGGGAGGGGGGAAGGGGGAGCAGGGAGGAGGGGACGGGTATTTGCATGCACAAAGAGTGCAATGCACACCATCCAAGGGATGGGCACACTTGAAACTCGGACTGCGGGGGGAGTGGGGAGGCAAGGGCAACATACATAACCTAAACAACTGTACCCCCATAATATACTGAAATAAAAACACACACACACACACACACACAAAAATAAAGAACAACTATAAAACCAAAACTGTTTCTTTGACAAAAATTAATAAAATGAATAAACCCCTAGAGAGATGGGTTTTAAAAAAAGGGAATTCACACGTTACAAATATCAAAAATGATGTAAGAAAAATAGAAAGTATGAATAACTCTAGATCTACTAAAGTAATTTAATTTAATAATTAAAATTATTTCCACAAAGAGAATTCCAGGCCCAGAAAGCTTCACCGGTAGACTCTGTCAAAATTTAAGACATAAACAATAAATCCCTAACAGAAATTGTTTCAGAAAATAGAGGAGGTGAGAATACTTCCCCAGTCATTATATGAGGCCAGAACTTGGAGATACGAGTAATATAACTCGATATATTGAGTCAAAATAAATACATACATGGTTTATTGATTTGACAAAGGTGTAAAGACAATTCCAAGGAGAAAGGATAGGTCTTAAACAAACAGTGCTTGAATAATTCTATATTCATATGCAACAAATAAATATCAATTTATACCTTAAACCATGCACATAAAAAACTTAAATAATAGAATAAATGTAAAACCAAAAACTATAAAACTTATGAATGGAAACATTACAAAAAATTTCTGTGACTTTAGGTTAAAGAGATTTCTTCTAAGGTATACCAAAATTATAACTACAAAAGAAATAAGTTATATGAAGCACTTCATCAAAATAAAGAATTCTAGGGCCGGGTGTGGTGGCTCACGCCTATAATCCCAGCACTTGGGAGGCCAAGGCAGGAGGATTGCTTGAGCTCAGGAGTTTGAGACCAGCCTGAGAAAGAGATCCCCATCTCTACCAAAAACAGAAAAAATAGCTGGACGACTGCTCAGGAGGCTGAGGCAAGAGAATTCCTTGAGCCCAGGAGTTTGAGGTTGCAGTGAGCTACGATGATGTCACTGCACTCTACCCAGAGTGACAGGGTGAAATTCTGTCTCAAAAAAAAAAAAAAAAAAGAATTCCCTCTCTGAAAGACATTCCTAAGAGAGTGAAAGGATATATATAAAATATACAAGCATTATACATATATATATAAATGTGCAAATAATATCCTCTAAAAGACTTCAAACAAGACTATATAAAGAACCTCTCGAAACTAAATAATAAGAAAACAAAACATCTAATCAAAAAATGGGCAAAAGATTTAAATATGTAAAGATGGCAAATAAGCACATGAAAGGTGTCCACCATAATTAGTTATTAGAAAAATGCAATTTAAAACACTAATGAAATGCCACTGATACCTATTAAAGTGTCTGAAATTAAAAAGGGCTCAACCTAACCAAGTGTTGGTAAAAATGTAGAGGAATTGGAACTTTTATACACCTGTGATAGAAATGTAAAATGGCGCAACCACCTTGGAAAACAGTTTGGCAATTTCTTAAAATACTAAACATATACTGATCACATGACCCAGACATTCCTTTCCTCGGATTTTACCTAAGGGAATCAATAGCATATGTTCATATAAAGATTTGTACACATATGTTCACAGCAGCTCTATTTGTAATAGCAAAAAACTGAAAATAACTCAAATGTCCACCAATAGCAAAAAGGATAAATTTTGTTTTATCCATATAATAGAGCACTACTGACCAAGAAGAAAACAAACATTGTCTATATGCAAAAAAATAGATGGATCTCAAAATAATTATGTTGAATGAAAGGAGCCAGACTACAAAAGTACATAGTATATGATTCTATTTATGTAAAACGCTAGAAAATGCAAACTAGTCTGTAGTGTCAGAAAGTAAATCAGTGGTTGCTTGTGGTTGGAGAATGGGTTGGTGGGGAGGAGCAGAGAGAAGAATTACAGAATAAGCTTTTGAGTTTGAATAATATGTTCATTATATTAGCTGAGATAATGATTTCCCACGTGTATACATGTAAGTCAACACTTATCAAATTGTATACTTTAAATGTTTTCAATTAGTATCTGTCAAGTCTGTAAAAGTTACATATAAAAATACTAGAAAGGTGACATAGAAAACTAGTAAAATGTCTAATTAAGTGGTTCTTATTGACCTTTATCAAATTATAAATACTACCTGAAACCATGCACCTTATATAAATGAGTATATAACATTTGTATCATCCAAAACAAATAATTATTTGGACAGAAAAAATACAAGATGCTTGAGCTTAATCCTAGTGTTTCATTTCCAGTTATGTAAATTGTGAGAAAGAGACTAGACAGTTTAGTTTTCTTTATAGTTTCACCATCAACCCTGTATTCAGAGAGGACAAATTTGTCTGGGAAAATTATTATCAGAGCTTCCAAATTCTCAGATCCAACTGGGCTCTTGAGTTTTCAGAGCATTGCATTTGGGTCTGCTGACTGTGATGATCATCCTTATCCAAGTGAAAGACATTCAGTGTTTATTTGTGCAGGGTTCACACTGAATAGAGAGCATATTGAACACTGCGCACAATTATCCCCAATTTACTGTCTCTGAGAACATGTGCAAAGTCAAAAATGAGTGATATTGTCAAGATAACACTCAGCACTGGATATGGGACAGCAACTTATCTTTTTTTCTGTTGCCATTAGGTCAGTGTGGGGCATCAATTTTAAGACAGACCCATAGATAGGCTTTTGACAAAATGATGTGTTTGCGTGCATTTGATTAGAGAGCCTGCCTGTACTTTTTTTTTTCCCCCGCTCAGGCTTTCAGCTGAATGTGCAAATAACTTTCCCAATCAGCTTTGAATTTCCTTTTTTTTTACCCAACCAGCCCCCACCTCAGCCCCTAGTAACCATTATTCTACTCTCTGCTTCTATGAATGTGACTTTTTTCGATTTCACATATAAGTGAGATCACGTGGTATTTGTATTTTTGTGTCTGGCTTATTCCGCTTTGACATAATGTTCTCCAGGTCCATCCATGTTGTCATAAATGGCAGGACTTCTTTACATTTTAAGGCTAAATAATATTCCATGTGTATATATGCCACATTTTCTTTATTCATTCATCCATTGATGGACACTTATGGACACATCATTGATAATTCCATGATTATCGATATCTTGGCTAGTGCACATAATGCTGCAATGAACATGGGAGTGCAGTTATCTCTTTGACATGCTGATTACATTTCCTTTAGATAAATATCCATAGTGGGACTGCTGGATGACAGGGTATTTTCAATGAATATATCGCATCAGTAGCCAATAATCCGAAGGCAACCCAAGGTATTTTAAAAAATTTGTGGGCTGTGAATGAAGCACCTAGAGGCCTGGGACAATATCTGTATCTCTAGTACCTAGTACATTAACTGGCATATGGTGAATATTCCATGAAACAATGAATGAAATAAGGAAATGTATTTGTTCTTCAGAAAAGCATGCTTCCACTTAGGAGATTATACATATATAATTTAATTAGGACATTTAATATGAAATATCCGATTTCAAATAAAAAATGTAGTTCATTATATCTGAAACAAGAAGCAGTACAATTAATCAAAGTACGCACCTAAACTTTCAACAGTTTTGCCATCTTTTTTTATTTCAGCATATTATGGGGGTACAAATGTTTAGGTTACACAATATTGCCTTTGCCTCACCTGAGTCAGAGCTTCAAGCGTGTCCATCCCCCATACAGTGCACAACACACCCATTAGGTGCAAATATACCCATCCCCTACCCCTGCACTTGCCATCTCAATAGTAGCTTGCTTATGCTGGCAGTGAAGACGCCTGGAGAGCAAGTGGCGATGAAATCGCAAAAGGCATTTCCCACAGCTTGTTGAGAATTGAGTATTTTTCCTTGAAAGAAGTGGTCCAAAGCCTGGAAGAAGTGGTAATCAGGTGGTACAGGGTCTGGTGAATATGGTGGATGACAGAGAGTTTCCAAGTGCAGCCACTATAGTTTGAATAGCATTATTTGTGAGACATGTGGTCCAGCGTTGTCTTGTAAGAGCATTGGTCTGTCTCTGTTAACCAATCTCGGCTGCTTAATCTCAAGCATCCTCATCATTTTGTCCAATTGGTTGAAGTAGACATCCGCTGTGATCGACTGGCCAGGTCTCATCAAGCTACAGTGGATAATATCAGTGCGGGACCACCAAACAGACACCATTAGCTTTTTTGATGAATATTCGATTTTGGACTGTGTTTTGGCATTTCGTCTTTATCCAATCATTGTACTGAATGCTTGCAATTGTCAAAAAGAATCCATTTTTCATCATGCAAAACAGTATGGTGTAGAAATGATTTGCCTTTATGTCGAAGGATGTCTCTTCTGATGCTTGTTTAATTCATGCGGAATTATCCAGCTTCTTTACCTTGCTGATTTATTTCAAATGTTCCAATATTGTTGGAAGAGTAACATCAAACCTTGCTGCTAAGTCACATGTAGTTTGAGGTGGATTCATTTCCACTACAGCTTTCAGCTCATCATTATCCACCTTGGTCTCAGGTCGCCCACGTGGCTCCTTTTCAAGATTAAAATCACCAGAATGGAACTTCTCAAACCAGCGATGTACTGTGTGTTCATTAGCCACATCCTTCCCAAACACTTCGTTGATATTTCAAACTGTCTGTGCTTCATTGGTTCCACAACGGAATTCATATTTGAAAGTAACATGAATTTTTGACTTATCCATGGTTTCACAAAAATTGCTCTAAAAATTTTTGGAAGATAGTCAAAACTGAGGATGTACCTTCACAATAAAAATAAAACAAATGTCAAAGTGAAATGTCAAAGTGAAATGTCAGAGATATCAACTGTCAAACATAGTACTTAAGGAAATCAAACATTTCATAGCTATATGTTATGAGATTTTATGTGCCCTTGGGCAGTTCCTAGCCAGTGGCTGACTGCAGTGGGGTATGAGATCTCAGCTCAGTTGTTTTGGGTTAAGGATAAAAATTATGAATAACTTACTACTGCTTCCCCTTCAGGATAAGACAGATACTCTTTGCCTGATATCACACCATTGTTTAGCCACTTCCTCCCACTCCTGCATTCCATACTCCCCAGTTTCTCCTGACATCCCTGCCCTAATGAAGTATTCACATATGAATCCTTATTTCAGGGTTCGATTCTTAAAAATTTGACCTAAGATAAACTTCATCCTTATAGTCACAAGAAATGGTGAATTCAACACAAGCATACTTAAATAATAAAAAAGGGTTATTGGCTCAAATAACTAGATATGTTTGCAATAGAAACAGTCTCAATAATCAGTGATGACATGAAGGATATTGTTTCTTCATGTTCCTATGTCCTCCTTTATGTTTCATCTTCAAGCTGCCTTTCCTCATGGTAGAAAAATGGCTGCAACAGTTCCAGCCTTTACATCTGCAAAACATCATCCCTAAGAGGAGCAGCCATCTCTTATGACTACTTATTTACAAAAGCAAGAGTGGTTCCCCTCCCCCCAGTTTTCTCCCCCCCGAAAAAAATCTCTCCTTGTATTTTTTTGTCCTGAATTTGGTCATGTGCCCAATACTTAACCAATCTCTGTGAACCACGGAACAATCTCCCCTGCGTTACCCGAACCAGTCACTATGACAAGTGAAATAAGGCTAATTGATTCGGTTGGTCCCACCAGTGACCACTTCTGACTGAGGGTGGGGTCACCTTATCCATAGAACAGACACCTAAATGTCACCCTGGACCCTATTAGAAGGTGGGAATTGGGAGATAGATGCTAAAGAGGCAACAAATGAATATCCACTCTATGTTGGAGTCTTAGAAAAGTGTTTAATGAAATTAGTTTTAGAATGGAAAGAAAAAATCCTGACCTCAACCCTGGAAGGGCACATGGACCTTTGTTCCAAAATTCTACTGCCTTAAATTTATTCAGGTCCAATCACTCTTGTTCTTTGTTTCTTTAGTCCCAAATTTAAATTCCTCAGAGTGCAACTTTGATTGGAACAGGTTGGTTATATCATCACGGCCAAAGGGACAAGACCATTCAGTCAAGTCATTACTACTGCAGGCTAACACCTACACACTGAGGCCATTCCTAGAAAACTTAGCAAGGCTGTTGCAAAGGCAACTCCTCCTGGAAGTGGCTATAACTATGTAATGGCCTGAGGGCTAGGAAGTTAATTAGTCTCTGATTGGATTCATCTTCATGCTCAGGGCTGCATCAACACCCTTAGAAGCCCTGAGCTTTGATTACCATGCCTCCCCAATCACTACCTATAATTCAAAATGAAAAAAGGTCCCATAACACCAGTGAAAGGAGGTTTGATGAAATTGTATTATTTCTCATAATAGCAGTTTCAAATTTTGTGTTTTCTTTCTTTCTTTTTTTTTTTTAGTGAAGCACCATTAGTACTCTAAGCCTTCATTTAGTGTTCTGCTTCGGTGATCCAACATGGATCACCCTCATGAAATTACTGTAGAATTCAGAATCACCATCAACGAATGCAGTAAACCACAGGGCAGCATGAGTGGGGATGCAGGCGATGCGAGAGTGCAGTCTCACGTGCTGATATCGCTGAAGGACATGTAGCCGACACGCCCGTGACCCACCCTGACTTTGTCAGTGCTCGCTGTTCTTGTGCTGCCCGAGGACTTCTTCCTGCCAGCACCTACAGCCCCGTGAGGGTTTTCTCTGGCCAAAAGAAGTGTGCTTAACCTAGGCAGAGTCCCGGGAGTTAATGTCCCTCAGGACAATCCCCAGGCAATGAGAAACATGATGAAGGAAAAATACTCCATTCCTCATACGGTACAACTCTGGCAATTCAAACCATCTCCTGGCATCTCCTGGAAGGACGGAGCCTCCTTTGGCCACACTGGATTTTCCCCTTCCTTGACTCCCTTCTCCTCTTCCCTTAGGGTGCTCCTAGAGATTATCTCCCAAAGAAACTGTAGTCAAATCATTATCTACGGATTCTGTGGAAATCCAAATAAAGACAGAATCCAAGGAGAGGCCATAACCAAGGGAAGCCAGACAGTTGTATCTTCTAGATGAGTTGATAAATTCAGTCTGGGACATAACCATACAGACAGGGAAACTAGACTTTTTTCACTTCACTAGCATGATCAATGTTTATTGTTAAAGTTAAACTTCAACTTCTTTGAAGAAGATTTTTTTCCTTTTTAGACAAGGTCTCACTCTGTTGCTTGGGCTAAAGTGCAGTGGCACCATCATAGTTCACTGCAACCTCAAATCCCTGGGTTTAGCCTCCTGAGGAGCTGAGACTACAGGCACATGCCACCATAACCAGCTCAGTTTTCTATTTTTTTGTAGAAATGGGTCTCACCATGGTGCTCAGGTTGGTCTTGAAATCCTGGCCTCAAGCGATCCTTCTGCCTTGGCCTCCCAAAGTGCTAGGATTATAGGCGTGAGCCACTGGGCCTGGCCTGTTAAATTTCTCTTATCTAAGTACACGTTGCTAATGATATGCTAGAAATTCAATGAGTAATTTCATAGTAAGATAGAATTTGTTCTAGGAATCAGTATGCCTTTCTATCAATAGTACCCCCATCAAGGTGCCTAGAGCCCAGTGAATAATCAGAAAGTTGCTAGGTTGGCATTGATATAGAACAAAAGGAAAAGAATATTTGTAGGGTTATTTATCCAGGTCATGGTGATGTTTGATGAACCACCCCTGCCCTATAATAGAGACCCTCTTACTGATGGCCAGAATTCTCTTGACCCCCAGATTTAGGGATGTTCTCTTCAACAATGGGGGGCTGTCAAGATGGCATCTCAGAGCCTGGTTTTCTACGGAAGATACCCCTTTTAACCGAAATATTCCTTCTCCACAAGAAACAACTGATCTATAATCCTACTCCCTGGCACACAGTCTCCCCTGCACAGTGTGGGCTCTCTTTGATTTTACTCCTGGAGGACAATTATTTTCACTATTTCTTTCCCAGTATTGAGTGGACACCTCATTATTACCTACAAACAATTTTTTAAATGTTTTTATGCTTTACACATCTAAAAATAACTCAAGGTAGCTCACAATAATGCATATAATATCACAAGAGAATATAAATTAGAAAGAAGTGAGGGAAAATACAAGTAAAATCAAGGGAAGTGTCACAAAATGGAGCTAGGAATGATATTAAAACCAATATGACATGGCATTTTTAACTCTAAGCTTGCTTAAGCCTGTAAGGGACTAAATCTACAAATATAAAACCACTGATAGAAGTCCCAGTGTTTATAGCTCCTAGAAACCAATGTTTGTTCTCTGTCTGGGACACAGGGTCTTTTGTTCATCCGCACAGGAGGCTCCATCAAATTGACGGTAGTCCATGTTCAAAAGATTTACAAGCTTCCTTGCCACCTCAAATAAAAGTAGCAATAACCAAAGCTGTTGTTCTCCTCTCTTTCTTGGATCCCCTTCTGCCAAGAAAAAACAGAATCAGAGAGGTGCCACGAAAATAAATAGACTTAATGCTATCTATTTATTTTCAAAGCGTCCACCTCTGACAAACAGTAGCTGAAGTCCTTTGTCATTTGAAAAGAATTAAGCTGAAATTATGAATGGCTTTGCCGCTATTCAAACTAATGCAGGCACTTTCACCTCCCCCCCTCCCTTCGTCCTCTTCCCCATTTATTTTTATGGTGACAATTTCCAGAGCTTTTCTCTTTGATATTCTTATAATGAAATTCACTAAAAGGAGAACAGAGAGATTTTCAAGAGGAATTATAAGCTTGACAGACTATGGCCATTTAAATTAGTTTAATTAAATCCTAAATGCTTTAAGAGAACATAGCAAACTAACAACAATAACAAAGAAACAAGAGAAGGGCCTCAGTTTTACTGTCAGCAAAATAAATAAAATGAAGTAACACTGTTCTGTCTAATACAAATCTTCCTTTATTTCTCATGCTGTGCTCATAATGAGCATGTCCTAGAATTTTTTTGTTATGTGGTCTGCAATGGAGCTGTCCAAGAAGCAGCCTTCTCTTCCATTCTCATCTCTCAGATGAGAGGTCTTTGCATGCTTAAATGCCTATCTCTAGCTTTCCTTTGTTGTTCGAAAAGATGACTGCATTTCAGAGATGCACGGAAATCTCTCCTTGCAGGCCAAGCTGAAAGCTTCCTGAGTCCATTTAACCTGCTCACAAACTGAAGTGACCAAGGGCCTCTCTGTAACATTTCATTTAACCATTTTCTCATTAAAGTAGCAGTTATGAAAACTATGTCTGTTCTCTGAAATTTTTTTAAATAAGGGAATGAACTTTATTCTGAATGATTTATTTAAAAGTGCCAAGCCATTCCCAGGCATTTTAGGACATAGGATAGTGTTTCTTTAATAAGCCTCAACTTTATTAATAATTCTGTTTCCTACATCTCTACAGTGGTGGTAAGGCCAGTACCTACCACATAAGCGTGGTATAAGAATTAGAAGAGAAAATAAATGTAAAGTGTTTTGTACAGTGTCTGATATAAAGTAACCATTCATTTAATTAGTCATGCTTATTAGTAGCATCTTCTTGTTTTTAATGACCATATATTGAGAACATATTCTATGTCATGTATTGTAATAAGCACTTTTTTGTATAATTATCTATAATATTATCTTCACAGCTACCCTGAAAAATTAGTTCTATAAAATTTGTTTTCTTCTGATTATAAAGTAATACATACTCTTTGTAGAAAATTTGGAAAATGAAGAATAATGTGTATAAGAAAATGGATTATCTATTGTCCTGCATCCAGAATTAATTAAATCTTAGTATGTTTTAGCCCAGTGATTGCCTTTACATGTAAATACATACACTTCACAAAATTGGACTCACTGCAAATACATGTGATCTCTTTCATTTGCTTCCATTTTTGGCATAAGCCTTTTCCCAGAACATGGAATATTTTTAAATAGTATTGGCCCTGAAAGAATGCATAGTAACATATTTAACATTCTGCAAGGTAGCTATTGTTGTCCCCAATTTGTAGTTAGAGAAATTGAAAAGAAATTGTAGCTAGGAAAGCTGAGTGATGTGCTGAGGCAGCACAGTTTATGCGGAGGAGACCCAGGATTCAGAACCAAATCTGTCTGGCTCCAAAGCAGATGCTCTGTGCCCCTTCTATAGGCCCTTGGCCTGCCCTGGAGGTCACCAGCCGACATCTCTATACATGCGCATGGCTTTGTGTCACTCTCTGTCTGAAGCTGCTCTTTAGCTGAAGGGCATGTTCTTGGCTCCTACCTGGCACAGCCTGGAAGTGCCTCTAGGTTAAGAGTAACTCTCCCAGGGTGAGATGGGAGTTGGCACCCAAAATACCTGAGCTTCCTCGCAACCCAGTGGACATTTCCAAGGAGTGATCCCCGCAGCTCTTCAGAGGGTCCCCAGTGGGACCAAGCACCTGCTGCCCACATAGTAACCTGCTCACTTGTGTACCTTTGCTGTCCTGCTTTCCCCTGTCCCCCCACTCCCTCACAGTGCTTCCCAAGTAAACACGAACAAGGACCCTCACCCAAGTGACTCCTTTTGGGGGATACTCAAACTAAGACAATCTCAGGCATGCTCACATTCAGCATCCCTCGGAGGTGCTTGTTGATCTGCCTCCCAAACCCGCCTTTGCATTATCTTACCATTATACTAATAGGTGAATCACTTTTGGGTGATCATGACATCTACAATAGTACTGACTTTCATGCCTATGGGTTTAATTCCTTAGGAAGTTATTCCATTTCTTAGTTTTCGTCTTCACAGAAGACCTATTAGGTGAGCAAGTCAGTTCTTACAGGCCCATTTTACAGATGAGGTAAAATTGGCCCAGGTAAGTTAGCTACATCACTCAGGGTCTCAAAAGGAGTTAATGACTATTTTCTGCAGTTTCCTGTTGAATTCTATCACATACAGATTCTCTGCTAAGCACCACGGCTTGTTCTGTATTTCACAGTCTGAAACAATAAGGAAAGTGGTAATTGTAGAAAAAATAATAATTAGTTAATTAAAAATAAACTGGCAATTGGAAAAAATAATTATTTCCTTAGAAATAAATGAGATGGTAATAGTGCTTAGTATGTTAAGTTTCATTGTTTTTCCCATGAATTGAATGAATTTGTAATACAGTTTAAATATCAAGGAGTTTAACCTTATCTGCTAGAAAAGGACAAACAAAATATGAAAAATAAAAGGTCACATTTTTAAAAGTAACCATCTCTCCCCTTTTTGTATACATTTTTCCTCTGAAAAAACTTCCTGTTAGAGCTAATTGATCAACATAAGGAAATGTGCAAAAGGAACTTCATTCATTCTGTGTGGAAGATTTTGAATTGATAGCATAAGATGGAGTTGCTTTGGGCAAAAGTCCGAGATTTCAATCTCACTAAAACTGCAGAGGAATTATTTACACACATAAATAACTACACAAGCACATCTCTGACAAACACACAGAACTCACTGATGATCGCTTCTCTTGGGGCTGTTCCCCAGACTCTACGTAGCTCTGTGCTCTGTTTTTTTTTAGGTTCTCAATCTTAAAGAATCCATCATTCCCATCATTTCAGACTATACCCTTGTGGATCTTTCTTAATTTAAAACACAAGATCTCTTCTTTTATTCAGACTCCAGCCACATATCTTCCACTACCAGCTGGAAATTTTTATTTAGATGTCCTAGAATGGCTTAAACTTAATGTGTCTAAAAGCAGACTTTTGGCTTCTTTCCCAACATCATTGTCTATGTCCATACACTCATTTACCCTAAATGTCTTGCATCTTCTTTGACTCATTCTTCTTTGTTCTCCATGCCCAAAGACTGATTCCTATCATTTTTCCTATTCAAAGTGGAATCCCATTGTAACAACGTTGTTTAATCACCTATGCCTGAGTCACACTAGCAGGTTTCCTCTGCCCCCGCCACCCCCACCCGCCATCCTCACCTCCGATTCACTGCTACTCCAGGTGTCACTGGGGTCCTGCTCTCTCCCAAGTTCCCCACTGACTCCCTGCACCAAGGGTGATTTCCTCTGTTGGATTCCCAAGACTCTAATATGTCCCCATTTTGGTCCAACTCTATGCTGTTTATTCTGCTACATGTACCCTCAGTTTTGGTCAGTGTCCAAAGTCCCAGAGCTCTCTGGTCTTTCAACCCACCAACTTTTTCGTTATTTCACACAGGTGCATAAAATAATGCTCTCTGACGTTAGGGTTTAATTCCTATTCTTTGTTCACTAAAGTACCTAGTACAGTGTTAAACACAAGTAGAAGCTCAATAATTATTCATTAATCCAAAAATTAATGACTAAAACATAATTTTTGAGAGTAAGGAATGCATATTGCAGGTGCCAATAAACAAATCCACTATGTTGGATATCCATTATAGCTGATGCATTGCCTCTGGGCTTGTAGGCAGGGATGAACCCTTGTGGCCCACTCCCCAGGCAGAAGTGCTCTGTTGCCCAAGCCAACGGTGTGACAGTCAGAAGGCAAAGTCCAGAGCACGCCAGGTTAACTCAGGATCTAGTAAGCCAACTCCCTAGTCTCTGATCACATCTCAGTGGATTTCAGTGGATGTTGCTGGTTTATCCTGGAGGAGAGAGGGAAACTCACTGTTTTCACAAAGGATAATATTGGGGGCATCTATAGAAAAAAACAAAAAATCATCTTGTACCCAAAAAGAGGAAAACAAATACTGCACAAATTAAACCCCATATGTATGAGTCAAGTGTTGCTTGAATCTGACACTTAGAAACAAAGTCTCAACAGAAGAGGTGAGTTTGAATTCCAAGCCAGTGGCCCCCAAACCCTGGCTGTTCATCAGAGTCTTGGAGGTAGAAAGGTTATATTAAAAATTACTGACGCCTGGGCCCAAACAACCACAGATAATGATTTAGTAGCTCAGGAGCAGGGCTCAGGCATATGCGATTTTTCAAAGCTCCCCAGGGAACTCTGATGAGCATTCAGGATTAGGGACCATTGTACTAGATGTAACAGCATGGAGTAGATGTATATTTCGGTCCCTTTTCTGTATTAGGATTCTATGATTTGAATGAATAAACCAAGTACTGTGTCAAAGAAGGTGCTTCTGGGATAGGAAAACATGGCTTGGTAGAGGAAGATATTTTCTAGCCCATATGACTATAATTTAGATTCTCCTGCACAGCAGACTGTAATACAGCTATATGCTTAAGCTACTCTCATTCCAAAGGTAAAAGGAAATAGACCTGTTGCTCTCATCAACTTTAAGGATTCTAAATGGCTACAATTTGCAACGCCTATTGACCTCCCATATCAGAACCAAGAAGTATTTTAAATCTAATTAAAACAATCCTCTTCAATCTTTTCAAGTAGATAAGGTTCAACATTGAATCAACAAGTAGGAAAGGTTCAAGGAAAAATTTATCAATAAGGACAAATCCAAGTAATGTCTACTTAAAGGTAACTAGTGTATTTATAATAAGGGAAAGAGAACCCTACTTTCTCAAAATATTGAACTCCACAGTTTTCCTGTTATTCCTGGAATGTCTACGATTTCTCCTCCATTCCCTTCCACTTTCCTGTTCAAATAATTGAGTTTGAATTTCCATATGAAATGTCAGATTACATCACTAGTCCACTCACTAACAAACTTACATGGAACCATTTTTATCTTACACAGAAAGCCTTTATGCATTCTTGCCACCGCCCTTAGTGCGTTTTCAATTTACAGCATCAGCAAGTGAGTTTTCACTTTGAAATAAATGTGATCATTCTTAGAAATAGGAGCAGGTGTTTGTTTCAGAACCTGGCTGACTCTGTGGCTGCAATTGAAAGTACACTGCCAGTGACACCCCTGGGAGTGTCCTTTATAGACAACTCTTAGCCAATCAACGAACTTTTAGAGCCTCGATGCCTGTCGATTTAGGGTAACCCCACAGGAAGAAAAAGACGTATTTTCCACTTAAAAGCCCCGAGGATCTGAAACTTCACAAGATGTTCATTCCTTGGGGTTAATTTGTTGCTGGATTTTAGACAGTTAACCTGTTCATAGTAATTTACACCATAGTGTGAGCTAGTTCATTAGCCACTTGATGCTGTGACCTCCAGCTGTTATTTTCATCTGGATCAGGGAGAATAAGATGAGTAGAATCATTTCCAGGATGTAGCAAATTGATGTGATGACCATTGGCCCCTCAAGGACAGCGCAAGAATTCCACTGTAGCAATTAAATATGTCTGTCTGAGCTGCACAGTAAGGCTGCCTGGGGCCAAAGAAATTGATCTGAGATGCAAATACTCACACTCAGCCTCTAACTTTCTCTATCCCACTCAGCCGCTCACTGGAAAAACAAAAGTGGTGAGCTCCTGGACACCGCACACCTCCCCCTGGATTCCTGGGATTTCCTGGGTGAGTTTTGAAGGTCCTGCTTCCCCTGTGCTTGACATACCCTTCAAAAAGGTTTCAACTGTATGGCAATAGTAAAGTAGAGAGAGCGAGAGGTAGACAGAGTATTCCTCAGCCCGCCATCCGCTTCGAGACAGTCCTAGTCGGGAGGGTGGGTTTAGAGTGTGAGCTCTTTCCCGGGTCTGACGGCGGCACTCTGGAGGGGTACAGCAGCTTCCTTCTACCTCATCTTTTTGTGACCAGTCTCTGTCCCCATAAATCCACACCCCATGATATAGCCAGAAAGATGTTCTAAAAGTATGTATTTCCTTTCCCAAAACCTTTCAAAAATTTTCCCATCACCTCAAGATGGGTTCCCTGATAGTGGGACACTTGCCACTGGTGGCTCTGAGAATGCTTTTAGAGACTCGTGGTAATGGGGTTACCTCACATCGGGTCCTGCAGCTGCGTCCTCCCAGATCCCTCTCCACCCTGCTAAGTGAAAAGTTAGCTGTTAGTATGCCTTGTGGCTGTCACACTCCTCAAAAACTTTCTCATTTTCCTCTTTAGCTAAGAGACAATTGGCTCAGGCTCAGAGCTTTTAGCAAGCGAAAGTATCTAGCAAGACTTTAATAGTACAGTTTGTTTTTACTTTGCTTCATTATCTTGTATTTATAGCAAATGAGATGGGTTATTATTTATAATAGTAATAGAGTTTTCTTATACAAAACATTTATTTAGTAAAAAAGTCAGTAAATTTAAAGAAGATATTAAGTAATAGATTAAGTAAACAATATTGCAATACTCAGATTTAACAAAAATTGGGATACTGACAGACTGAAGTTTAGAAAATGCTGAGCCCAGGGGTTACAGTCTACGCTACTTAACATGCCATTCAAGGCCTTCAGCATCTGTTCAATTTCCCTGTCTGGCCACATGGATGACCAACCACCTTGTCGCATCTCACTGCATCTTGTCACGATTCTGGATGCTTGGAGTCCAACCCTCCTCCTCATCTTGCTATGGCTTCCAGTTCTTTGTGTCTCAGCTCAGGTTTTTGTTCTGCCAAGTTCTCCTGACATAGCTCTTCTCCATTCCCATTGCCTGGGATAGCTTTCTAGATTCATTTATTCTTAATCTACTATATGCCAGACCTCCCCTCACCTCCTGCTCTGCTCCCATGAAGCATTCAGTCTAGTGGGACTGAGACCCATGTAAAGGAATGATTGCAATATAGTGTAGTGATCACAATGCTAGCAGTAGCTAACATTTACTAAGTGCTTATTATGTGCCATTCTCCTTATACATAATTTCCAAGTAATCTTACTAATAGTAGCACTAGGAAGGAGGTACTATTAATACCACAGATTTGAGAACACCAAGACAGAGGTTAAATAACACTCTCAAGGCTACAGGACTACACATGGATAGTAACTAACCATGCCAAGGGAGGGAAGCGGGAGAGAGGGATGCTTTTTGGATCAGTGCTGTTGGAAGGCACACTTAAATGTAAATGAACTTTGATGTCCCCATCTCAACCATTTTCCAACAAACAAAGAGATGTGAAGACATCAGAGACTGTGCTTAAAGCAGGAGCCAGCACTGCCTGAAACCCTTCTCCCTTCTGCCTGCGAGGCAGAGATGTCACAGTCTCTGCATGTACATGGTTCCTGTCCCTGGCAAGAAGCAACTGTTGTCCTTGTGGGGACCTTAGCAGCACAGGACATAAAACAGTGCCTATGAGCATTGTTGCTGGACACCTCAGGGGACATGATGGTAGAAGCAGATGACATTTTCCTCATATTCTAAAATGACTTCATTATGTCTCATGTGGACTAAATGTTCACTACCTTAGAATAGCAATGTGTTTTCATTTGCATTATCTGCTTTCTGCTCACATCCACCCTGGGATAGCTGGCCTTTTCTTGTAAAGTAAGGTGTTCTTTCATAGCCCCACTTTACAGTTGAAAAACTGAGGCTCAGAGAGGCTAAACATTTTGTTCAAGATCACATAATTGCTTAATTCTAAGAACTGAGATTTGGATATGAACCGTTGGCTCCAAAACCAGTGCTTTTTCTATAACACCATAGCTGCTCCCATAAGGAAGTGGTCAGAGTTTTGTTGTTTTGGATTCACATTTTCTCTGAAAATGATATGTCAGCCGGCTGGGGATTATTTCTGGTGTAAGACGGTATGGGAAAAGAATAGGATCACTAACAAAAAAATCCTAGACCTGATATCTTCAACTACAATTCAGCAAAATGTCGGCTTTTTGTGGAATGGTCGTGTCCAGACTGGCATTGCTGTGGGACATCACCAGTGTTGCCACAAGGAGCCAGAAGAAATTCCTTCCTGACATAGCCAGGCACCCTCTCTGCTGTGCAATCCATCAGTCTGGAGCCTAAGGTTCAGCATCTTCCTGGTTTCTCTTCTGCTGTTGATTGCCATCATCAGGGTCAATCTAGATAGCTAGGGCAATAGCAGTCTCTAGAGACCCAGCATCTGGGCTCTGTGCTGCTGTCTTCAGACAGTGATGCAGAAACTGAGCACCAACCATAGGTACAGGCAGGTGGGGATATCAAGTTGCCTGCTTGTGGTTTGGTGCATGGTAGAACATGGAGCCACTCCCTCAACGATTCCTGCCCTCCCTCCCCAAAGACAGGCTTGCATTTCCTTTTGGTTGGGGGAACAGATGATCCTCCTGGAACTTGACCATATCCAGCTTTATCTCCTACCATATCTCCATGCTTTAACTTCACCAAACTCCTTCACGTTTTCCCAGGAGGTCATGACTCTCTTGTTTTCATGCCCTTTACCATTTCTTGGTCTATAATGACCTGCCTTACCTTTTCCATGTCTAAAAACCCTGCCTATCTTTAATACTTAACTCGAATTCCACCTCTCTTGGGAAGTTCTCACTGCGTCCTCCTCTATTCTGCCTTGGAAACTGTATAACTTCTTAGTTCTAATACCCCATATCAAACAAGTTATGAGTTGTCTTGAAACCAACTCCTCCAATTACTGATAATAACACTAAGAAATTTATCAACTGCTCTGAATATCTCTTTGCTCATCTTAAAATAGGAATAATAATAGAGCTTCCTCAGGAGAATACGTTATGGATTAATAGCATATACTTAGCATGGTGCCACAATGTAGACAAAACAGATAGCAATTAGTTGTAATTCTCCTGCTACAAATAAGATTTCATCACTCCATACTTTGTAGAACAGTTACTTGGATACATGTCACACATTGATTGTTGCCTCAGTTTCCCCAGTGGGTTCAGTCCATGGACCTGTCAAAGGGAATGAGTGGGAAAAGGGAGAAATAGTGAGGAAATGGAGATTGAAGCAAGCATGGATTTTTATTTGCCATTTTCTGCCCAACAGAAGACTGCTGTAGACTCACCAATGTGCTCCTGCTCTACCAGGCTGCAGCCCTTTAAGCCAGAAGAGCCATGGGTTTATCAGTATAACAGCTTCCTCCTGGCCTCTGATACTGTGAAGAATCTGAGATAACTGACTCTTGTCTCTGCTTCCTGCCAAAAAGGTTGCGACTCTGGCTTTTCACAATAGGCAGCCATGAAGATTCCTCACCTTATCTCTTAGAACATGCTTAAAACAAGTGTCTTAGGCTTTCCCTTTCATGGGCCCTAATTTTAATTCCCAAGACTCAGGAATATACCTGAGAAGTGTTGTCTAGGAGACGTTCCAGTGGAAAATGTTAGTCTCTCTGCAGGGATAGAAATAACTAATACTACATGGAGCTTATTATGTGCTAGGTACTCTTTTTGAGGACTTTACAGAAATTAACTCAATTCTCACAATGACCATAGAGGGTAATCTCTATTATCGTCTCCATTTTACAAACGAGGAAACTGAGGCAGAGAGGCTGAATTACCCAAGGTTGCACAGCTAATAAGTTACCAAGCTGGGACACAAACCAGAGCCTATGATTGCAATTTCTAAGCTACACCCCATTAATAGATAGCTGGAAAGTCGCTTATACAGATATGAGTCTAAAAGTTGATTTAAACTCTCTCCTTGAGACTTAGCTGCACTACCATTTTCCCTTAGAAACTTCCTCTAGCACCTGCCCCAGCCTATTCCCTGCACTAATTTGGGTGCCACTTCTTTCTTTTTCCTCCTATCATTCTGGATCCACCTCAATCCTGATTCCCCCAACACACCGCCAACTAGACTGAGGGCTCTGGATAGCAAACAACGTTTTTATTCATCTCTGCCACGCCAGTGTCTAGCACAATGCCTGACACAGCAATAAATAGTATGAATAAGTTGGTGAATAAATGAATAAATGATTAAGATTATATTTGTCTATCAAATCTATGGGAATCAGTCTATACTATTCCATTTCTGGAAAGCTGGGGCCTGTGCTTTAAATATTTTTATATCCCCCATATTTTTTGGCTTAGTAGCTGTCTCATAATAAAGGCTCCCTAAATACTAGTTGAAAGAATAAATGAATAAACAACTCTTTTCTGGAACTCCTGGTAAAATTTGTCCCTGCCCCTTTCTCTGCTCTGAGTCCCTGTGTCTGGTGCTTTAGCCCCCACAGGCTTCAACTGTGTAGCTTATTCATGTTTAAAAATGAAGATGACACTCTACTCTCTTAGAAATATTCTAGACTCCAACTGCTATTTTTAAAAGGGACAAGCACAATTGTGGTTACAGATCTATGGGAGGAACAGCAGGAGTTTATCATTTGTTGGTGCTGGGGAATAATTCCAACATTTATGGTTCATTTCTCCCTTTCTCTCCCCATCGGGTTTTCTCAGTTCTCGAGCTAGATAATGTCCTGCCACGTTACGAGAAAAATAGTACTAAATATGATGGTAATCTCTATCCAGGGAGTCTGGAAACATGTTTTGTCACTCTCTCTTTTCTCTCACAAAAATGGCAGAGGTAGGGGTGGGGGTCCTGAGAGGGGTTAACTAACCTCAACATTTATCACATCCAACCAACGTTATTATTCAAGGCACTGTGAAGGATGCAAAACTAATTATTTTATGTAGCCCTTCTCTTCTCTTTTTCCTGCCTTCTGTATTAAGGAAAAGATGACTAGAAAAGCCATCCTCTACATTCCACATGCCGTTATGCAACTGGTAGGAAGACCTTGAGCCACAGGTCTCTTGGGTCCCTTTTAGGCAATAACATCAAATTGTAGTAGGTAATTGCAGCCCACAGTAATCTCTGCCTCCTGGTAATCACACCATTGGACAGTTCCCTCCCACGTTGTACTGGAGTTAGTCTCTGTGACCAATAACATATAGAAGAATTGATGACATGTCACTTCGAAGATGAGATTGCATCCCTCCTGTGACTTCTGTATTCGTCTTGCTCCCTCAGATCATTCACTGTGGGGAAGCCAGCTGTTGTACTGTAAGCAGCCCTATGGGCAGCACTCCATGGTGAGGAACTTCAGCTTCCTGCCAACATCCGTGTGCATGGGCTTGGATCTTCTAACCGAGTGAAGTATTGGGAAGACTGTAGCCCTGGGCAACATCTTGACTGTAACTTCAAGAAAGACTCTCAACCAGACCCATCCATCTAAGATGCTCTCAGATTCCTTACCCCCAGAAACTGAGTGAGATCATCGACGTTTGTTGTTATAAGCTACTAGGTTTTGGGGTAACTTGTTACATAGAAATAGTTAACTCATACAGCTTTGTGGTTAGTGCAGGGAGTTAAAATACAGCAGACTGGGGTTTGCACTGCCACTTGTTAGCTGTGTAACCTCTGTGGGTTCCTTACTTCTCCGAGCTCCAGGCTCCTCTTCATCTCACAATACTCATCTCATAGAGATGATTAAATGAGGAGAAATGCTTGCATAAATACACTTAGCACTGAGATTGACACATAGTTTAGTGCCCATTAATTCAACATTAACTTAAGGAAACACCCAATTAAGTCTAAATATTTAAAAATTCTCATTTATCTGCACTTGGTGTAGAGCTAGCTCTAATTAAAACAGTGGAGAAAACATACTAGTAAGAATTTAATGAGCAAGATGATGAGATGGGCAAACATTAGGTAAAAATGTTGGATGTCTAGCGGTCTAGAAGGGAGCCTGTGGCCGGACTCATTTGTATATTCAGATAAACTCCCACAGAGAGATATTTTAGCTTGCCAGCGGGACGTAGAAATTGTTTGCATTATGGCCCAAACCCTGGTGAGATGACCTGATGGTAAACACTTGAATAACAATCTCTTCTCTCCTTTAAGAATGGTTTATCCTCAGGAAAATCTCCACTAGAAATGAAAACATAGCTTCTCATTGCTCAGATAGAAACACTGTAACACGGAGAATTTAGCCTCCTGTCTGAGGTCCAGGATAGACATGCATGGGATTAGAACCCTCAGGTTGTGCTCTGCCTCCAAGTCTCTTACCTCAGTGCTGAGCTGCAAGCATACATCCCAGAGCAGCTGAGACACACTCAATTCCTTATGCTTGCTTTGCTAGAAGGAGAATGACTACAAAGCCAAGTGTAACAACTTATGCCTGACACTGTTAAGTAAAACTCAGGCCAAATGTGTTGCCTGGGAATTCTGTTCAATGCTCTAATTCTTGCTCTCTACATGTAAAATGTAGTTTATGCAGAGCTTTAACAGTGACAAAAACTCCAAATCTGATCACTCCACAGGTGGTCCAGATGCAGTCTGAGGCCACCTTTAGGGTCCTATCATACTGGGGTCACTGCTGACCTGCTAAACCTTCTGTGCCATTGGAGGTACTGTTGACTTTGGTTCTGGTTTGCTGAGGATGCTGCTGAATGTATCAAAGTTGAGTTCCACAGCACCAGGGATGCTGCTGACTTTCTCATGGTCAGAAACAGCTTGCTGAAAAGCAAAGCTTCCCTCTGCAGACAGGAACAGGGAGGACTTGCCAGCTCCGCACTCACTTTGTGCATGAAAGTTCCCTCGTGATGACAGCCCAAATAGGAACTGAAGAGTCTGCAATGGTTGCTGGCTTTGGAGAATGATTCTCCCCAGCTGCCAGTTTCATGCAAACTTTTGGGGGCTATTTTCCAGGTATCTCAAACTGGGCCTCCGGTTACTAGAATTTATTAGATCACAAGTAGTTTATAATAGCATGCTCAGAATCAGGGCCAGCTAATGTCACTGTTCTCTCAGAGTGTGCCGGACTGGGGCACACTCTGCTTGTCTCAAAGCGCCGCAGCCATGGAGTGCCAGAGGGTGTGATAATGCTGGGCTAGTCTCTAGGGCAGTGCTTACCAAAGGGTGTCATGCAATTCTGGTTATTCCTTCATGGTCCACACTCTCACTCCTTCAAGTCTTTTTTTCTGCATCTTTCTTGAGGTATGATTGAAAAATAAACATTGTATATATTTAAGATGTGCAACATGATGTTTTGTTATGTGAATATATCCTAAAATGATTCCTCCAATCAAGTTAACCTGTGTGTCACCTCACACACTTACCTTTTTTGGTGACAACACTTAAGATCTACTATTTGAAAAAATTTCAAGTATACGAGACATTATTATTTACTATGGTCACCACGGTGTACATCAGATCTCCAGAACATACTTATCTTCTAACTGAAAGTTTGTGCCCTTTGACACACACATACCCCCAATTTCCCCCATCCCCTGATAACCACCATTCTGCGCTCTATTTCTATAGTTCGACTTTTTTAGATTGCACACCTAAGGGAAATCATGTAGTATTTGTTTTTCTTGTCTGGCTTAATTCACTTAGCATAACATCCTCCAGGTTCATCCATGTTGTCACAAATCGCATGATTTCCTTCTTTTTTAAGGCTGAATAATGCTTCCTGTATACACACACACACACACACACACACACACACACACACACACACACATTTTCTTTATTCTTGCAACTGTTGATGGACACTGGGGTTGTTTCCATAATTTGCTTATTGGGAGTAATGCTGAAGTGAACATGGGAGTACAGATATCTTTTGACACACTGATTTCATTTTCTTTTGACATATATTCAATAGAAGGGTTGCTGGATCACATGGTATTTTATTTTTAGTTTTTTAAAGGAAACTCTATATCATTTTTCATAATGGCTGAACCAATTTATATGCCCACCAACAGTCTACAAAGGTTCCCTTTTCTCCACATCCTCACCAGCACTTACTATTTTTTTGCTTTTTTATAATAGCCATCCTAATAGTTACAAGGTGGTATCTCAGGTGATTTTGATTCTCATTGCATCTTTTCATATCCCTGTTGGCCATTTGCTTGTCTTCTTTGGAAAAAAATGTCTATTTAGGTCCTTTGCTCATTTTTTTAATTGGGTTATTTTATTTTATTTTTAGTTGGAGAATTGTGTGAGTTCATTATATATTTTAAATATCAACCCCGATCAGATATATGGTTTGCAATGTTTTCTTCTCTTCCATACATTGCATTTTCATTTTGTTGATTGTTTCCTTTGCTGCACAAAAACGTTTTTAGTTTGATATAGTGCCACTTTATTTTTGCTTTTGTTGCTTATGCTTTTAGTGTCATATACAAAAATTCATTGCCAAAACTAAAGTCATGGAGCCTTTCCTTATGCTTTCTTTTAGTATTTTTACAGTTTCAGGTCTTACATTTAGGTCTTTGATTCCTTTTGAGTTGATTCCTTCTTCAAGTCTTTACCCAAATGTTACCTACTTAGCAAGGCCTTTCCTGGACACTCCACCTAAAAGTGCAGCTCTTTCTCCAACGCTGCCTTTGCCCTTCCTTGCTTTCTTTTTCCCCTTAGGACTTAACACCGTCAAAGAAACTTCATAGTTTACTTATTTTATTTGCACTAGAATATGTGAGAATAAATTACATTTGTTTATTTGTCCTGTGTTCTCAGACCGTAGAATAGTACCTGGCAACGCAAATATACTCAATAATATTTATTACATTAATTAATATTGGCAAAATTAGGAGACAGGACACACACCCTGCTTTACAATGTTTCAATGTTACTAGTGTACTAATAGTCACAGAATCTTTCCTATGCCTTGCCCCATTTTGATCCTTATCTCAGGTTGGCATAGCCTGTGCTATTATTATTCTCATTTTGTGAAAAGTCAGGCTCAGAGTGGTAACATGATTTTCGTAAATGCACATAGCTAAGAAGTGACATAGTTCTGACTTGAAACAGGCTTCTGACTGCAATGAGCTATGACTCTTGAGTGCTTTCTTCTTAAGGATGTGGCTAGTGATTTAGAGATGCCCCAGGGAAGAATTCTGAAAACCAGAGGTTTTGATGTTTTCTTCCTCAACCTTATTCTTCTCCCACTTTCTTTTGAAGAAGAATAAATTCATCAAGCACTATTTTTTCTACCAGGATCAAAGATCAGAAACACACAGAAAGCAAAGTCTTCCTTGTTTTCCTCATTAAGCAATTTCACATATTGGAAAACATCCAGGTGAAAGCACTGGGTAGCTTGGGGGATCCCTCCTACGGTACCCCAGCAGCGTTTGTTTCCCTCTCAGCACAGGACTGTGGAGTGGAGTGAGCAAGGTTACCTTTGGATGGGGCTCTGGGAGACATGTCCACACCTTTTCCTCCGGAGAACCAAGAGGGAGGCTGAATCCCATAGGAAAATGTTTGTTAATTAGAGCAGGGACTACAGAACAGGTATGGATTCTCATCTCGCCTTGTCGCTTGCCATCTGTGGGACCTGTGGCGAGTTAATTAACCTGAGTCTTGATTCCCTATATGAATGATAGGGTCAATTCTGGTGCCAGATCGCCTGACCTAGAATCCTGGCTGCTCTACTAACCAGTTGTGCAACCTTGGGCCAGTCTGTTAATGCTCTAAGCCTTGCTTTCCTCGTCTGTAAATGGGCACGAATTTAGTACCTGAATTATTATGGCAGTGTCAGCATTAAGTGAGTTAATATGTGCAAAGCACGTAGAAGAGTAAGCATTATCATTGTCATATTATCTGACTCAGTTGTTTATTATTAGCATCAGACGAAATACGTATGTCATCTTATGTCAGCCTCCTCCAGAATCAGACCCTGTGACAAAGATATGACTGTTAGTAGTTTGTCGGGGAGGGGGTCTCAGGAGGCCCCAGCAGGAGGCCCAGGAGGTAAAAGAGGATAGAGACGGCAGCTCACAAGGTGACGTATGGTCAGGGCACTGCTGTGGTCATTGGAAACTCAATCCTGCAGGTGAGCTCTGGGAAATGGCGAAAGCACGCCTGAGAGCTACCTCTCCCAGGGGGGAGGGACTTGCATATTCATCCACTGGTTGCCGCCCATCATTGGTTGAGAGTTGCTCCAAAAATATTCATTCTACCTCAGTTCTGAGTTGTCCAGTTTGCAGGCAGAGTATGTTCTTGAGGCCAGAAAAGCTGGGCCTCAGGCAGAGGGTGTGAGGAATTTGTGGTGGGCAGCTGTGATGTGCAGAGGTGAGTGCTGAGGGGAGGAAGATGGGTGAGTGCAGTCCTGCTACAGGCAAGTGTCAGGCAGAGAACCTGGCTCTTAGTGGGTGTTCAATAAATATCTGAAACTTTCTGTCTACACTTTCTTTAAAGTCCCTGTGGCCAGATACTGTTCTTTAAGTCCACTCTGGCTATCCTAGGTGATTCCTCCAGGAAGAGTGAGACAGAGATTTGAGGGAAAGTGGTTTATTTGGGAGGGGACACCAGAAAGCAGCAATAGGGGTGTGGGAAAGTGAGGCAGGAAAAGACAGGCCCCCAGCAGAGGATGCGTTATCTATCGATCAGGGTACCACTGTGGGGCTCAATCCTTCAGAGCACACCTCGGCATCATCTCCACAAAGGAGCAAGGACGCTGTGGTGATATTTGTCTACCAAGTCCCATCAGTCACTCACTGGCTGATGGCTGCTTCAGAGCATTATCTCTCCGGTGTCAGGGAGAAATGTGGCTAATCTCACTCCTTGCTGTCACATTTCAGTACCTAGTTAACTCATATTAGGAATTGTTAAAGCCCTGGTTTACTCAGATTAGAAATTAGAGGTTGATGAATTTTGCCAGTTCTTAAGCACATATCCTCTGTTGTATCAGAAAGCAGTTTAATCAAGTTCTGGAAAAGGACAGTGCACTCGGCCTGTTATCATCCCATCTTTTGCTTCCCCTTCCCTGTTAAGAAAACACTGCACTGGGCCTGTCCCTTCCTGATCTGCCAAACAAGACATGTTTACCTGACCCTGCCTGACTCTACACCGACATCTATGTGATCAACACAGAGCCTCCACCAGGATCTCAAAATGAACATCCTGTTCATCTCAGTATAAACAACCTTTACCCATGTGCTGTTTGCAAGCCACATCCCTTGGCAAGCACACCCCAGAGACCTGAAATTCTAGTTGCTGATGTCAAATGCATTTTCAGAAATGCTTTGCAGTTGAGTCACACTGGGTGAAACCCAAGGCTTAAACTCCTGGCGGGCTCAGCCCATCCATGTTGGGTTATGTTAACTTCGTAATGGTGTAAAACACATGGAAGCAAGCCGTAGCAGAGACAGGTCTGCAGGCTCCAAGCTGCTCTGCAGGCTGAGGTTCACTCACCAGGATGGGCTGAGTTGCCCATAGGCAGCCCAGTGCCATCACCCTCTGGGAACTCATTATCACAGGATGGCGCTGGTGCAACTGGTTTGGAAAGAGTTGAGGCATTTACATGCGTCTTCTTCCTATGTACTCTTCCTCCTAAAGAACATGAGAAATATTTCAAAAAATTAATTTCTACTACTGGCTACTCCTTTTCTGCCCCTGCATCTTGTCAAGCCACTCACGTTTACTGGCTATCACAGAGTCATCAGCACATTTGCACCACTGAGCTTTGGTCCATGTCATTCTTCCAACTGGAATGCTTTGCTCCCAAGCAATGCTGCACATCCTGCCAGTCCCAACTCAAGCGAGTTTTTTATCTTTGTACAGCCACCCCTATCACTTCTGATGGGATCAATTGGTCTTTCATTCATGGTCTCACTGTGGTCAGTACAGCCAATATAATAGCACTTTAATTATTACATCTGATATGTGTGTCTGCTTCTCCCAGGTTGACCATGGATTATCTGACTGCAGGAATTCTCTACTGTTCTTATATTTATATGCCACAGAACACAGCACATTCTAGATTCTCAGTAAATATGTGTTAAATTGAACATAATCCATATGACTGAATTGAAAGTATATGAATTACCTTAAAAATAACCAGACAGCATGCAAGAAATGTATGGGTCACCTCAAACCTACAAGAGACATACCA
The DNA here is from genome assembly GCF_000956105.1 of Propithecus coquereli. Lineage (NCBI taxonomy): Eukaryota > Metazoa > Chordata > Mammalia > Primates > Indriidae > Propithecus > Propithecus coquereli. The sequence continues at coordinate 3,303,914 of NW_012146523.1, forward strand.
GGAGCCACAGGGCGCAGGTCATACATAAAGTTCTCAAAAGAGTTGGATATTTATTTGAAAAGAGAAATTTAAACAGATGGACAAATACCCAATAATTTTTTGCAGCATATGATTAGTGCCAAAAACAACATAAATGATAAAAAAAAAAAAATGATCCCAGGATGCAGAGAAGAGAAAAAAGAGAGCATCTCCAGGTGATGTGACCAAGGATAACCACCAATATAAGGTGGGGCCTGAGCTGAGCCATGAGGAATGAGTGGGATTTAGAAGAAGCTGGAGAAGAAGCTGAGAAAGAAGAGAAAACACATCCACTCACAATGCAAAGCCTGACTCCCCCAGTCTGACACTCAGGACCTTTCCCACCCAACCGCATAGTCTGTACCTACATCTAGTCACGCACCAGTGAACTAGAACTTCTCAGCACTTACTACATACACTCGGGCTTTATTTTGTGCCCTGCAGATAAAACAATGAACCAGACAGACAGGGAATGTGTGTCCTGGTGGCATAGACAGGTGATAAATGAATATGTAACCCAAGGTGATGCTGTAGAGAGTGATTAGGGTAGTCTATTTTGAGTAGGGTTGTTGGGAAAGTTTTCTCAGAAGAAGGGGCATTTCTGCTGAGATTTGAATAATGAGAAGAAGGTAGTCATCCAAAGAAAAGGGAATGAACTCCAGGCAGAGGATCAGCAAGGGTCAAAGCCTGGAAGTGGTAACAATCTTTTTTCTTTAAAGGACGTAAGAAGACCATCGTGTCTGAGATGAGTGCAGTTATGCAGATACAGCATAGCAAAACTAAGACGGTGCAAAGCCCTGCAGGCCAGAAAAGAGGGTTTAGATTTTATCCTAAGAGAAAGGGGAAGAAGTTGAGAGAGTTTTAAGTGGGTAACATGATATGATTTCTACTTTGGCTAATATGTGGAAAAGATTGTGAGCTAGGGGACAGGGCAAAAGCAGAAGAAAAGATCCATAGGAAGCCTTGGCAGTTTTCCATGTGAGCCAGAGTCATGTCCTGGGTTAGGACCATAAAGGTGGAGACGAAGATGAAAGGATGTTCAGACTTCATTGTAAAGTAGAGAGGACAGGACCTGCTGACCCCTCACTGCAACACCATCCACCAGTAATCCGTGTTTCACCCCAGCCTTCTCATCCTGCACCCTACACTCCAGCCACAACAGGCAAAGCTGTCCTTTTCTAAACTCTCCCTCTTCCAGCCACATCCAAACTTCATGATGGTTCTAAAATAGAAGTCATCCTTCATAACTGCCTCTCAAAGCCATTCTCATCCTCAGAACCAGTCAAATCTTATCTCCCCAAAGGCCTCCCAAATCCCTCATTAGAATTTATCTCCTTCCCTATACTCCCTTTGCACTTTATTTATAGCCATCATGACAAACTGCTTTAAAATGGAGATATTAATACATAGTTTTTGTCAGTCTGAGTGGTTAGATTCAACTGAGTATGTCCCTTGATACTGCTTTGGATGCAGTAAGCACTCAATAAGTGTCACATTGAATTGAAGTAAATGAGATAAAGGGTAAACAGTCTAGTTTTTTGTTTTGGAGAAGCTCTCCTGAATGATGATATACTGATGATGACAATGGTGATGATGATGACAATGATAAGTGCCATTCATTGAACACATACGCTGAACACCGTGCTAAGCTCTTTATGCACTTCATTCTCATACAAATCTGTGACACGAGATTTATTATCATTCCCTCTTTCTAAATGAGGAAGCAGAGGGGTGGAGAGGTTAAGTAAGTTACCTAAGATCATACAGGCAGTGGGGCAGGGTGAGGACTTAAACCCAGTGCCTTTACTCTTAGAAAGCTTGTTCCAAGAAAAGTCACTATGATGTCTGTATTGAAGATTGGGTATAGGGAGATAGGAATGGAGATAGGAATTCTAAGTAGGAGACTCTTGTGAAGGCCCTGGCAAGAAAAAAAAATGATCAGTTTGAATAAGTACAGTTCCCACGGTGGAGAAGAGAGGATGAACTTGAGACATATTTATGAGGTGGAACTGACTGTAGTTGATGACTAATTGTATGTAGTGAGTGAGAGAGAAGTAGTTGAAGACCATATTGATGTTTCTGTTTGAGGCATTTGGGTAGCTGTTGGTGGCATCAATAGATTTTACTGAGAAAGCAAGACTTTGCAGAGGGAAATAGTAGAACATCTTGTGGTGTGAGGCGTTGACATTGAGATGCCTGGGAGGCATCAGTTCTGCTATAACACTTGCTGTAAAACCTTGAATTTGTCCCAATGACATTAATATATTAGGAAATAACTTAGCATAACAAGAATTTTGCATTTGATTATGTGTGATTTCATCCACAAGAAACACTAGGTGAATGCAGAAAACTGCACCCGGCTGAATCAAGCCCATAGGAGTACCAAAACTCACACACATGCATATCCCAACTGTCTACCAGACACCTAGATCCCCAGAATGTATTATGAGCCACACCCATCGATGGACTATTGTTCCCCTAACTTCATTTTCCCATGAGTCCTGCTGTTTTATTGCATGATTTTGCATAATGTTGGAATGTATATGACACATAATACTAGAACTGACTGTGGTTGGTTGATAATAGAAATAAGGACCTCAGAAAAGAGATAAAATATAGATTTTGTAATCATCAGCAGGTCAGTAGTAGTCAAGGCCAGGGGAGTGGACAAGAGCTCTCTGGAAGAAATTTCAGAACAGGAAAAGAACTGAGGACAAGACCCTGGGAAACACCAGCATTTACATAAATAGAGAGCCAGTAAAGAAAATTTAAAATGAACTGCTGTGAGAGGAAGAGGAACCTGGGAAAATGATGCTGTGAAAACCATAAGGGAAAGAAATTTGTAGAAGGAAGGGATGGCTATGGAAAGAAAAGGTCACATGAAGTATGTTGGTCAAGGGGAGTGGGGGTTAAGAAACAGCTACTGGATTTGTTACTCAATCACTAGTCCTTCTCGTTAGCCACAACCAGGTGAAGAGACCCTGTAACTACCCAAAGGCGCAAAGGCATCAGAGCCATTTAACCCTATACTCAGAGACACAGAGTGGATGAAAAGTGTTTTATTCAAACCACAGGGTTAGCAGCACTAGAGGAAGGAAGTAGAACGGTGCTCTTTACTAGAACACCAGAATGAGGCTCGGTTCTACTCTTAGATCTGTCCCTACATAGTTGCACAATCTCAAACACTTTCTCCAGGCACCATTCTCCAGAAATACTTCTTTTAATTATGATTCATCTTGATTAAGTGTGTAATTTGTAAATCTAAGTGGAGCATTTGTTGTGTTTTTCCATTTTTATAGACAGTTGTTTATTTGGCATAAATGATGGGGTAATCACTTCTAGGGAAGCCAGGCCTTCTGGATCATAAGGCCAAAAATGAATCATCACCTACTTGGCAGCAATATAATCCAGTTGTAGGCAAAGTGCTGGGTTGGAAGCATAGAGGATTGATGATGAAGGAAGTGGATCCTTGATCAGAGGTTGGCAAATTATGGCCAGCTGGCCAAATCTTGCCCACCACCTGTTTTTGCAATTAAAATATTATTGGAACACAACCATGTCAATTTATTTATGTATTGTCTATTACTGCTTTTGAACTACAGTGACAGAATTGAGCAGCTACAATAGAGACCCCAGGGTACGCAAAACCTAATATATTTACTATCTGGCCCTTCACAGAAAAAGTCTACTGGTGCCTGCTCTAGATCAAAAGGAACATGGTGAATACAAACGAGGGTGTCCAACCAAGGTCGGGAGAGTGAAGGTCAAGGTCGAGAGCACTGATTCAATATTAAGAAATTTGCAGGAGCATGAAGAAACTCAGAGTTATTAGAACTGGATGCCCAATAGACAAGCAAGAGAAAATACTTCTGCAAAAATGCAATATTCGATATTTCAACAAAGCATCGATATATTCATCATGTGAAAAATAGAACTTTCTTGTGTTTTCACAAATTTATTTTATGTTTTTTATTATTTTAATTCACACTGCATGTGACACATGGGGACACAAAGAAGCAACTTCAACTCTTCCATGCTTAAGGCTTCTAAGGTCTTAATTCAATTCAAGGAAGAATTGTGTTTCCAGGACGGGACTTTAAAGGCAGACCAACATGGTGTTGTCAACTAATTGTGGCTACTTCTATTAGTGCGTTTCTCTTCCTGAAACACCAGCTGTCTTTCTAGATTTTGTCATAATTCTTCCACTTTCCAATAGACTACTTTAGTATAACTCCCAAACCCACCATTTTCTGCTATTTTGGGTAAATTCCTTAATCTCGCTCTGCTTCCTGTTTTCATCTATAAATTGGGCATAGTACTATCTACTCAGGAGAGAATCCGTATAAAGTGCTTAGAACAGAATCTAGCACATATTCAAGCATTCAGAAAATGTTCGGCATTTTAAATGCCTGTTTAAATTCCAAATGTACTTTCTTTAAAGAATATTTAATAAAAACTGGAAAAGGACACGTAGGAGTGACATCTTTTCCACTTAGAAAGAATTAGTTTTTTCTCTAGTAATTTTAGATTTTTGAAATTAAACCATGCATCATGTCCTAATTTGTCTAAAATGGTCTTTTATAATCACTATTCTATCCATAAAAATACCAGACACTTTTTGAAAGTATTTTAGTCCAAAAGGAAAGGAAATAAAGAAACTAATGTGCCAGGTTCTATGCTATACCAATGCTATCTACTTAAAACATTAGAATAGTCCTATATAGTAGGTATTATTCCCATTTCACAAATGAGAAAACCAAGGCTTAGAATAACTTTTTAGGTTGCCCAGGACATAGCTAGTGGATGGCCCCTCCATGAACCCAAAGGTGGTCCTGGTTTCCTTTGGTTTTGTGAATGATTTTCAGTCAGGGTGATTTTGTCCTCCGGGGCACATTTGGCAATGCGAGTTTGAAGAGGTGGGGCAGGCATACTATTGACAGCTATCGGGCAGAGGCCAGGATTTCTGCTAAATACCCTGCATTGCACAGGAAAGCTCCAAATTATCTGACCCAAAATGTGAATAGTGCTGAGGGTGAGAAACACTGAGCTATATCACACTGCTTTAGAGAATTTTTTTTAAGGAAATACATGCAAATAAGATTTCTGAAGTACTTGCTGAAATGGTTTCAGTTGATCATTATTCAAAGTTGCTGGTCAAATAGACTCTGTTTTTTAATATTTAAGTTCTATGTTTTAACATCTATTCTTAACCTTGTCCACTGTTCTCTGAGACTTGTTAATATGGCTCTCTGTAAAATGCTTGAAGTATTTCAAGGAGAGAAGAAGACATTATTTGGCATTGCAAATACCATGTGGACATTGCCCCATATTAACAGAATTCCCTCAGAAGAAACTCAGGATGCCAGACATGATTCTCAAGGCCACTGTGAATAACGCTGTGCCAAGCAGGGATACTTAGAGAGAATGCTTTGGGTGTTTTTTTCTAACTAATTGTATCTGTGATTCATGTCTCTTTGGCACTTTGGCAGACATGAGGCAAATGCTGTTGGTGCCCCATCCAAATCTCCTTCACAGATAGGGGCACCTCTGCCCTCACAGCTATTGTGAGTGTTGGCTGCTAAGGCCGCATAGCTGCCCCTTTCTTGAAGAATTATCCTCCATGGAAGGGGAGCTCCTCACCAGGGAGGCTTAGCCCCATCCTACTGAGTGGCCAAAAGCCAAGTACTGACTAAGGGGTACGAAAGGCTGGTCCCCTCGCTTTTAGGAGAACCAATTCTGCAGTACATTTTCTGTTCCAGAGCTCCCCATAAGATGAGGCTGAAGCTAGACTCCAGTTAAGACTACATCTTTGTTTAGATTTCTTCCCTGGCCTACTCTGCTTCCTACACTCCCCTTCTCCTAAAAGCAGCATCCCCTAGTAAAACACCAAAAATACTGCAGGCTCTGGGTTTATGGAACCTGACCCAAAACGCATGGAGTCCACAAATACAAACGCTGATGAGTATTTCAGGTGCTTCTTTCTCCATAATAGCATTCTCCTCACTCTGCCACATGTCTGTTCTTTAGCCAGGAGGCTAACAGAGAACATGGGGACAGTCAGAGCTCAAAAGAGTGTGGTCAGAGATGATAACACACTCTGCCTGCTAATCACAGGCCTATGGGGAGCCTGTTTCTCCAAACTCAAACTTTTCTCTGAGAGAAGTTTGTCTCCTTGGCCTGAAACCAGGCCCCAAGGCAATTGCAGTTTTGTCAGACACCCAGCTCCCATCAAAGTTAATGGGGAGGAATTTTCCTTACTTCACCATTCCTGTTGAATTTACATATTTGATATTGTCAGCACAAAATAGTCCATGAAATTTTGTATCCCTTAATAAGGCTATTAATTATATCTTACGTGAATTGACCTAATTAAATATTTCTCTTTCTATCCATGATACCTGAAGTATTTGAGAAACATTTTGACCTGTTTATAATATTCAGTCTACAAAGACAGACATAGTCTCTAAATAATTAAAATCACAATTAGGACTGTTTCTTAAGTATAATTTTGCAAGCAATCCTTGGTGGGTGTGTGATTCTTTTTTTTTGTAACGTTAGATTTTTAAAACATACAGACATCAGGTTAAAAAGAAATTCATGGTTTTTCTCTCTACTTTGAGCACACACAGGTTTCCAGAGATCTAAGTGAAGACATACATTCATTTGTTCATTTCTCACATGTTGGTCTAAGAACTTATGCTAGGCACTGAAGAGACAAAGATGGACAAACAGACAAAGCCTATGCCTCTCTTGGAGCTCCTTTTCTAATAGGGAGACAGAAAATAAACAGAATACACTAATAGAATAATATCGAATATTGATAAGTGAAATGAAACATTTAGCAGACTAACTCCCCACTTTGATGAAGAGTATGATAATTTAGTTAAGATGGTGAAATAATGTTTTTATAATGTGTTGACAATTTAGGTGACAACTGAATGAAGTGAGAAAATGAGACATATGGATATTTAGGGAGTATCAACTTGAGAATGAAACATGATTGGCCTGTTCAAGGCACACTAGGAGGGTAGATGGCTGGGGCTCTGAGAGCAAGATGGAGAATGGGGTAGGCAAGGAACTACTGCATCCTATCAGAGGTGCTAAGCAGCTGGGGCAAGTCATTTCCTCATAACCTCTCCCACTGCAGGACTATTAGCTTCCTTTGTCCCAGGTATTAAATGCCAGTAGCACCCCACTTATTGTAACAGCAAAAAATATATCCTACACATTTTTCATAACACAGTGGGATATAGTGCTAGTCCCAGTGGAGGACTAAGCTTTCCAACAAGGAAGTGACATGATCAGGTTTGCATTATTAAGGTCATTGAGGATGCTGAGTAGAAAACAGGCTGAATGGGTAGAGGGTTGTAGAAGAGAAGCCAGTTAGTATGCTAATGTATGCTAAAGATAATGATGGCCAGAGCTAGGAGTTATCAGTGGAAGGGGTAAGAAGCAGCTGGTTTGGGGACATAGTTTGCAAGTGGAGCTGGCAGGATGTGCTGACACTGGAAATGAAGTGTGAGTGAAAGAGAAGAATCATAGAAAACTCTAAGGGCTTGCTATTGTTATTATTCTTAATTTTTCTTATAAGCAAGAGTTAGAAATAATGTAGACAGTTGTCTTATCCTCTTCTGGTCATCTTTGCATTTATTTTTTCATGTATATCTGTGTGTGTGTGTGTGTGTGTGCATGTGTGCATGCCTTTACATTTGAAAGTGACTTTCAAATGAATTTCTCAGCCTTGGCACCACTTTGTTAAAGAGCTGTTCTGTGTGTTGTAGGATGTTTAGCAGAATCCCTGGCCTCTACCCACTAGATGAAATTAGTGCCTTCCTCCTTGTGACAACAAAAAATATCTCCACACATTGCCCAATGTCTCCTGAGGGGAAAAATTGCCACCAGTTGAGAGTCACTTCTCTAAGCAAAAGTGACAATGAGTCTGTGGCCCTGGGTGTGCCTCTAATTTTGTGACCTTGGGAAACCCACTGAACCTGTGTGTTTATCATAAATATGAGTAAGACAGCCACAAACCCAAATTGGAAACTCTATAAATTTCTTAACCAAGTCCTTCTTTCTGGGGAATTAACTTCCACTGAATTTCAAATAAAAAGTACATCAAAACTATCTTATTGATATAAACATAAAGTTAGTTTTTCTTCTCGTAGTAAAAAAATGCCCCCACCAATTAAAGGATTGATTTTCTCAATCTAGACCATAATTTTAACAGGCAAATGTGCCGATATGTACTCTCAGATTCGAAATAGCTTCTGTAATTTCTCTAGTTTCAAAGGACAATTGAAGACTTATCGCCATAGCTGTCCATGTGTGTTTGTGCGTATGCGAGTGTGTGTGTTTTGTGGTCCTTATATAGCAATTCATTCCAATATGTTTAGCTTTGGGTTGACAATACTGAATTATTGTAGGCACTGCTGAGGATCATTTTGCTATATCACATCTGTTCCTTTGCCCAATGAGAGCTGTCCATAAACAGATAAAATTGTCGTAACAGACGGATGTAGTAGCAACCTTTTCTAAATTATCCCACAAAACTCCAAGCAATTTTTTTGAAACTACTTCCTCTAAGTAATTGTATGATTTTTCTGATCCACTCCAAAATGTGAGGTTGAGGAGTGATCATAATCAAAAGGATGGTTATTGGAATATACTGAGGCTGATGGAGGTTCACCTCCAACCTCAAATCAAAATGAAGTTGGGATCATAGCTTAGACCTTTTCTTCTTATATTTTGAGCGTTGCTCACTACACCTGCAATGCCTATTGCTTTGCCAGATATTGAGGAAACAGGCCAGCCCGCAGATTTATGGGATGGGCTGTCAATGTGTATTTACAAAATCATGAATAAAACAGAAAGTCAAATGACATTGCTACATATTTGTGCACGTGTTGTAAGGTGGCTAAAAGCTATTCTGTATGTGTGCCCTCTATCTGAGTGACTTATATGCAGGGTTTCTACTTTATGAAATTTGTAGATGCTTTTTATTAAATGAAAAAGATAAATCAATTTTCTATATTTATCCTGCATTCTAGCTTCTCTAAGCTTGATCACTGCCAGAGCCTTTTAAGGAAAGCAGAGTAAGCTGAAATACACCTGCCCCTTTTTGGCTTTTCCTGAATTCTAGGAGGCCAGTGATCTCCTTCCTGACCTTATCATGGTCAATGCTTGATGCCAAATCGTGGATTGATTTGTGGCATTGACTACTTTAAATTAAGCATCTGTGTGTATAGAGTAGTCCCAGAGGGCTGGATCTGATGAATTCGACAGGGATAACCTTGAGATGACTTTCATTATTCCAGTGACAATAAGGCCAATAAACTTCAGGAAGATGGCAGTGACGTGGCTCACCATAAAGAAGACCCAAGATTTATTGACCATCTTGACTCTGAAGAGCTCTGTGAAACAGGGCTCTACTGGGAAAAGATGTTGCATAAGAAAGCAGAATACATTTATAGCCTAAGGCAGATCATCAGCATACCTTAGAATCCATTGTACCTAATTATTGGAGGTTCTAAAATTTTCTTTGGCTAGAGGACTTGCAAAGAAACGATTACTGCCTTTATTTTTCATTCAACAAATAGTAGAATGCCTACTTTTTCACAGAATTTAATGCTAGGCAACAAGGGGAATATAAAAGTGAATAGGACATAGAGCCTACCCTTGGAGAATTTATAAAGTTGCATGGGTCAGATGGTCATGGATAGTCCAGCTGTACTACACATACATGACAAAATAAAATGTATTTTGTGATGGAGGGTGGTCAAATATTGTAAAATAACAAAAGAAAATACAATTAAATCTAGCTATAAAAGGAACTGTATGTATAGAGAGTGTACTAATTAGGATGCCTCCAACTACAAGCAACAGAATACCCAGTTAAAGGTGGCTTAATTTTTGTGAGTGGCAAGAGATATGGATCCTGTTTCATTCTTCTGTATGTGGTTATCCAGTTGTCCCAGCACCATTTATTGAATAGGGATTCTTTTCCCGAGTGAATATTACCGTCTGTTTCGTCAAAAATCAGTTGGCTGCATGTGGATAGTTTTATGGCTGAGTTTTCTATTCTGTTCCATTGGTCTATGCCTCTCTATTTTTGTGTCAAGATCATGCTGTTTCGGTTACTATAGCCTTTTAATATAGTTTGAAGTTTGGTAATGTGATGCTTCCATTTGTGTTCCTTTTGCTTAAGATTTCTATGGCTATTCAGGCTCTTTTCTGGTTCCAAATGAGCTAGAATTATTTTTTCTAGATCTCTGAAATATGACACTGATGTTTTGATGGGAATTGCATTAAATCTGTAAATCACTTCAAGAAATATGGACATTTTAACAATGTTGACTTCACCAATCCATGAGCATGATATGTTTTTTCCATTTGTTTATATCATCAGCCATTTCTTTCCTTGGTGTTTCATAGCTCTTTGTAGAGATCTTTCAACTCCTTGGTTAAGTATATTCTTAGATATTTTATTTTCTTTGTAGCTATTGTGAATGGTATTAAGTCTTTGCTTTGACTCTCAGCTTGACTGTTATTGGTGTATAGGAATGCTACTGATTTGTGTACATTGATTTCATAACCTGAGACTTTGCTGAATTTATTTATCAATTCCAGGAGTCTCTTGGTGGAATCTTTGGGGTTTTCTAGATATAAGATTATATCATCAGCAAACAGCGATAGTTTGTCCTCCTCTTTCCCAATTTGGCTACCTTTAATTTCTTTCTTTTGCCTGATTGCTCTGGCTAGGAATTTTATTACTACGTTGAATATAAGTGGTGACAGTGGGCATCCTTGTCTTGCTCCAGTTCTTAGTGGGAATGCTTTCGACTTTTCCCCATTAGGTATGATTCTGGCTGTGGGTCTTTCATATATGGCCTTTACAATTTTGAGATATGTTAAAAGACTTAAATGTAAGGCATGAAACCGTAAGAATTCTAGAAGAAAATGTTTGAAAAACTCTTATAGATATCGGCCTAGGCAAAGAATTTATGAATAAGACCCCAATGGCAATCACAGTGACAACAAAAATAAACAAATGGGACTTGATTAAATCAAAAGGCTTCTGCACAGCCAAGGAAATAATCAACAGAGCAAACAGACAACATACAGAATGGGAGAAAATATTTGCAAGCTATATATCCAATAAAGGACTAATAACCAGAATCTACAAAGAACTCAAGCAAATCAGGATGAAAAAATCAAACATTCCCATCAAAAAGTGGACAAAAGACATGAACAGAAGCTTTTCGAAAAAGGATATGCAAATGGCCAATAAACATATGAAAAAATGCTTAACATCACTAATTATCAGGGAAATGCAAATTAAAACCACAATGAGGTATCACCTTACCCCAGTTAGAATGGCTATTATTAAAAAGTTCAAAAACAATAGATGCTGTTTGGAATGCAAAAGGAACACTTATACACTGTTGGTGGGACTGCAAATTAGCACAACCTCTATGGAAAACAGTATGGAAATTCCTCAAAGAAATAAAAGTGGAACTACTATTGATCCAGCTATCCCATTACTGGGTATTTACCCAAAAGAAAAGAAGTGATTTTATTAAAAAGACATCTGCACTTAAATGTTTATTGCAGCACAATTCACAATTGCAAAGATGTGGAATCAACCCAAGTGCCCATCAATTTATGAGTGGATTAACAAAATGTGGTATATGTATACCATGGAACACTACTCAGCCATCAAGATGGATGACTTAATGCCTTTTGCAACTATATGGATGGAACTGGAGACCGTTATTCTAAGTGAACAAGCCCAGAGAAATACTATCCAAGGTTACACTAGTAAATGGCAAAGCCAAATTTCAAACGAAAGCAGGCTGGCTCCAGAATCTGTGCTTTTAACCACTAAACTATACCACCTTCCCAAATGAGAGCAAACACTTATACTGTGTTTTCTATATGCCAGATATTGTTCTAAATGCTTTATTCATAGTAACTCTTTTAATTCTCATAACAACTCCACGTTGTAGGTATTATTCTTGTCCCCATTTTACAGCTTAGGAAACTGAGGCACAGATGAGTGAAAAGGTGAAAAAAAAATGGAAAAATGAACAGCACATGTACTCACTATTAAGTTGGAACTAACCAATGAGCACACATATGCATTGAGGAAAGTAAAACTCAATGGAAATCAAGCGGGGGTTGGGTGGGGGAGTGAAAACCTACCGAACAGGTACAATGAACATTATCTGAGTGACAGGTATGCTAATAACCCTGACTCAAGCATTACAAAAGTGATCCTTGTAACCAAGAATATTTGTACCCCTGTAATGCTTTGAAATTTAAAAAAAAAGTGGCTTAAACTCTTTTTGGAGATCTTGTTAAAATACAAATTCTGATTCAGTATTTCTGAGACAGTGACCAGGATTCTGCAGTTTTAACAAGTTCCAGGTAATGTTGATATATCAGGTCCACTGACCACCCCTTTGAGTAGCAAGGGCTTTTAAAATAAGGCTTTGCATTACCTTATATAACAAAAGTTTGGAGGTAGGTGGATATAGGGCTGGTTTAATAGCTAAAATGAAATTAGCATGGATACAGGCTCCTTCCATCTTCCACTCCCCTATCCTCAACATACTGTCTTTTATCTTCAGGGTTTTCTGTTAAGGTCTCAAGATGGCTGCACTGATTCCAGGCATCACATGGAATCATGACAAAGCACATGACCAGTAGAACAAGAAAGATATTGTTCCTCTTGATAGCTTTTCATATGTAGAAAAGCCTTTATTAAAAACCTCCCAGTGAGCTTCCTCTTGGGTTTCTTTGACTGGAATCCTATCTGGTGCCCATCCTTCACTGCAAATGCAGCTGGGAAAGTAAGTTTTCAGTTTCTGTAATGAGATATGGGCTCTGTTAGAAGAATGGTGAGGAAGATAATGGTCATTGGGTGGTCATTATGTGCCATAGTGGGACCATGGGAATCTTGAAGGGCTAGGAATGCCTCAGTAAGTTAGCACGTGGAAGGGATGATTGGAGTCCATCATAGTTTGGGTCACTTAGATAAGCTCAGATTCCTTAATTTACATCAGAAACTTCTCCCCTTATTGGTCCATTCCTCATCACCATCCACTTCTGTTGTCTTAATTCAGAACACTAACTTTTCTCACCTAGAGCAATGTAATAGGGTTCTAAATGGCCTCACGATCTATGTTTCCGTTTACTCCTTTTCACCCATCTGAGTATAGCAGTTAGAGGTTTTTGGTCTACAAATGGTTCTGTGACATACCTTTTTCAAGATTCTATAATGGCCCCTATATCCTTTATGATAAAATACTAACTTCATAGTAAAGTCTTCAAGTCTCATTATAATTTCCTCTCTGCTACTTGCCTGGCCTCACCTTTCAATATTCCCCACTAGAAGTCAAAGTCAAAGTCTTCAGTGTTTAAGAGAATAAGAGAATAATTTTGCTATAACCTATGATTAAATTCTGTGGACATAAAGTTGTCTACTTAAAAATTCCTTTTACCTCTCTGCAGATTATAAAAAGTGGTTACTGAACTTATCCTGATTGGGGACATTTACACTTTCTAATCCATTCCATATTATAGATGCTCGATCCTCAAGGTCATCCTCAAATATGCCAGGAAGCATTAATAGTAAGGACTCTGGGGCCTTGCTACTCCTTGTGGGGATGAGAGTCATTTGGAGTCAAAGTTCATATTTCCTTAATATTACACTTAGTTTGCCTTCCTTTTTGTGATTTATTAATTTCTACCCAACACTAAAGGACTTTCTGGCTTATTGACTTTTCAATGTGCATGATTTTTATTATTAGTATATCTTCCCCATCTTCTCATTACTTTTATCCTCTGCCAAATATAGTTCATAGATAGTTTACTGTTTCCCTTCTGCCTCCCACCCTCCAAATGTGATGGCTTTGGTGAAAATCACAAGCATGCTGATCGACATATTTTAGGCACTTAATAAATGTTCTTTCTGTTCTCATTCTTAGGTAGTTATTGAGCACCTCTTATCTGGTTTGGTGCTAAGGGGATGAAAATCCAACAACATATGGTCTCAGCCTTTAGATGATCAACGCTCGTTTGATTATTGCCATATTGGAAGTATCTAGATGTAGCATTGAAAATGGGGAGGAAATAGCCCTTAGGTTTGCCTGGAGACTTAGGAAAAGCAATTCGATGGTGTTGGGGAGAAACACCTAAAAGGTAAGGAAAAGCTGGCTACATCAGATGCCAGGCAGCATTCCAGTGAAAGGCATAAGAACGTGATAAATTTGGGGAAACTGTGAGCACCTAAGCTTGGCTGGACCATAGAAGAAGGGAGAGTAACAGGGGATGAAGCTAGTGAAACAGGCAGACAGAAGATTATAATGAGATCTGTGGGCTGTGTAATGAAGCTAAAATGTTATCATGAACCATTGCAAAATCTTGAGCAAGGCATGTCACAGTCACATTTAGAGGCTAGAAGGATCACTCTAACGCTGTGCAGAGAATGGAAGGGAGGGTGAGGGGAGAGTTAGGGATGGAGAGACCTTTCAGGAGGGTATTGCAGTACTCAGGTGAGAAATATAATGCCTGAATCAACATCATAGTGGGGCAGAAAAGAGGGTAATTGTGTGGTATAGACCATTGGAAAGATATTTAAGAGTTAAACTTGGTTCTCTTTGGTGGTGCAAATGGAAGTTAAATGTGACTATGATCTAAGGATGAATATATGGTGTGTGAAGAGAAGAATATAACATCCAGGTGCTTTCATTTTGGAAAGATCCCTCTTTGCTGAAATTGTTGCATGGCTCCTTGTTTAGAAAGCTGTTTACCAGACATACACAACAACCTGTAAACATAACACAATATTCATTCCTGGTAAAACTCTAGCAAGTGTCTCTCTCCATTTAACTCTTAAGGACATGAGTACCATGGCTCATAGAAGCAGGACATTAGGCATGTGTAAATATTGCGCTTTTTCTCTAGGGTATGATCTCTATTTTTATTGAACAACTGTCTGTAGGTCACGTAGCATTGCCAACAACACACTGAAAATAGAATGAAGGTAATTACCTCAGCAACGATTAACACAGAAAGTAAAATTGCACTTATGTAATACTCATCTTTCAGGCACTGATACCAGCCTTCGGTTAGTTTCATTGTATCTGTATCAGCGTCATAACAGAAAAGCACCATCCGTGCCCATGTTGGGGGGATCTACCCTCTATACCACTGCCTCTTCCTGTGTTCTCTAACCCATTCCTCACAGCAGACATCAGAACACTGAGCTGCTCCCAGAGATGATTTCCCAGCAAAATGCTGCAAACAGATGAGAGATAATATTAGCTAACAACACATCAGCACTCCTCTGATGTTTGGCAACTACTTGTCAGTAAACTTCAGAAAAATGCTTGCATTTCAGAGAATGGCAGGCCTGAGAGGAACTTCAGAGATGATTCGGGCCAATCCCCTCATTTTACAGAAGAAAACACTGAAGCCTGTGAGGATTAGATGGCTTGTCTATGGTTTCCTTTGTCCCTTAAGCTTAGAAAAAGGACTGAAACCCCAGCCTCTATTCTGAGCAGGGGCATTTCCCCTACACTCTTGGCTTCTTACAATAAAATAGGGACAATAGGGAAAGCTTACTTGTCAAATCCTTGAAACACCCCCAGTGGGTGGAGAAAACTTAGATACAAAAGAAGAAAATCAACCCCATAATTAGATACAGAACTGACTCCAGACCAACTAACAGAAATATTGTGCTGGCTTTCATGAGTGATACAGAAGGAGGAAAGGAAAGCCTGCATCAGCAACTCGAGGCTTACATGTGGGTCTGATGGAATGTTACCATTTTCATAAAACACAATAACAAAAATAGTGCTGGTGTGCAAAAGAAACGAGAGCAAATAATTGCTGAGGAGGGCCACTTTGACATCAATTGTTGATGTCACCCTGCTTTTCCTTTTCTATTTTGCAAATCTCTGTCATTGCAAACTGAGCTCGCTTATTATATCTATTAAATTGTAGTAATAGGAATATTAATCCCACTGCTGGAACTCTGGCTGAACCTTGTCAGGCCAAATCTTACATCTCTAAAGTAACAGGAAGACATGGAGATCTTACAAAGAAATGGGATGCCCCAGACACAGGCACAATAGTGTCCTATACCCCTGGGTCCCTATTTTAGCTGCTTGGGGTGGGGTGGGGGGAGAGAGAGAGACAGACAGACAGAGAGAGAGACTATTTGCCAGATACAGTGCTGTCATATACAGAATCTCAATTGATTCTTATAAGCACGTTATGAGAAGTTCGTTTTATATTTACAGAGAAGTTGCAAAGATAGTACAGAGTTCTCATGTATCTTTCACCCAGCTTCCCCAAATGTTAATATTTTGTATCACCACATGAACCTAACTTTATGAGCTTTATTGAAATATAATTCCCATAGCATATAATTTACCTATTTAAAAGATACATTTCAATGGTTTTTAATGTAGTCACAGATATGGGCAACCATCGCATCAGTAAATTTTAAATCATTTTCATCACCTCAAAAGGGGACCTCACACCCTTTAGCTATCACCCTCTTTTCCCTCCTCCACCCACACCACAGCCCTAAGCAACCAGTAATCTACTTTCTGTCTTTATAAATTTCCCTGTCCTGTATATTTCACCTGAATAGAATTATATAATATGTGTGTTTTTTTTTTTTGACTGGCTTCTTTCATCTACCATATTGTTAAAAAAGTCCATCCACACTGTAGCATGTATAAGAACTTCGTTCCTTTTTATGACCAAATAATATTCCATTGTATGGCTATAACATATTTCACCTATTCATTTGTCAGTTGGTGGACATTCGAGTTGTTTCTACCTTCTGGCTATTATGAATCATGTGGACCTAATTTTGAGAGAGATCAAAACAAAACATAGAACTCAGAAATAAAACCATTAGCTACAACCAAATATTTTGACAAAGCAGACAAAAATATACACTGGGGAAAGGACACCCTACTCAATAAATGGTGCTAGGAAAATTGGATAGCCACGTGTAGAAGAATAAAACTGGATCTCTATCTCTCACCATATACAAAAATTAACTCAAGATGGATTAAAGATTTAAATGTAAGACCTGAAGCTATAAAAAATCTAGAAGAAAACAGAGGAAAATTTCCAGGCCAAAGCAAAGAATTTTGATTAAGACCCCAAAAGCAAATACAGCAACAACAAAAATAAATAAATGGGATTTAATTAAACTAAAAAGTTTCTACACAGCAAAGAAAATAATCAACAAAGTAAATGGACAACCTATAGAATGGGAGAAAATATTCACAAATTATACATCCCACAAAGAAATAATATTCAGAGTCCACAAAGAACTCAAACAAATGAAGAAAAAAAGCAAGTAATTCCATCAAAAAGTGGGCAAGGACATGAACAGAAGGTTTTCAAAAGAAGACAGATAAATAGCCAACAGACATATAAAAAAAATGCTCAATATCACTATTCATCAGGGAAATGCAAATTAAAACCACAATGAGATACCACGTTACCCCTGTCAGATGGCCATTACTAATAAATCAAAAAACAACAGATGTTGATGTAGATGCAGTGATAAGGGAACACTTATACACTGTTGGTGGGAATGCAAATTAGTACCACCTCTGTGGAAAACAATGTGGAGATTCCTCAAAGAACTAGAAGTAGATCTACCATTTGATCCAGCAATCCCACTACTGGGTATCTACTCAAAGGAAAGAAGTCCTTATATTAAAAAGACACCTGCACCCAAATGTTTATTGCAACACAATTCACAATCACAAAGATATGGAATCAACCTCAGTGCTCATCAGTTAATGAGTGGATAAAGAAAATGTGGTGTATATACACCATGGAGTGCTACTCAGTCATAAAAAGGAATGAAATAATGTCTTTTGGATGGAACTGAAGATCATTATCACCAGTGAAACATTTCAGGAATAGAAAAACAAATGACTAATGTTCTCATTTATAAGTGGTAGCTAAACAATGAGTATATATGGTCATAAAGTGGTATAATGGACATTGGAAAGTAAAAAAAGAAGAGGGTGGGAGGGGTGTGAGCAATCAAAAATTACCTATTGGGTGCAATGTACACTATTCTGGTGGCAGGTACACTAAAAGCCCTGACTTCACAATTATACAATTCATCCATGTAACAAAAAACACTTGTACCCCCTAGATCTATTGAAGTAATAATAATTTTAAAAGGTAGATAAATATTTACACCAAAAAAACCCCTTCGAGATGTACTGCATTATTGATAAAGCTGATTGAAAAACGTGATTTTAGATATGTAAGGACCTTAATAAATTACTCGTGAATTCAACTGACTTGTTCATCCAGTTACTAAGACCTTCCCCAGAGGGTAAGCCCTTAAACACATGGCAGAGGGCAGCCCAAACATGCATGCCCTATGAACTTGCTATCTCCAAAAGAGAGGAAAGTAATAGATAACGCCCAGTTTCTTCTTATAGACTCATCAACCAGGCAATTTGACCCTCTCCTTTAGGGATCAGGAGTGAATGGGCCAGAGAGATGCCTTAGCTTGGGTTATCCCAGAAGCAGACCTTTGGGATAAGGGTGTGAATTCAAGTAATCTATTTGGAAAGTTCTGGTAGAGGTTTAGGGAAGTGAGACAAGGATGGGAAGGAAATCCAGTAAAGGGTTCACTTTTGAACAAGTTAGTGTGGTGGGTAATTAGCGCTCACTCATACTGAGGATCTCTGGGAGACAGTGCAGATCATGCTTTAAGTCACAACAATGGAGGGGTAATATGTGGGATATGTATCCATTAATTCCCATTAATCATTGGGGATGCAGCAATAAGTACCTTGGCACTTCCAGAGTACTCCGCAAAAGACTAGGCATAGAGAAGCAGGTGCTTGCAGTTGGATCCTGTGAGGTTGAGAATGGTGACACCAAGGGGATGTGGTGGACCACTAACAACTACAAGGGATTAAGGCAGGGCTGGGGAACCTGCAGCCTTAAGGCCACGTGTGGCCTTCTAGGTCCTTAAGTGTGGCCTTTTGACTGAATCCAAATTTTATAGAATAAATCCTTTTATTTTTATGAATATATTTTGTTCATCTTTTATATTTTCATTTTATTTTTTAAATGAATGTATTTAAAATACAAAGGAATAAAATAAATTTCAATGAAATAATCCTCCCAAATTGGCCAGCACAATTAGAACATTAGGAAGCCATAAGGGCTAAACTGACAGCTGTTATGCTCATGATTTAGTTCTAACTTCCCCTGCCTGACTGGTGCCACTACTCCACCAACTGCCTCTTTCAAGTAGAACCATAACTGACTGGCAGCTTGAATTAGCGTACAACTTAACAAAACAACTTTATGCAATATTTCAAAAGGAAAATATATATTATTCAATTGCTTTCGTGAATCAACTGATATTACTGATTTGGTGCAGGTTTTATACTTCATTCAGGTCAAAACAGAAGATTTTCTTTGCTACAAAGAGTTACTCGCCTAGGGCATTCTTGTGAACAGAACATGGGAATAGATAGCTTCAACAACTTTCAAAACAAATGTCATGAAGTTGGACTAAATTTGGTAAATTTAGTGAGTGTACGTATACAGATGGTGCACCTTGTATGACAGGAAAACATGAAGGGTTTATTGTACAGACAAAAAAATATTAACAGATCCAGATGCTCTCATTTCTTTTCATTGTATCTTGCATCAGCAAAATCTCTGTGCTAAAGCTACTATTTTAAGTGACACTTTGCAACAAGTTATAAGTATTGTTAACTATATGTGTGCAAATTCAACATGGCATTCTCAGTTTGGGAACATGCTAAAGTTGAACTATGAGGTATTCAGTGTGGATTTGCCATATATTAATAGTTCTAAAGTGCATTGGCTATTTTAGGGACAGGTATTAGTGGTGTTAGCCAAAATTTTATCTCTGTGAGAACAGATAGTTAAAGTTTATGAAAAACATAATCATCAATGTGAATTATTGAAAGAAGATTCCTATAGGAGTGCAGCATTTCTGTGTGGTATCATGTGAAATCAAAATGACTTGAATATTTCTTTGCAAGATAAAACTAAATCTATATCTGACATGTGGGTAAAATTCAAGCATTTCAAAGAAAGCTATCTTTTTTTCAACACTTCTTTAAAAGGAAATTTCAGATGAACATCTTCCCCAGTTAGCAAAAGTTATTAATGAGCAGGATGATATATATGAATCATTTAAAGAATATGCAGCTGTTATAGACCTATTAATTGGAGAATACAATTAAAGTTTCACTGATTTTGAGAATTATGACATCACACTCAAATTAGCATTTCTTCTCACCTAGTTGATATCACCAAGGCACCTAAAGAACTATAGATGGAATTGATTGAGCTCTCAGTAGATGACATTTTTAAAGTGATTGTTTGATGCTAAGAAAGATCCAATTGAAATATGGAAAAATGCAGTAGAATATCCACGCCTTCAGCAGCATGCCCGCAAAATGCTTTTTTGTTTTTCAACCACTTATTGCTGTGAATCTACATTCTCCTACCTAACACAAATCAAGACGCCGTTAAGGTCACAAATGACTGATACCCATCTAGAGGATCAACTGAAACTGTGGACCTCCATGCAACAACCACATATTCAAATACTTTCCAACAAAAATCAGACAAAGAAAAGTCATCAAAAGGTTAGTTAACTTTAAAATTAATAAATTTGGTTGGTGTCTGGAGTTGTGTGGCTACATGTTCACACACTCAGTGTCCTCATCTCCTCCAAGGGAATCACTTTTTAAGTGATCCTCATAGTGGTGTTTTAAGGTTACTTTATCACAAAGCTCCTTGGTTTTTGACTTCTGTGCTTAATTTTTTCTTTTTTAACACCATGATGATAGTATATTTTTTCTATTGCTTCTAGCTAAGGGCTTTCAATCCACCAGTAAATGAGATCAAACACTATTAATGTTGCCATTGCCATTCTTCTGCAAATACTGAATTTTTCCCGTCATTTAGCACTATGCTGCTTCTGTCTGTCGTAATGCTGGCATTAAGATCGTGAGCACTTTTTCTCCAATATTGCAGGCTTTGAAAACTTATTAAGTTATTGATTCAATTTGATATTTTTTCATAATCTATATTTAAACAAAATTACATCATTGAATCATCTTTTCTAAATTCATCTCCATTAAAACTTGCCTTAAGCTACCAGATTCCTTTTGCTACCATTAATCATGCTGTGTGTTTGTGCTTGTATGTCTAATTTACTTTCACAATAAACTGTGTAGTGAAAAAAAAAAGTTTTAATTTTTTGAAATTAAGTACATAGATTTTTACAAAATGATGTGCATTTTTAAGTATATCTAATTGAAGTTTCTTGAATGCGGCCTTATTTTATTACAGCTAAATTAAATGTGGCCTTCCAACGTGAAAACATTCCCCACCCCTGGGTTAAGGTGTTATGAGGTCTCCTCATGGAAAGGCAAGAGGGAAAAGAGTAGAGCTTCCATCCTGATAATGAGATTTCACAAGGACACACTGACGTATATTGGAGGCAGCACCATAGACCTCTACCTACTTGACTATGAAATGGGGATGGATTCTGTGTTCATTAAACCCTTGATATTTAGAACTGGAACTGTATATGAAGTAAAATACCCATCCGATTCTACCCTCTTTCAGTAAACTGCCCCAGAAGAGATATCTGTCCTAAAGAGAAATAGCTAATATGTGATTGTAGTATGGTGGAAAGAACACACGTGTTGGTGACAGATGATCCTGGGTTCAAGCCCTGACCCTAACATACAGAACCTGTGTGCCCTTGAGCAAACCGTATAATCTATGAGAAAAGTCCTCTCTCCATCCAAGTTCCACCCCCTACTTCCCCCCCACAAACCCCCAAGGTCTGGTAAGAAATTAAATGGAATTTGGCAACACTTTAGCACAATGGCTGTTTATAGCATGAGCTAAATAAATGATACTTTTTCATATTTCTACTGGGGATAAGGAAGAGATGCAACAAAGAAATACATTAATTCATTCAACGAATATTTATTAAGCTCATACTATATGTAGAATTCTAGTTGCTGGAGTATAGAGGCAGAGGATCCGAGTGCTTTTACACTTAAAGTCCTATTTTTATTGTCTGGAAAAATAAGGTTTAGTTTATATTGTTTGCTGGGCTTTTAACTTAGAAAAATGTAAGCCTCATATCAAAGCGTCCCCAAATGCTCTCTCTCCAACTTATAGTCAAACATTTTCTGAGAGTCATTTCTCAAACCTTTCTTCAATGTTCCATTAGGTGGAATTATTTTGTTCCTAAATGCCAGGAACCAAATTTGAGCTACTTTAAAAGGCAAATTTGTTGAAACAAGACGATGGATAAAATGATATGGCAAAAGCTATGGCTGGGTCTTTAAAGAGCTGCATCCGGGGACACAGATGCCACAGGGAATCATTCTGCTCTCACACCTGTCCCAGTGCAGCAGCTTTGTCACTCATACTTTGGTGTAGCTTTTTCCCCATGACAGACAATATACCTGCTCACGGCTCCTATGATTTACATCTTGCAGCTTTGGTTATCAGAGAGGCTAACCCAACTCTCCCAGTTTTCTTGTACAAAATTCTCAGGGAAGAGACAGTTCTATCTTGGGACAGGGGTTCTCTATTAGATCATGCAGCTTTATGTGCCAGTAATTACATGGCTGGGGCATTCCTAGAATCCCATAGGTACCCATACTATCTGTTAAGACATAAAACACCCAGAAGGCTGATTCTCGGGTTATGATCACCTTTATAGCAAGAAACACATATAAATAGCAGCTCTGAAAGCTAGAGAAATGAACAAACAATAGAGCTAGAAGAGGCCACATCTTATTCAGTCCACACAAGGTGTCTATTAGTAGAAATGAGCCAACAATACATTACTTTCTGCAAATTTGTTGAGTCTATCCAAAACAAACACATTAAAAAGGGATTATTCACCATTTATATGTCATGGAAGTAATAATAACATCTTTATTGCACATATTAATGTTCTTGAAAGCTTCTAAAGTATTGTGGAACTTCAAAACATTTGCCAGTTTCAGAGAATTAATTAGCTCCCCTGTGGAGTAGCTCACGAGCAATATTGCCATTTTGGAGAGGGAGTGATTGAGTTAGAAAGGCAAGAGGTATTGAATTATTCATCTTTTCAATAAATATGCATCGAGCACATACTTCATGCCTGGCTCTGGGCTGAGGGTTGTAGGGACATAAACTGATTGGGAAAAAGTCTGTTCTCAAGGAACTTAGAGTCTAGTGGGAGAGGTAGACTTGTCAATAGCTAGCCCTAATACAAATCTAAACAAGGCCTAGATAAGATGGATAAACATGAGAAGCTAGAGAAGTGATGAGATAGGACTAGGGAGAGTTAAATTATAGAGGCATTTAAAAACCATGAAAAGGAATTTGGCCTTCACTACATGAAGTCATCATTAAAATTTAAAAAATATATAGAAATTAGTACGCATTCATTTAATTGACTAGTCCTCTAATTGTTGATGAAATTTTCTCAATAAGTGGAAGAAAATTGATCCATTTGCCTAACTCATTGAAATGATTAGCTAGTCCACTTCACCTGGTGTGTTCTGGATTAAAATTTGTAATATGATATAAAGACTGGATAAATTTGTACAATTGACAAGGCTAAACTGTTCAGGTTTTCATTATCCAGGGAGGGTCTGATACTTCTTGGCACTATTTGTGAACCATGAGGTGAGGAACCAACCGCCATGAGGTGAGGAAGTCTATGAGAACCTATGGAAAGATGCACATGGAGAGTCCCAGGTGGAGGGAAACTAAGGTCCTTGACTTTCAGCTCCTGTTGAATGTTCCACTAATAGCCAGCACAGCCTGCCAGGCACATGAGTGAGCCATGTGGGAAATGCATCCTCCAGTTATGAGTCAAGGGGCCCCAGGCTGACATTGAATGGGGCAGAGGTGAGCCTTCCTCAGTGAGCCTTGTCCAAATTCTAGATTTAGGCTAAATAAATGATTGCTAGTATTTTAAGCAAGAAGTTTTAGGGTGGTCTGTCCTTAAAAAAATGGTTAACCGGAACACCTTCCACAAAGGATTCTAGATAATAACATCTTCATGCCTTGATCCCATTCATCCATTAGACAGCAGGGTTTCAGGCACCTCATCTATTCAGATTTCAGAAACTCAATTCCTGGGCTCAGAGGAATTTCCATTTCTGTAAAGAGTTTAAAAGGGAGAATACAATTTAAAATTCTAGGAATTTCCTCTACATGCAAAATTTTCTGGAACATATCGATTTTAAAATGATGTGCCCTTACTTCTAAAGAAAGTTAAACTGAAAATGCCAACAAATCATATTCCCCTTTATATTTCTGTAACATTTGTAATATACGCAGACAACTTTTACAAAAGATCCATTTCTGACCCAGAGGAGCCACTCCTTAGATGTGAAGGTCATGGCCCTTCAACACTGGGCTTCCTTCTCTAGTACACTAATCGAAAGTTATAAATATAACTTCTGATGCCTTCTCTCTCTCTCTTTCTCTCTCTCTCATTTTTTCTTCTTTTTGTATTTGCTGTCAAGACAAGGCAGGGGTAGCAACCAATCAGCTCTTTATATTAAACAGCATATTTTGCTGAGCTGGACTTGACTCCTGGTTGCTACAAAACAAATCTAAGTTTATATCAGAGGTGACAAACTCCATGCCCTGTCATTTATCCTTTTTATAGCATAGGTGACACCAACAGCCAGCAAGTCATGTTGATGACTTGTTGATGAATCAACTAAAGCAGAGAGCATCCAAGTCTAGAGGTTTCCCATGTCAACAGTTTGAAATATTTTCTTATTTTCATTAAAAGACAACTAAGTTAAAAACAAATTCCACTGCTTTTTACTATGATTTTTACTTCATGATTACTGTACGAAATTTTTTTGAAGATATCAAAAATCCCAGTACCAACAGCAATAGCTGCTGTAATATATATTACTATAGATAGGAGTCTATATTTTTTTTTTACTAGAAAATACATTACACCTTAAACTCCCTTTTACACATTTAATAATTGCCAAAGAAAACTATATTGAGATTTTACTATGTACTAAGTACTGTGCTAAGTGCTTCGTAAATGCTATTTTATTTAATTTCCAAAACCATTATGAGGTAAATAACATCAATTGGTGTATTGAAGGATCAGGTCTCAGACCATATATCCAGCAAGAAGAAATGCCTGGTTTCCAACCTAGATTTGTCAACTCTAGATTTTAATTTTTACTATTTTATATCTCACCTTGTACATCTGAAATTTTCAATTAAAATTTTAACCATAATTCATAACAATATTCACCTATTCACCTACAACAGTTCAATGTCTAATATTCCATTGTATAGATTTATAATATATTTCACTATTCCTGTCTTGTTAAACATTTGAGTTTAGTTTTGTTTCCTTTTAATTTTCCACTCATATAAACAACACTTCAGTGAATATCTTTGTAGATAAATCTTGCTGTATATTCTTAATTATTTCCTGAGGAAGAATTTGTAGAATTAGAATCACTGGGAGAATGGCATGCAAAAGTTTTATGCTTTCAATAGTAATGCCAAATCTCCCTTCAGAAATATTATACCAAATTTCATACCTGCTATCGAAATGTATCTCTGTCTGGGTTCTAAAATCTCACTGAAAACAAAACAAAACAAAACAAAAAAACTTAAAAAAAAAACCACCTTCAAACCACAACCTTTTAAATCACAGCATTATAGAATCTAAGAAATGGAAGATACAGGAGTCATTTAGTCTAATCTCCTACATTATGGACCTTTTTCATAGAACATTCCTATTCTGTAGAAGGTGGGACAGAAAAGAAAGAATGATTTAAAATTTCCTTAAACTACAAAGTAAATTTCTTCATCTCCCAGCAATGGAACACTGCTCAAATTGTTTTAAAATGCATCCAGAGTAAGAAAGCCTCATTGCAAATGAGGAAACTTTGGCAGGCTTTCAACATACTTGACACAGGTCATGAAATGATAAAGATTTTTTGGTCATTCTCCACCTGGAATGGATTTGCTCTAGGTGCTGGCAGCTGAATACATATCTCTTGCTTTATGCAGTTGCTCAACAGCTTGGTTTTCCTTTGCCTTTGGGAATTCAGCAAATATAGGTGGGGTGGTCGGCAGGGGGAGATTGTCTAGAAACAAAATGAATTAGTTTTACCTTCCCAGCAAAGGGGCTGTGAGTGTAACTATATGTGTCCCCCCACCCTAAAACTCTTAAAAGTTTCATCCCAGAGTCTCTTTAATTCTAGGGACACTGGGATTTAGCTCATTTCTAAGGAGAAAATGACCTTCAACTGGTTAAGGTATGTGCCCACCTTGAGTATGTACCCATTAGATACAAAACACTGCTGGATGTTGCAGTAGAAACAAATAAAAAAAAAAAAAACAGAGGGAATATTCATAGGTGAATGAAGAGATAGAAATTTATAAATATGTAAGTTCTGCAAACAAAAAGAAGAAGGGAACAGTTAATTATGCCTGGAGTAGAAAAGGGCTTTAGAAAGAAGATGGTACTTGTAGAGGCTGAATTCCTCTGTCCCATATTGGTTTCTGGTGTAAATCTTACAAATAATG
Source organism: Propithecus coquereli (assembly GCF_000956105.1). NCBI lineage: Eukaryota > Metazoa > Chordata > Mammalia > Primates > Indriidae > Propithecus > Propithecus coquereli. The sequence continues at coordinate 3,330,590 of NW_012146523.1, forward strand.
AAAATCATGAAATGAGAACATCACTAAAACCAAAAATTTGCCTTTATCATAAAACACGCACACATACACACACACTATTTTTAAGAGGCCTGTTTCCGCTGTACATTCAAGTCATCTCCGGATGGGGAAGAGAAAATTGAATTGTAACACATTCTGTCTTGAGAAGCTGGTCTGACGGAGGGTCGAAATCAGGGGCCACAACTCAACCCCAAAACTATGGGCTTCAAAAAATGCTGCGAAACTCATTCTGAGATCTGACAATGGAGCCCTGGGGGTGAAGGGAGGATATCTCACCTTATTTATCCTCCCTCACAATAGACTAGGACAGCACCTGGCACCCAGTAGGCAATCATTTGTGGAATAGATTGTGAGCATCCGCTTTTTCCCTATCGAGGGCAATCAACCCATCGCCACATTTTGCTTTTTCCACTGGCTTGATTCAGCTTGGATCTCAGTAGTTAGAAAAGCAGGAAAAAGAATGGGGCCATAGCTTCCTGCAAGTGGAGCCGTGCTGGGGACTGTGAGGAAGGAAGGGAGAGGAGCGGAGGGAGCTAATACTCCTACCTCAGCTTATCTCCTCCCGAAGCAAACGCGCAGCCCCCGCCTCCTCTCTCCATTCCGGACCCCCAACCTGGAGGAGAGAGAGCAACGCTGGCGAGGCGATGGAAGGCTCAGACTGTCACGTTAATTCCCTGCTGTTTTTCTAGTCCCCAGCCGCCTCGCCCCTCCTCCCTCATCCCCAGCCCGGGTTTGGAGGCGATTCCCCTCTAGTGACTGAGCCGATTGCATCTGGGCGAGTCGCTCTTTTCCTCCCTCGCGTCTTTGTCTCCTCCTCCTGCCAGGCTTCAGCGCCGGGAGCAGGGTCTGCAGCGGCCGCCGCAGCAAAGCGAGCCAAGTCGTGCCCCGCACGGCCGCCCGTGGCCTCACCCTCGCTAGGTGGCGGCGCCCGAAGACGCCGGCCGCGCCACGCACCGCCTGCGTCCCGCGCCCCAGCCGCGGCGCACCGACGCCGCCGCCGCCGCCGTCGCTGGGGAGCCGAGCCCTCCCGGCCGGCCAGGTCCCAGGTGGGCAGCCCGGCTTGCAGCCGGTAGGAGGTGGCGGCCTCTGCAGCCCTGGCAGCGCGCACACCCCTAGGCATACGCACCCAACGCCTCCTCCCTGCGCCACGAGGATGGAGCAGCCACCCCGGTCCGCGACTGGCGCAAGGTAAGGTGCAGCCGCCTGTTGCTTTTCGCAGAGCGCGGGATCGTCCCTCTGCTCGGGTGCCTAGGCCATCCCTCCGGGAACAAGTAGAGGAGAACTATTATCCCAATTCTGAGCCACGTCTGTCTAAAACTCTTGATCCCCTTTGCGCAGACCCTTGGAGAGACCCCGCCCGGCGAGATAGAGTCGACCCTCTTTGCTCCGGTTCAGCCGGCTGCTATGAGATAGTCTGCAAACTTTTGTGACCCCTCCCCTGCGCGATGCTCTCACCCCGTGCCATGCAAGTTGCACGTTTAGTTCTTGCGTGGGCCCTTCCCCCAGCCCCCTTTGCCATATGCATTTGCCCATTTCTCTGTGTGTGTTCTTGCCAGTCGACTTTTCACTCCCGCAGCTCCCGCTCCAGAGGCGAAGGTTTGGGACTCAGCAGTGCTCCTCCTGCCTATAGAAGCTGGGTAGGAATAGAGAAGGTGAAATAGGAGAAGTGGGACGTGGGGGACGGCTATGGCTACCCCTGGGGTTTTGCCAGTGCAGTTGGAGTCTGTCCACCCTTGCGCACGCCACCCCCAACTCTGTGATGAGAAACCCTTGGAGTGGTTTGCGGCTGTGCGCCGTGGGGAACCGCAAGTGCAGATATGGGTGGGTGAAGTAAGTGGTTCAGGGAGGGAAAGGTTGCTGCTGGTAGGGGTGGGGAGGAAGCTGAGGGTCGGAAGTAGATCTGCCTCTGGTTGAGGGACACGAAAAGGCTCTGCTAATGTGGGCAAGTGGCCAACTCTGAGAGGCCATATGAGGAGGAGGAAAAGGGATTTCAGTCCGGAGGGCGCTGGCCCGGGTGTGTAAATACAGATGGGGGAGGGGCTGGGTACCTGGGTAGGCGCAGAGGCACGAATGCAGCCCTGGAATGCCGGGGCCCTGGGGGATTTGGGAAGGCTGACTTCTGGGTGCCTGGGACGGGGCGATCTCCCTCCCCAGGAGCAAACAAACCTCTCCGAGAGAATCTGAACGCGTTGGCATCTTGGGCGGTGACTGATGGTCAGATCATGGACCAGGGATGCTTCTCCTAGCTCTAAGAGGACCATAGTTCTCTCCTTTCTTTGGCACCCGATTGCTTCTACACCACTTCACCTCCGCAGCCAGGTCGGTAGACCCACACCCACCTTCCTCGCCAGGCGCTCGGGAGTCAAGGGTATCTCCACAGCCGCAGTGTGGGAAGGGGACTCCTGGCCCCCAGAAGGAGACGTGTGTGCAGGGTAGGGGGGAGTCTCCAGCGCCTGCCAAGTAGGTAGGGGTCCGAACACTTTGGAGGAGGGTGCAGGGGCGGAGGCTGCAGTGGGAGCCACTTCCCCCCCTCACCCGCCCCTCCGCAAATCGCACCTGGGCGGAGCAAGGGAGAGGGGGAGCCCTATGCTGCGCTGGGAGGCTCCGGAGCGCAGAGCTGGAGGGCGTGCGGGGGAAAGGAAAACGAGGCGCGAGGGGTGTGGGCATCAGGTGAGGGGAGACCCGGCTCCCAGACCCAGGACCCCGGGGAGAGGTGGGTCTGTCCACCTTGCAGTCCCCAGGTAGATCCTTCTGGTTGTTCCAGATGTTTTGGCGGATATGGGAAGGCGAGGCTCTTTCTCCTTTGCATCCCAGCAATCTGGAGTGCAATACCATTTGCAGGAGGGGACCTAGTCTGCTGTTGCAAAGGAGAAACCCCCTCCCCTCTTAAGCTCCAAGTCCCTTTTTTCTGGGCGTGAGGAACACACTGGACTGTTAAGGCCAGGAAGCACCTGACTTAACCCTTCTTTCCCAAGAAGGTGCACACCCCTTTGGCTGAGAGTTTGTCTCTGGTTCCTACTAGCCCAATATGGGAAGCATTTGGAGATTGCATGGATGTGGAGCCCAGACAGCCTTCCAGGCTCTCTTTTCAGACCTCGCACATGTAGGCTTTTAGGGGCAGAACAACCTTTTCTGCAGGTGCCCTGTGGACGACTCCTGCCCTCCTAATACCAGCTGGGAGAAAAGGGTTAAATTAGAGGAAAGCAGAATTCAGGGTAGTCCCCCTACACCGTTTTTTTTTTTTTTGCCCCTTGACCTGGCCAGACTTGTGGAGACTTCAACTCTCCAGGGCTCCCAGGGGGAGGAATCCCGCGGTCAGTCACTCCCATTCTGGGGCACCTCTGGCGCAGGGAGCTCCCTGCCTCTTCCTCTGCCTTGCTGTGGCAAACTCCAGAGCCCCAAGGAGCAGAACGGGGATTCCCTCAGCCAGGCTCCTGGTGCAGCTCCTGAGCAGGAAGGCCACACCTTCACAGGCCAGGCCTCCCTGCGCTTCTTCCGAATTACCTGGATACCTGAGGTAGGATCCCGGACTTAATCCCCCGCACTCCACAAGATTTAGCTTCTGACCCTCCCAGGGCCCATTTCTTTCTGGATGTTTATCATCTGGGTTTATGCTCTGGCCACTTCTTTTTGCCAGTAGAAACAGGTTAGAGCATGCCCTTTGGGAACGTGAGGGAAGTCTGCAAATCCACACCAAGGTGGCTATTTCAGGATGCTGAACTATTCTGGGGAGACAAGTAGTAACAATAATAATTGGCACTAGCTAGCATTTACTGAGTTCTTAATTAGCATGTGCCAGGCACTATCATAGATATTACATGGGCTTGTGTTAGTTTTAACCTGCACAACAACCCTGAAAGATAGGTTGTGTAGATAGACAAAGTTATTTTTTCCCATTTTGTAGGTAGGGAAACCAGGCCAGGGAGAAATATATTTGCTCATTGTCATCTAACCAGTAAATGGTGGGGCTGGTTCACCTGGTGGTTAGAGACCACTGGGAGTGTCCCATGCGCCCAGCCTTATTTAGTACTAAAACCACGTTGTTCAAAAGGAAGCATGGGGAATCCCCTAACTCCAGATCCAAGGGGCATACTGTAAGTGCCAGTCCCTGAGCCCCCATGGCTAGAATACTGGGGAGACTGATGTTACATATGGCCTGCCTCAGGATCTGTTGGGATACACCTTGGTATGGTAGAATGCTAGTATGGAAGCCAATTTAGAAAGTTGGCTACTGGTATGGGACTTCTCTTCTGAACCTTTTAGTAGACATTCCATTTTCAAATCAGAGGAGGAATGGAAAGAGAGCTCCAAATGGGAAGAGAGATTTGCCCTGTGGTCGAAAACCAGAGGAAGTTTAAGGTAGCAACTGTATTCTGCAAATGAGTGCCTCTCTGGGGATTAAATCACAGAATGTTAAAGCCAAAAGGGATCTCATATATCATCCCTCCCAATCCAGACTCGGGGAGGAGATTCAGAGCTGAGCTCAAGGCCATTCAATGTGTTTGTAACGTAACTAGTGTTAGAACCACTGTCTTTTTACCCTTGATCAAATACATTTATACATGAATAAGTTATGTTCACTGCTGCTGCTTTTCAGCATCTTAAAATTAATTAGGAAAAAGACATTTTTTATTAAAAAGATTATTTTGCTTATTTTTCATAAATGTTTCTCAATCAACATAACCAGAAAAAGCCAGTATCATATAATGAATAAGCCACCAAAAAATGTGCCTCTTTTTGCAAGAAAATTTTCAATGGACTGTTCATAAACCTTCAAGTCCACAAAAATTAACTATGCAACCCTGTGGATGATTCTCAATAAAAGTAAATGGATTCCCAGGCATTCTAGCAAAGACCTCTGTTGGCTGGAATAGCTCTGTCCTGCCCTACTCTCATTCGTGAAAATAAGAAGTAATTTTTCCCATCTTCCCAAAAGAATTTTCCCAAAAGAGGGAAAAATTCTTTTGAATACAATGGAATGAATTGTTATAATTTATCCTGGATTTTTTACTTTGGGTTAAACTTTAAGCTGCTATAAATCTGAGACAGAACAATATATTTCTAGTGGATATACTTGGGGTTCAGAAAAAAGAGACATAGTCCTTTGCCACTTCCTCACCCACTGAGCCACTTCAACAAAGGGGAATCACTTGGGAATTTCACTTCCCTTTAAGCATTCTTGTAGGATAGAAGTCTGGTTTCTAATACCTAGCTACAGTATCAGGATCTTCTTTTGGACACAGACCAAGGAAAAATCAGCTGGAGTAAATGGTTGTGGTGGGGGGAGCCTGTTTCTCAGAGTCACATTGAGGGGTAAGACTTACAGGTAGGTGGTGGAAACCTGGTGTCTTTTGTGTCACCTGGAACAGGATTTCCATCTCTAACACTGTGATGCACCAAGACTGAGGCCCTCGGTAGTGACTGGGATGGAAGAAGAAAAGGTGAGAGGAAGGCAACAGTGTTGTTAGAGGAGGCATGGGGTGGGGGAAGATGGATATCAGGCTTGGCTGTGAGAGGCCCTGGGGTGACAGAATGCCCACAGAGATCCAGCATGCACTAAGAGCTGCTCCCTGCCTCCTTCCTTTCCTCCCCTCTGCATCAATCTGCCATCTGTGTCAGGTCCACTGATCTGAATCCTAGAGCCCCCAGTTACCTCAAGGGAAAGCATTCACTTCTTTCTAGAGAATTTATTAAAAATGAATGTTATTTTTCTGCAAGCAGGAAACAATTGCACAGCTGCCCCTCTCTTTAAGGAGGGCCATTCAAAAATCAGATCATCCCAGAAGGGTAACTTTCTGAAGGTGGGGATACCAGTTTAGTTGGATTATAGCAGCGTTAAAGGGAAAAGATGTAACATTGAATTCAGATGTGGCAAAATTCAAAAGAAGTGGTCTCTATTCTAGGAACCACAGGAAGGAGAATCTGTTAGAACCTGGGCAGACTTCCAGGTTTCCAACTCCTAGCTTTTTCAGGGAAGGTAGGGGAATTAGCTATATCCTCATCTTATTTATATGGTCCAACCCCTTCTACTTATTTTACTGTGGCTGTTGTGTGGTGAAGTATCAGAGGTCACACACGACACTTTTCTGGGACAATTCTTTGGGTGCGTATTTATCTTAAATCATTTAAATATGAGTTTGTATTCATTTAGAATAAAAAATCCTGTTAAACAACATGCTTTGAGGCAAAGGATATGAAAAAATAAAAACTTTTTATTCAGATCACAATGAATAAATATGTTCTCAAATATGAGTGAATTTTCTCATTTTTGGTTAGATATTTAAAAATAAAGAATAATTAAGATCCAGAGCATCTGAGCTTGACCTATTTTTAATAATAAGGGAAGCCAAATCATAAGGTTCTGTAGAAAGAGTTTGAAGAAGATATTGGAAACAACAAAAAAGACCAAAGTAGAACCTGAGAAGCTTTATTCTAAAGGATTTTATTTTGAATAAATGTATAATAGCTTAATCTTTATTTAGATTTGAATAATTCATAAGATTAATACATTTAGTATTCATTTTATCTGCAGATTGTGACTTTGATGAGCTTTGTTTGATAAATGGTTTGGAGCCATGATGGATGCTATTATATCTGAGATACTAGTCTATATCTACATATACTTTATAAAAACTTAATGAATTACTACATCTCAACAAAACATATGGAGTAGCCATTTCATATGAGAATGAAATCTAGAATCTTCTCGACAGCTGATAGACTTGGAACACATTATTTCCACACAGGAGTTAAATTAATAGTAAGGGCCATATAATTCTTTTAAAATAAATAAATGTATAAATACTGAAGAAAAAACCACTCCCAATAAAAACAGATTTTATTCTTTAAGAGGATAAATGAACAGATTAGTAAAGGTTATAAAATGTATGGTTTCATTTTATCCTAAGCTCTCTAAGCTACATTTTATGTTAATACTTGTCCAGTGCAAATGTCACTACATTTTCAGGCAGTTTTAAAGAAGTTTTAAGTGCCTTTTATTAGAATGTAAAAAAAATTATTAAAAATATGTGAGGCTATTCTCAATTTTTTTTTTTTTTTTTGGAGACAGTGCTTCACTCTGTCACAGGGGCTACAGTGCAGTGGCTCAATCATAGCTCACTGCAACCTGAAACTCCTGGGCTCAGCGATCCTCCCTTTGTTCCTCCTTATTTCCTTCCTTCTTCTTTTCTTCCTTCCTCCCTCCCTCCCTTCCTTCCTCCCTCCCTCCCTTCCTTCCTCCCTCCCTCCCTTCTTTCCTCCCTCCCTCTCTTCCTCCCTTCCACCCTCCTTCCATTCCTTCCTTCCTTCCTCCTTTCCTCTCTTCTTCCCTCCCTTTTTTACTTCCTTCCTTCCTTCCATTTTTAGGTCATTGCTGGAATAGATATTCAGTACCTTACTGGGAGAGCCTGCTATTTCAAGACAAGTATGCCCCCTGGTGAGGGCAGAGCTGTTGCACAGTGCACTTGTATGTTTGTCCGGAGCTAAAGCACAAAGGTCATGAGGTGGCACAGGCTTTCTACTGCTCTGATTTGGAGAAGCAATCACTGTATGGCCTGCTTACAGAGGGCTCCCCTGTTAGCAGTGACTAAGCAGTATGCCTTCCTTACGCTTCACTGGGAATTTTTGCACTGAGAAGAGTCCTGGTCTAACCTGCTGATCTTCCCTAGATGTCTGGCCATCAGGGATTATCAAGCAGAATACTTTCCACCCTGTCCACGAATATTAATATATTTAAGCTCAGAGTTTCAAAGCTTTCGTCCTCCTGCAATGGAGTGTTGTGTATTCATTTTTTTGGGTGGCCAGTTTGTTTTTTAAATTGTGTCTCAGAAAGACTTTCTGGTAATTAAATGAATATTATTCCCAAAGGGAAGGTTTAGTGCAGACTGTCAGTGCATCTGCTACAAAACCTGTGGAGAAGGGATGGGATGTGGCCAGCCAGAACAGCAGGGCCAAGCGAGAGGCGATAGAAAAGCAGCAGAGAAGGGTAGGGGTAGAAGAGAAGGGGGAGTAAGAGAGGCATGGCCACAGGGAAAACAAACCACCTGAAGGAGAAGGAAGAGAACCCAGCAATTAGCACAGGAAGACGGAGATAATCTGATAGTAAACCTGAACCAGAGGATACGGGAAAAATGTGTAAGAATGAGAGAAGGCAAGGAAAGAGAATGGGATTAATAAAGACCGAAAGAAGAAGATGTGTACGAGGAAAAAGAATGTTCTAAATAATTCCTAATAGTCTAGATCAACTCAAAGCCAGGCTCGCTCCTCAGCCAGAGGGCAATGGTCTCTTGCTCACATCCCAGAACACCTCATTAACGAGGCTTCTCAATCACCAGGCCAAGGGCTTTTTCTCTCATTTATGCCATGATGATTGGCAATCTGACAAAGCCGAGGGGCCTCAGAATGATGCGTTTAAATGCATTAAATGTATTAAAATGCAATACATAAGATTATAACGCAAACCAATTTTATTGAAATATCTTTTTATCTTATAAAATAACCCACTGTTCCTCATTAATGTATGTGCTTCTTACATAATGCATGTATAACAAAATCTAGTGGTGGGACTTATGATTACCATCTTTTCGAAGTAGGGGTGAGCATAAATGCTACTATGAGATAACTATAGCAATTGTACAATGATATGAAAATACCTCATTTATATTGGTGACAAAATCACTGGTACTGCTACTACATTTGAGGCTTGTAGCCTGCATTCATAATGGAATGAAATGCCACATTGCTGTTGAAGGTTAATGAACAGGTTGTGACTTTTATTTTTCGTTCAAGTTCATGAATCCCTTAAATTTTATTGGTAGATGCCTTGGAGGTCTATGACCCCAAGAATTCTGGACTAAAGTGACCATATAATTTATCATCTAGCTCTGAGATACTTTGAAGAATGAAAAGAATCTTAGTTGTTTCTCCCAGACGGTAGCCATAAACTGGATGGGTCTGGGAAAATTGTAATATAGGGTCTTTCTAGCTGTTTCACCTCTCTGGGATCTTTCTCACCAGACCAGTGTTCACTACTCTGGCTCAGGGAATTGGCTTCATCTGCCCTATTCATAGGGGTCAAGGCTGTTGATACTGATGGGCATTGGGAAGTAGAGAAGACCTTTAGCTGAAAGAGGATCCCATTTCAGGGCTCTAGCCAGGCTATAAGACACCTTTGCAAGAACTGAAAAATGGGCTTCCTTGGAGCAGCAATAGCCTCCCAGATCCTGGCTGGCTGAACACTGGCTTGTAATTTAGTTACCAATGGCCCCCTTGGCTAGGTTCCTTGGAACCTTGGCCAATATCACCTATAGTGAGGGTGAATTATCAGACTACATTGTATTTCAGCCAAAAGTTTCCACTTCCCCTCCAACAATTTTTTTTTTAATCAGAGCTGCTGCAGTGGTTTTTAAAAGTTCACTTCCTTTCCCTGCCCAGTTCCTAGCTATCAGGAAATGGCCTCAGCGTAGGCAGGTAGATGGAGATCCATGGGAAAAGGCTGGGATCTGAAGAATTCTTAAACTCGAAAATAAGGCCTTGAATGATGAAGAGGGAACTGTGGTCCTGGAGGGTTTCCTAAAGAGATGGTTCATATTGTCCGGTGTTGGGGGAAGATGATAGAATGTCCTTCTCCTGGAGATCAACGTGTTTTTTTTCTGTTCTAATTAGTGAAACGGAATCTGCTTAGTAGAAGAAAAAACTCTTCTAAGAAAGCATTTGATTTTGCAGGGGTAGGCAACATCTCAGGAAACACTCTCTTTATGTGCATGTAGACTATTTAAGTGGGAACCTGGCAACCTGGTTCTAGTTCCAGCTTTAGCTCTAACCACCTCTGTGGCACTAGGCTGGTTACATTGACTGTCCTGAGCTCTACGTCCCAAGAAAGAGGATTATTGCAAACTAAATGATCTTTAAAACTCCTTCCAGCTCTGTGGTTTATAGTGTCAAGGATGTGTCTGACACTGTTTTATTTATACTCCATATGGTGGCTTCTCTGTTTAAGTTGATGGAGACTCCCTTCTTTGCATAGGCATTCAAGCCCTTACACACTACAGATCCAACAATGAAAGATGACACACTACAATCCTGAGGGTTTGTGACACCTGGAGCACTTCTAGGAGCCTAGAATAAAAGGATGGGAGTGGCAGGGTGGGAGCTACAGAAAGAAGAATAGCTCACTGGCAAAGGGACGAGGTAGGAAAGAGGTGAAATGATTGGTAACTTTCCTTGCAGCAATAATTGTCAACTTAGGCAAGATACAGGAAAGATGAAAGGAGGTTCCTAAAATTTTGACTGTGTGCCCATCTTGTGTCCAACTCTTTGTAACCATGTGGTCATATCACTCTCTGCTAAAAAACCTTTAAATCACTCCCGGTTACATAAGGAGGATTGCATCCTTAGTGTGGTTTAATAGGTCCTTTATCACCTGGCTGCTACCTGTCTCTTAATCTGTCATTTTCCTTGGCATACCCTATGTCCTGGTGTGTTAGAACTGTCATGCATTAGAACAGGCCTGTAGTGACAATTGTCCACATTTTCTCTCTCCAACTCTGTATTCAGTAATGTCATGTTGGTAGCTTGAAATCAGCTGTGGTAGAAGAAGTTACATCTTGGACACTACAAAGCAGGCCTTTTTCCCCAAAAAGCTGGTTGGAAAATTTACCAGCACACACCACGGCCCCTGCCTCATCAAAAGACTTGCAGTTCCTGCAAGAGAAAGTGCTTTTTCATATCTCTTTCCATTTGCCATTTTCTATTCCTCATGGTTCATCTGTTCTTACTTCCCTACTTCTCACTTCCCCTTCTTCTCTCCCTCCCTTTCTTTTTTCTAACTGTTCATCCACCTATCTACCCACCCATCCACCCAGAGGTAGCTAGGCCAACTTCTAATTCCTCTTCTGCCATTCAGTAGCTGAGTGAGTAACCATGGGGAAGTTTCCTAACCTTTAATATGCCTCAGTTTTCTTTATGTGAAATGGGTATAATAATAGGTAGTTGTGAAGCTTATATGGCTTAACATGTATAAAGTACTTGTAACAGTGTCTGGCACATGATAAGCAATGACTACTTAAATCATCGTTATTAGTATTGAGCAAATCATTATTGATTGATTACTGTGTGTCCAGCACTGAATATACACATATGAAAAGATGTTTCAATAAAACAAGAATGAAAAAATATTCAAGAGCCCTGAACAAAGCCTGGTTAGTTATTCCAGAGATATCAGAATTAAATAAATTCACGATACAAGGGACATTAGAACTGAATTCTGAAAAATGATTGGATATATACCCACCAAACTGACAAGACAGATAGGGGGATCCCAGGAGGAGGAAATCGCATGAGCACAGGCTCAGGAGAGGGAATAGAATGAATGGTATGTTAGGGGAGCTGGGTAGTAATGGGTAGCTGAGTATGAGATCACAAAGGAAGTCTTTGATCAGCTATGGGTTATGGCAAAATCCTCCGGAGAGTGAACTGCAGTCTCCTTTTTGTCCTGTTTTTCTGTTGTCTGCACCAGTACAGGTCTGAGCTTCGGATTATCCCGAAAATGTCAGAAATCCAGATGTTCATGTGAAAGCTCCTGATGTTTAGTAGAACTAATTTAATTAAAACATGGTAGAACTAATTAAAAACAAAATAAAACAAAAACTGAAACAAAACACATCTGCAGGCTATATTCAGCCTCCTGCAGAAAAGTGGAGCTCTGGGTTCCAGAGCTTGTTTAAAAATGATGTACAATTGAAATTCCTGATTTTGAATATGATTCTGCCATTAGCTGTGTGACCACAGGTGAGAGGACCTTCAGTTCTCTGAGCCTCAGTTTTCTGCCTACGGCTATCATATTTATTGCCTTTCATGCCTTGCTACGAGGAGCATTTTGGATGATGGAGATAAAAACTCCTGTAAAGAACTAGGCGAGTGTTAGAATTATTCCGAGGCCCTAGCAGCTGTGGCAGAGCCTTGCACTAGTACAGACACAAGCATGGTTCAAGTCACCCGGAGATACCCGAATGTCCTTACCTGCCTTGTTAATTTTAACAATAGATGGGGGAAGAAAAAGGTAGGTGTATTTTTCACCTTCATTCTGTTAAAATCATCACAAGTAGCTTGACATTCCAATTTGAAAGTTTATATGTCAAAGATCCCACTAAGAGTTATTGATTGATTCTGCATGGATTCAGGATGACAGAAAAGGTGCATTCTATGTCTGTGTGGTTTGTGTTGATTGTTTCTTTGAGATGGGGGAAGGATTCTCTGAAAAGAGTTCAGCTGCACCAGTTGTTAGTCAGGGTTATGTCAAAATCTGCACTTGCATTTGTAATTTTCTGTAATTTTCTGTCTTTTGATCCCTTTCCATTCCAGGCTGGCTTTGATCATACACGCTTTTAAGGAAATGATCAAACTCTAGAAAAGTCAAATTATTTCTGGTTGAGGGGCTGAGCTGGGTGGATGTTGGCTTTGACACTGCTGAGAGTTGGCTACGTACCAGCCTGCTTCATTGGGCCTGGTTAAAAGCTCTCTGTAATAACAGCTTTGTGAAAACTTCAGGCTTATTATAATACATTGAATGTTGGTGTTGTCTGATTTGTGTTATCTTTATTTGTTTTGTTTTATTGCCTGATTAAACTTGATCACAAGAAGCTTCAAAGATGCAGGCAGGCCTGGAAGCAAGGATATCTGACTTACAAAAACACATCTGTTATGGATTTGGGCTCCACTGCAGAGATTTTACCACCTCTGCTTGTTTGAAGAGCTGACCTGAGCCTCAGAGTCTGTCTCACTCTCCTCCAAGCTACAAGCCACCTGGGCCTTCAGAACTGAGGTGTCTGATGCCTCTGTAGCTCCCATCCACTGCTGGTATCGAGAGCCCTGTCCTCCTAACCACTGCAAGAGACCTGGAGGAGCTAAAGCCCCATTCTTCTGTGGTGGATTTGAAACACCTTGGTCTACTCAATTAACATTATAGGCAAAATAGCACGTTTGCTGTTAAGGAAGTATCAAAGTCCTAATCCCCAATGTGACGGTATCTGGAGACAGGGCCTTTGGGAAGTAATTAGATTTAGATAAAGTGGAAAAGGTGGGGCCCTCATGATAGGATTAACGTCCTTATAAGAAGAGACACCAGAGAGCTTCCTTCTTCTCTGTCTACCCGCATGCACCAGGGAAAGGCCACATGAGGACACAGTGAGAAGGCGGCTATCTGCAACACAAGGAACGAGCCCACACCAGACACCAACCCTGCTGGCATCTTCTCCAGAACTGTGAGAAGTAAATTCCTGTTGTTTAAGCCACCCAGTCTATGGTAATTTGTTATGGTAGCCTAGCTAACTAGGAAGAAGTTCCTATAGGTTAGCCTGGGCACCTAGTCACCTTGTGATCTTGGGATCGAAATGTGCCTATTTTTCTGTATCTGGTGTATACTACCAGCCTGGCACACAATAGCACTCCATAAGTACCTGTTGAATGAATGAATAAATATGCTAATGAATAGAGTGACGCATATACAGTTTATAAACCAACACTTAGAGAACAATTTATTCTAGTTTTGGGAACTTCCTGAAATCATGGAATCATGATTTGAGATGAAGGAACAATAAATTATTTTAGGTACACACACACACACACACACACACACACACACACACACACACACCAAGATGTTAACAGCCTCTACTTTTTTTACTAGCTCACCCCACGGAGACATAATGATAGTAAAATAAATACAGTCAGCATGCTTTCCTATTTACCCAGCATGCAAGCAAGAGACTGTTTCTAAGCATTTGCAATTTCATCAAGGTCTCCTAGAACTATTCTCAATAAAGAGATGCTGAGTTGGGCTGCTGACCTGCCAAAAACCTAATTAACTTGAGTTTAGTAAAATAAAAAAAAGTCTTTTTAGAAATAACAAAATCATAGAAAGGGACTTCTGAGGTCTTTTTAAATTTAAAACCGCCAGTGGGCAGGTTGCCATAGAAGAATGTGATATTTCTGACAAAATGGTGGTTTTAGAATTCTTTCCTGTTGCTCTTAGAAATTCCTCAGACACTATGAGGAGTGTGCTCCATGGCTTTCCCACTTGAGAATGGAGAAGCTATTTCCTCAAGATGCTATTCATCTTTATTCATATCTGGATGCAGATGAGTTCGCGATGTGTGGGTGTGGGATTTGAAGAGTTTGAAGTGCTTAGGTAACAGTTGGCATGCCAGTTGTGTCATGAAGAATATGTATTGACAATATTAAATTGTGGGCTGAATCTTGTTTTTGGTGTTTAAAGAAATAGAACAAAATTTCTAAAAGCAACAGCGTTGTTTTTATGCCAGTGGCGTTTCTAAATGTTGGGACAACAGTGCTGAGAAATATGGGCCTCCAATATGCAGCACTTTCTTCTGCCCAGCCTGGGTTTACTGTGGAAACCCCACGTAGCTTTCTTTTTAAATGGAGGGTGCTGTAGTGTTTCTAAATATAAATTCATGTTGCACTCAACTGATTGAGGGAAATAGCTTCAGTAATAGCAGGTAAGAGTAATTCCCTTTTCATATCGAAGGTGGAAGAGCCAACTGGCTTCTAGAAAAATTAGTGACAATTTATTGAGTTACTAGGAAGTTGCTGTTTACTTCCCAACCTCAGACCCCTCAAAGTCACCATCAACTTCTAGGGCTTTCTCAGGCAAAATTGTGTGCCATCACTTCTTTTATAAAATCATATTCTGTTTTCTACTTTGCCTTTTCTTTGTGCTGACAACAGTGGAGAAGTCTTTTATCTCCTCCATTGTGAGGGGAGTGGGAAGTGTGAGCACAACTATGCCCGGGTCTGGGTGACATTTGTGGGTTCTGTGGATAGCAGGTGTCTCTCACAATGCATGGATGTCCAGGGTCCTGGATTACTCATGGAATGCCTAGAACAGCTGTTTGCCTGCTACGGATCCCTTTGGTACTCTGGTGAAACCTATGTACCCCTTCCCAGAATAATATTTTAAATGTAAAATATAAAGTACATAGGGTTACAAAGAACAAAACAAATAATACAAAACACTGATTCTCACAGAACTTACAATATTATGGAAGACTAATATCATTGTCCACTTTGTCATCAGTAATAATTAAAAATTACTTTAAATAACAGACTTATAATAGTTTTCTTAACCATCAGATGTGTTTGAACTTGCCTGGTCTAGACTTATAGCCCATATGTCTATCATATTTCAAAAGACAGCAGTAACTTATAAAGTATCAAAAATTCTCATTTGAACTGTCCAATTTTTCCAAACTAGAATAGCTTATTTAAATGACTGATTTCTTTCCATATATTGACAAAGAACAACCAAGTGTAGATAGGAAAGACCATCAAGCATCATAGATGTCTGGGTCACTAGAGTGAAAAGATGCATCTTCCACCTTTTGTGGCTGAATGACTACCAAGTAAAGAGTTGACCAATACTTGCCTCTATGTATTATGAGGCAGGTGCTATGGTCAGGAGGAATTAACTATCAATATTTTAATGTTGTGACATGCAAAAGTGATATTTCAGGATTTGTGGAATAGTAACTGTATTGCCATATGAAAAAAAAAATAGTTGTGAGTTTTGTTGGTGGTGTCACACGTACTGATAAAGGTAGTGTAGTTTGTTACCTGTCCTTAAAATGGAAGGAAGTGCTGGATTTCAGCTGAAGGTCAATGGGAAAAATAAAAAAATATTCTATACAGTTGTGGATCCCCTGCATTCTAGCCACAGCCTCATTGTGGGGCTATGGACCCCAAGTTAAAAACCTCTGTCTTAACGTGTGAATCAACAACTGATGACGTGGAATATAACAACCAAAGCAGCTATCAGACAGATGAGACCTATAAATGGGATTTTAAAAGAATGTCATTTTCTGTTTGTTAATTTATTTAACAAATATGCTAGAATTCAACCTCCAGATTATAGCTGATTTCATAACTAGATTGTTCGGAGAGAGATGCTGTAGGCTTTATTCGAAATAGTGTTGGGTCTTCATTGAGAATCAGTGGTATACTGTTTTGAATATTCTCATCAATGTTCATTCCTAAACTGTTTTGGGGTGGGTCTGGTATTTTGAAGTAAGCCTAAGTCATTTGAATTATGGCTGCTAAATGTGGAGGGTGATCAAGGTATGTAAACAACAGGCTGGGATTTGAAAGTACCAAGGCTTTTCTTCGGAAGGGGCTCATCAGCTACCCCGAAATCTGCTTCATAGCAGGTGGAGGCAGGGTAGTGATGAGATTCAGGTTATTTAACACACATGGGACTGGGGTTACAAAGATACAGATTGTGAGATCCTGTCTCTGATCTCAGAGAGCTTGCAGACATAGGAGGGAGGGACAGACGTATGGAAAGCTGGGTTCATAAAGCCCCGGGGGTGGAGTGCTACTTGGGCCTGCTGGGTGTAGTGAGGACACGAAGAAGACAAGAGTCATATCTATTGGGTTGTGAGCTGGTGAAATGGCTTCAGGGATCCTGAATTGATTCAGGAAAGATAAAACTGGTGTTCTGCCAGACAGAGGCAGGGAAGGACACCCGAAGACTTCATATGAATTAAGGTGTGAACAGGGAAGCAGAGCCACAATGAATGACATGGAATGATGGATTTATTGCCAGAATCAGACCTTCCACCACTGTGGGAGCTGCTCGGGATGCAAAGTCTGGCAGGGCACAGGTGGAGAGCAGACACAAATCACTGGCCAGGGACCATGAAGGGGGCTGGTGAGCAGATCTATGGAGGTTATTGCCTCTACTACCGGTGGTGTGCCTGAAGTTGCTGTCAGTTAGCGGGGCTGAGAGGAGAAGACACTAGGACTGCCATGAGGCGAGGCAAGGGCAAATTGGGACCTGTGAGGATGAGGTGGGACTTGTGCCCCAGCAGCTCAGGTGGCCTGAAGAAGAAGCTGGTGCCTTTTGCCCTAGAGATGCACACGTGGACTCAGAAACTGAGCGGGGAGACCCAGAGGACCTAGGAGCACTGTGGACCTGCCTGTGCCCTCACCAATGAAGTGAGTCAGCAGATGAGTAATGGTGTGTGTCGGCTGGGATGGTGCCATCCGTGTGTAATGCTGTGTAGCACGCCTGCCCTCCGAATCTCAGGCAGGTTGCTTCTTCTGTGGCCAACCTCGACTGGAATCTCACAAGGAAGGGAAATCTGGAAAACGTGGTCCCGTGTAGCTAAGTCAACACAGTACAGAGCAACTGCAGTCGGCTTAGGAAATCTGTGCTCGGGTGGCTGGATGGAGCGTAGGCACGGTGGGGCAGAGGAGGCAGGGAGAAAGGCAGGGTGTTAGCCCATGCTGAGAGGTCCAGCGGCAGTGGCTGGCCTTGAGGGTACTGTCTGTCTGTCAGTGGATTAAAATGGAGGGGTAATTTGATAAAATAAATCTTCTTTTAAAAAAATCACTCCAATACCCATTTTAGGAGTAGTTCTCAAACTTTTTGGTGTCAGAAACTTTTTAGATGTTCAGCAATTATAGAGGATACCAAAGAGTTTTTTATTTATGTGGCTTATATTTATTCATATTAACCATATTGGAAATTAAAGCTAATACATTTTTTAAATGTTTACTAATTTAAACAAAAAATAATAATAAACCCATTCCATGTTAATATAAAAACATTTTTATGAAAAATAATTTTATTTTCCAAAACAAAAATAATTTAGTGATAAGAGTGGCGTCGTTGCACATTTCTGCGTCTCTTTCATATCTGGCTTAATAGAAGACAGTTGGGTTCTCACATCTGCTTTTTCATTCACTCTGTTGTGATATCCCAGTCAGGGAGCCTTTGGAAAACTCCGCTGTATGCTTGTGAGAGAGTAAGAGTAGAAAAGGCAAATCATGTCTTGATAGCATTGTGGAAATAGTCTCATCCTCAGGAATCTCCTGAAAGGATCTCACGGACCTCGGAGTCCCTGGACCACACTGTGAGAGCCAGTGGTGTGGTATAGAGGGTGGCCCTGCAGCCAAGTAGGGACACCAGGAAGGAGACCTTGTAGCAGCTTAGGGGAGAAAGATGAGGGTCCGCACCAAGGTGCATCCACAGGAAAGGAGGAGAGGATGAATAGAAGAAAAGCTAAGAAGACAGAAACCACAGAACTTAGTGACCAATAGGGTGTGGGGATGAAGGGGAGACCAGAGTCCCTGAGAACGTTCTGGCCAAGGGATAGCTAGATGTCTGCCAGCTGCCAATACAGGCTCGAGGGTGTTCCTCAACCACCCAGAGCCGGACAGGTCTGCTGCTCCACAAGCCTTGACCTGAGGTGGAAAGGAGGCAGGAGGTCCAGCCCTAGAACAATGACTGACCTTTTATAGTATGATTATGCATTGGCAGGCATTAAGATGAACAGAGTTACTAGAAGCATTTAAGTGTGGGCTGGCCCAGTTTGCGTGGTTCATATATGTAGTGACACAGGAAAAAATGGTTGGTTGGTGAGCAGCAAAGACAAGGAGTGAAGTTTACAGAATGCTGTTCTCCTCAGGGATACGCATATTTGTGGTTGTAAGAGCATTTGGGGGAGACTCAGGAAACCAGAATGGTTATATGGTTTTATATATATGTGTATGTTTATGTGTATGTATATATGTATATAGGTGTATGGTTGTGGGACTATATGTATAAAACCATGTACACATGCACACAAACTTATATATCCCCACATATATGTGTGTCTATGTTTTCTATATGATTATTGTGTACCTGTATACATGGTTTTATACATAAATGTCTGCATCAGCCCAGGACTCAGCACAGGGTGGTGGGAAGAGCTGGGCTGGGCATCTGAAGTCATGGATGCAGCTCCTGGTTTGCCACCCACTAGCTGTGGCCTTGGACAGCTCACCAAGGATTGTTGGGCCTCAGTCTCCTTGCCTGGGAAGTGTGGAGGGTGTGAAATGTCAGCAATCCCGTGATCCAATATGCCTTTTTACAGTCCACACAGAGTGATCTTCTGGAGGATACAGGGATTCCATCATTGTCAGGGTTTGTCTGAGTAGCATTTCCTGAGCCCCTTGTCAGTCTTACCCGTTGAATGATCAGGAAATGAATGAGGGTGCAGTCGGTCTGATGTCAGGGGACTATACATAGCAGCTGTGTGTATCAGGAGTTGCAGGTCTTGCCATTTATTTGGATATGGCCCTCAGTTTGGCCTGGAAACTTTTGCACCTTCTTTTCTTCTTAGTTTTGAGAAGGCCTTTCTTGCCAGCTAGTTCTACACAGATGCATACTCACATGCGAGAGTGTATACACACACACACACACACACACACACACACACACAACAATTTGGCCACATTTTGCTCACTGTTTCCAAGTACACCATTGTGGCATAATAGATAGTTTTAGATGTGTGCAAATTTTTTTTTTTGGTATTTATGTATATTTAATAAATATTAAGAAAGATATAGCAAGCATAGGAAATCATTTATTTTATTTTATTTTTTTTTATTTATTATTCCAGGGTTTTGTGAGGGTACAAACATTATAGTTACACTTTCTGTCTTTGCCTCACCCAAATGCAGGTTAAAGGCATGCCCTTCCCTCCCTTTAGTGCTCCCCATGTCCTTTAGTTATAGATTTGCCCCCCATCCCCCTAATCCCTAGAGAATATTTCTGCCTTGTGATCAACCTAGTGTTGATCAGTTAGTACCAATTTGATGGTGAGTACAAATGGATCCTGTTCTTCTGCTCTTGTGGTGCCTCACTTTGGATAATGGGCTTAAGTTTAATCCAGGGAAGTATAAGAGGTGCTAGATCACTGTCATTTCTTACAATTGAGTAATATTCCATTGTAAACATATACCAAATTTTAATAATCCACTCATGGATTGACGGGCACTTGGGTTGTTTCCACATTCTTGCAATAGTGAATTGTGCTGCCATAAACATTCGGGTGCAGATGTCTTTATCGTAGAATGTTTTGTGCTCTTAAATCAAAACCACAATGAGGTATCGCCTAACCCCGATGAGATTGGCCTCGATCAAAAAAACACAAAACAACAAATGTTGGCGAGGATGTGGAGAGACAGGAACACTTCTACACTGCTGGTGGGACTGCAAATTAGTGCAACCTCTGTGGAAAAGAATTTGGAGATACCTCAGAGAGCTAAAAATAGAAATACCATTTGATCCAGCAATAGCACTATTAGGCAAATCATTTTTATAGATATTATTTCTTAGGATAAAAATAGTTTAAATAACTAAAATGACTTAAAGAAAATATAGCATAGGTGCTAGAACAGGTAGAACTTGGATGTAGCATAAATCTTGAAGGTAGTATTTGAGAGACTAATGTGTGTGAAGCACCAACTTAGTCATTTTGATAAGGCTTTTATTTTGACAAATTCAGAAGAGGAGACTGCTTTACGAGGTCATACCTGTTACCTATGTTAGAAGTGTTTTAATTCTTCATTGGTTTGATAATTCAGCCTAAAAATTTCTTTTGAGAGCCTGAGTTATTTCACATCACTTAGTATTGCTCATGTTTGGTACTTAGAATGTTAGATTTTAACCTGGATATAATTAAAGGGAACAATAAGACAAATGAAAATGAGGAGAAATTATGCAAAACAATCAGCCCTGGACTTTACAAAAATGTCAGTGTCATAAAGGACAAGAAAAAAACCATGCTGGGGAACCATTCTAAATTAAAGGAGACTAAAGAGATATGACAATTAAATATAATTAGTGATCCTTGATGAGTCCTTGAATTAAAAATAAAAAGTTATAAAGGACATTCTGGGACACTTAAGGAAATTTGAAAACCAACTGCTTATTAGAAAATAGTATAGTTATCAATTTTCTATTTCCTGAGTGTGATAATTACAGTATAAGATAATATTCTTGATCTTAGGAAATTCATATTGAAGTATTTAAGGATAAAGTACATCAATGTCTACAACTAACTCTGAAATAGTTCAGCCAAAATATAAACCTATAATTAACACATATAATGTCCATGCAAACATACATGCACAGATAATAAATATACACATATATACATACACACATTCATATAAAAATGTAGACCCACAGACATGTACACATATGTGCATATACACATATGCACGTACATAGACACAGTCCCATACAAACATACATGCTCCCTCTGTACATGGAGAGGGAAAGCAAACGTGACAGAATAGTAACAGTTGGTCAATCTAGAGTGTTCATTCTGTAATTCTTACAACCTTTCTGTAGACTTAGATTCGAAATATTCAAAATAAATAGTTGCAGAAAAAATACTAGATTTTTTGAGTTAGACAAGTTCAGGGATAAATCTAAAATTTTTGTCATGTGTATTAAGAAGATGTTAAGAAGTTATTTTTTTTTGCACCTACTAAGGAGCATGTTTACATTGTTCAGAGAGCAGTAATTGCTTCACAGCTATTCCACAGACAAGATTCCCTCCACAAAGTAACCATTAGACATAAAGCTGGTCTCTGGTCAGCAGGGATAAAGAGAGTTCATAGTGACTGCCTGGATTCTAGCTTGCATAGGCTTTACTATAATAACTGATCAACAATAGTATTATTCACAGAATGGCCTCTGCGATGATATATGCAATTTTTATGAATTCTGTATTTCTTCAATAAATGTTTATTGAGTGACTACCATGCTCTAGGCATTGTTCTTAGGGGCTGGCAGTAAGACAGTTAAGATCCTGCTTCTAAAGGAAATTACATTCTGTAGTATGAGGGATAAAATTAGCCAAACAAATAATTAAATGGAGTGATGTCAAAAATTGCTAAGCCTTGTAAAGAAAAAAAAAAGTATGAGGGTAACAAGTCAGAGGATGGTCATGGATAGGTTCTCTCAGGAGATGACCATTAAGATCAGGAGGAAGAGTATTTTATTTTCCATGTGTCTACTGTTTATTCCTAATTCCCCCAGTCTTTGCATTTGCCCTAATGTCAAGGTCAAGGGTCTTCTGAAACCTGACCGTTTTGCTGGGCTACCGCAGGTTCTGTTACCACAGGTTGTGATCCATTCCAAGTGACGATCGAGTGGGTCCAGCCCAAAAGTATGCTCTTGGTTCCTGGTTCTCAGGTTGATGAATGCAGATGTTCTGTGTGCATTTATCATTCACAGTGTAGGCCATCTCATTTATGATGGACTTTTAAAGAAGTTTAATCCAAAAACCAGAGAAATCCTATCATTTGTTCATACTGACACATGGTGATGAAAGTGAGTTATAATCCCTGAATAATGCTGCAGGAAGCCTTCCAACCAGCGATTTTCGATAATGCCACCTTGGCACCCCTCTGAATTACTATCAGCTTTTACTAATTCAATATGACGGGTTTCTAAAGCAATTTGAGTTCAGGTAAAAGCAGTGCGTCAGAGTATTCAAACTTGCTTGAAGGAGAGTCGGGGAAAGAACTTATATTGCATTCTCCTTGCAACACCGATCAAGATCCATTTGGATTCATTTCCTGGAGGCATTAAATATGTTTTATCTTCCTTTTTCAGTCACCATTTCAGTTTCTGCTGATAATTATATTCTATCTGCAGTACTCGAACTTACCCCAGAGTGTAGAACCAGCCAGCTGATTCTTCAGCCCAGAGGCCACTAAGGATAGGAGGTAAAGGCAATATTCTTTAGCATTCAGGGAAACTACCAGTTTTAAAATTCAGGCCAAAAAAAACTCTGTTCATGTAAATATCACTCAGGAGATAGGCCAGCAGGTAAAGAGGAGCCTATGTAGGCTTAGGAATATCAATGTTTCTTCTGTTTGCCCTGTTTCCACCTGGGTGAACCAAAGCTGGCCTCCAGATGGCAGGGTGTGGGCGAGGCGGCATGGCGTGGTGGAAGATGGACAGGATTTGGAGTCAGAGGACCTGGTTTGAGTCCCAGTCCCAGCACTTATGGCTGTGAATTTGGCTCAAGGCCTGGCCCATAGCAAGTACTGGACAAATATGAGCCCCACGCCCTCTTCTCCGTCTCGATTCTTTTTACTCAAGTAGGTAGTTCCTTCCTGCCTCTCCAACTCTTCCCTTACCCTTCTCTCCCTCAGCTTCAGCTATGCTGGCCTTCTTTCTGTTTGTAGAACATACCAAGAACACTCCTGTTTCCAAGCTGCTAAGCTTACACTTTCCTCTGTTTGGCGTGTCCCTCCCTCAGAACACCCCATGGCTTGCTCCTCCCTTCTTTCAATTCTCAGGTCAGACACCACTGCTAGGAGTAGCCTCCCCGGCCCTGGTCACTCTCCAGCACATTACCCTGATGGCTTTCCTTCATGGAATCTCTCATTATCTGAAGTTACTTTGATGATTCATTTGGGTTTTGTGTTTACTGTCGGTCTTTCCCTCTCAGCCCTGAGTTCCTGGGAGCAGAGACCCTTGCTATTGTGCTTTCACCTGTATACCAGCACCTGGCACATATCCATTACTCAATGAATATTTGTTGGATGGCCAGGCACGGTGGCTTATGCCTGTAAACCTAGCATTTTGGAAGACTAAGGCAGGAAGATTGCTTGAGGCCAAGAGTTTGAGACCAGGCTTTGCAGCATAGTGAGACCCTGTCTCTACAAAACATAAAAAAAAATTAACTGGGCTTGGTGATCTGCACCTGTAGTCCTAGCTACTCAGGAGGCTGAGGCAGGAGGATGCTTGAGCTGGGGAATTCAAAGCTGCAGTGAGCTATGATCGCAACCACTGCACTCCGGCCTGGGCAATAGATCAAGACCCTTTCTCTCTCTCTCTCTCTCTCTCTCTCTCTCTCTCTCTCACACACACACACACACACACACACACACAAAATATTTGTTGAATGGAAGTTACTTGGAATTTTATAAGAAATGGAACAGCATTGCAGGGCAGTTCTGAGGATTAGATAACATAATGTTTCTGAGAGTGCTTTGAAATTATAAAACACTATGTGAATAAAACTTGTTATTAAGCCTTCCCTACCTCATCCATGAAGAACTCTCTTCCAGTGCCCTAGCCTGAAGTGCCATCTTCATATTCTTAATCACTGTAAAGACCTGGTGTTTCTGACACATGGTTGAACTCCTGGTACAGCTCACTGGCAGAAGTTTTGAATGAAATTTAGAGGAATTTGAGGCAATAAAAAAATCACCCGGCCTGGAAATTGCTACTCAGTAAACAGTTTAGAGCTGTAAACTTCAATTCCATGGAGTACACAAGGCATACAACATTTAAATGATGTCCAGCATCAGAAGGAGACTGCATTAACAATTTAAGCTACATACAGCCTCCTTATGCTAAGTTTTGCTTAAGGAAAATAGCATTATATGCCTGGTTTATGGAAGGCCAGAAATATATGCAGAGAGTCACCTTGGAGGCAGACAGTGGTGCCATGGCCCAGTTTTGTTCATTGTGTGCCTTCAGACAACAGCGCAGTGATGAAGTGATGAAGGACGGAGTTGGTGATGAGTGCATCTCTCCCATGTATGGTATAAAGAGATTTTTTATTTTTTTCCATCTACTTACCTTTGTCAGAAAAATTTGAGCCTTTAATATTTATAACTTTTTCAGGTTTCAATCAAGATATAGTATGTTGGCTTTGAAAGAGCTTGATTTAAATTGTGGAGGGAAAGAAAGGGGAGTTCAGAAATCTCAATCCATTATTCATGATGTTTAGAAAGATGTGTTTTTTAGAAGTGTGAAAATCATCCTGATAAAGACTGAATCAGGCTGCAATTGGCACTGATTTCAGATGGTGGAAACCCCTCCTTCCCTGCAACCTTATACAGTATGGAATAGTGCTATGCCTTTTTGTTCCCCACATTCTTTGAATTTTTACAAGAAATGAGCAAAGGTCCTTTTTGTTTCAGTGGAAATTAAAATCTCCAGTTTAAGAAAATGAAACCAAATCTTGAATCTAGGAGAAATCACTTCACTTGGGGCTTGCAAAATGGATGCTCTCCCCCTTTCCTGAAGTGCAAATATTTCATCCTGAGGCTGTTTTCTCCTGTGCCCTCCCCAGAGAGCCAGAAAGCTGCCCACACCTCCTAGGATGCGGGTCTCTTTGTTTAACTCCTGAGAGGAACCCTCACACAAATGCTTGTATCTGCTGGGAAAAAGAAATGTATATAGCTCAAGGATTTTGATGCTTGATTTGTATTATTTTACCTATAGCATTTTTAATTTTTGAGTGACTTGATGCGTGAAAAATTGCAAAACCAAATTTGTAATATAGACCGTGCTGTAACATCAGCAAGTTATCTGAAATAAAGACAATAAATGTACTGGCTGTCTTCAGCTCTCACAGCTTACATGGATTCTCTCTTAAGACAACTAACAAATAAGAATGGGACATTTTTCTTTACTGGAGAGCTGAAAATTTCTTGTAGGGAGCTTTATTTAAAGAGGAGAGGTAGATTAACTAGCACAGTAGAAATCACAAATTACGTGCAGCCCTGAAATACAGCCCATTCAGAGGATTAAAATACCGTTTTTAAAAAAGCGTTCATAATATAAGCTACTTATGTTTTTAAGAAAAGAATTAGAATTAGAGGGTAGATCTTAAATTCCTAAAGGGGCCCAGAGGTTTCCTACTGTATCATCTGATACTCAAGTCCTGGCCATCCCAGGTAGGGCAAAACACTGGATAGAACATTCTTAGGGCATCATGCAAGTGATTCTTTCCCTTGTTTGCTTGCTTTTTAGGACGGGCAACTTTTACCGGCTTTTGTGGAGAAACCAACATTTGAGTTCTAACATTCAAAAAGAATTCTTTGCCCCTCTGATTTCTCCTCTATACTGTTTCTTTGGAAATTTTTAGTTCAGAATATTTAACATGGAATACTCTATCAAAGAATCAAAGAGAACTTTCCTAGATGCCAGCGTGTGACGGTCTTTCCCAGGCCCTTCTCTTCACATTCCCCAAATTAAAAATAAGTTCAAACTCTGAATGTTAATTTTGTGGTGTTGTCCAATGTCATGCATTTCCATCATATTTGAGGGCACATTTCCTCAACTCAGGTCTTTACCACTGTATGCCTGTGTCCAAATTTGCTCCGCCTTTGCCCTCTCCCTCAACATTGTACTTCATATCACAACCAGATTCATCTTCCTAAAATACTACTTGAATTTGGTTACCTCCTTGTTTAAGGCATTTGGTGACTCTCATCTACCTATAATGTTGAACTCCTTAACCTGGCGTCTAAGGCATCCTATGAGCGCATTCTGCTTCTCCTAATATGTTTCATGCTGCTTTTCTAGACTCACGTTGAGCATTATCCAAAATGTTGCTTTATGTCTTAACACACTCTGCCTTTTCTACACCCCTGATGTAGTCTCCACTGGGGACTTTCTCCCTCCTCTTTCTCTTTACTTATCCAATGCTATTCCATCCTTATAAAACCCAGGACAGATACTAATACAGAAGTTTCATTGACAACCCCTGATGAAAGTAATTTCTCTTTTTTAACAAACTTCTATCTCTTGAATTATGTTTAATGCCTTTTAAAGTTGTGTATATTTCTATGTTTTGTCTGTCAAACTTGATTATAAAAAACTTAAGGTCCAAGACCACATCTCATAACTTTGTGTATCCCCATTTGCTATCTAGCTTGTCATCACACATATTATAGGTACTCAGTAAATATCTGTTATCTGTTCTTGAAAGTGAGGTTATGCTCTTTCTAACAAACATGAAGGCTGGGTGGCTCCCATTTCTGTGGATAGCAAATAGGCGTTTCTTTTGAGCCTCAGCAATTATGTCAATTTGCTTTACTTCTGGGATCTGGGCTGTTGTATTATAGGGTGTGAAAGGTCCATGAAAGAGAGTGTAAAATGTATTTGGAAGAAGAGATTATGCTAGATCTGGAAATGAAGAGAGAAGAATCACACAGCTCCTTCCACCAATGGCACACCTAGGTCAGGGTAGTGGGAACAGCACACCCTACAGACAGGCAGTAAGCAAGTACATAGAGATTTAAAACTCAGAAAATGAACTAAGAGGTGTTCTGCTTTTTATTATCACCAAACACTAGCATTTCTGAACAACATTATTGATAAAATACTCTTTTCTGCCCAAAATATTTTGTTGTGGTGGTTACGGTTAAATTTTTAATTTTTTTTTATTTCAGCATATTACAGGGGTACAAATGTTTAGGTTACATATATTGCCTTTGCCCCACCCGAGTCAAAGCTTCAAGTGTGTCCATCCTCCAGACGGTGCGCACTGCACCCATTAGGTGTGAATATACCCATCCCCTCATCCGCACCGCACCTGCCAAACACCTGATGATATGTAAGCTCCAAATTAGCACGTTATTATTACCCTTGTCATTATTATTATTTAATAAACAGCATAGTCTATATGGAAGTTAATTCAGAAAAATCCCAATTATGTCTACTGACAGAGTCTCAGTTATCCACTAAATAGTAAGTACATAACTGTTCCAGATTCTTCTCTTGCTTCAAGCATAGCTCATGTCTTCAGCCCCTGTTGGTACCATGTATTCCTGTATTTAAGCAGTAGATTTTAAATAAGCAAAGAGAGCAATGTGATTTTAAAAGTGAAGAAATCAATCTTGACGTACATTAATTCTGTCATTCTCTATGACCACACTTATGCTTTTAATTGGTGTTTAAACATTTGGATATTACAAAGTAAATGGCTTCGTTTGGTGAGTGCACCTTTCAGCTTATACTGGAAATATATTTGTTCCATTCCATGATTATCATTGCAAATCATGTTCTCATATAGAGAAGAGGTGTATTAAAAATGGCTTACTCTGAGAGTCATATATACTAGGAATTCCTGTGTATCAGATGTACTTTTATTCTACAGAACAATTTCCTGAGAGGTCACCAGAGAAGGTTCTGTCTAAATATCATCAGAGAGGCTTTCTCTAATCAACCACATGAAACATGTAATCATCCCTCTCCCTTCTCTGCCTATTCCCTCTCATTTTTACCCTCGTTTGTTTTTCTCCATGTGCTTATCACCATCTGGACCATTATAAATGAGCACGTATATGTGAATCTGTGTGTCTATTTACTTGTTTAGTGTTTGTCTCCTCTGCTAGTCTCTAAGTTTCATGGGGTCACAGAAGTTGCTTTATCAATGTTGCATTCTAGTCACCTAAACAATAATCCGGCATAAAGTCAGGGCTCAATAAATATTTGTTGAATAAATGAATGAGAGAAGTGTTATAATATATCCTGAAGAGTCCTTTCATCTATTCACTTCTCTCTGGAGTTCATCTGAAGTGGGGAGAGTGAAGCTGAGCTTCCTATGGGTTACGGAAGTACCCTTTCCCCTAACCTATAGAGTGTGATCCTCTTGAAATACATAGGAAATTGCCTCAATTTCCCTGTCAGTTCAGCTTGAAAACCTAACTCAAAAGATTACCCTGTAATAAAAATTAACATATATTGAGAATTTACTATAGTTAGTACATATTAATAACACTTATTATCTTAATGAATTCTCAAGAATAGTCATTATGTAGATGAGAAAATGACCACTTACCGTGTTAGACATTGCCCAGGATCCTGGAGCTTGCAAGCACCAGAAGTTGGATTTGAACCTAGGTCTAACTACAGAGGCTGATTCTTTTTTTTTTTTTTTTTTAATTTCAAAATATTACAGGGGTACAAATGTTTTTGGTTTCAAAGATTGCTTTTGTATGCTTGAGTCAGGGCTATAAGT
Source organism: Propithecus coquereli (assembly GCF_000956105.1). Taxonomy (NCBI): domain Eukaryota; kingdom Metazoa; phylum Chordata; class Mammalia; order Primates; family Indriidae; genus Propithecus; species Propithecus coquereli. The sequence continues at coordinate 3,359,236 of NW_012146523.1, forward strand.
GTCCCCCTCACCCAGATAGTGTTCACTGTACCTATTAGGTAGATTTTTACCCATCCCCTCCTCTCCTCCCTTCTGCCTGATTTCCACTGTGTTTTATTTCACTCTATGCACATGTTTGCTTGTCAGTTAGTTCCAGTTTACTAGTGACTACATGTTGTGTTTGTTTGTCCATTCTTTAGATACTACACTTAGGATAATGGTTTCCAGTTCCACCCAAATTGTTGCAAAAGGCATGAATTCATCCTTTTTTATGGCTGAGTAGTACTCCATGGTGTATATATACCGCATTTTGTTAATCTACTTATGAATTGATGGGCACTTGGGTTGATTCCACATCTTTGCAATAGTGAATTGCGTTTCAATACATATTTGAGTGCAGATGTCTTTTTGATAAAATGACATATTTTCCTTTGGGTATATACTGAGTAGTGGGATTGCTGGATTGAATGGTAGGTCTACTTTTAGTTCTTTGAGGAATCCCATACTGTTTTCCTTAGAGGTTGTACTTATTTGCAGTCCCACCAATAATATATAAGCTTTCCTTTCTCTCTGCATCCATGCCAGCATCTATTGTTTTTTGACTTTTTAATAAAAGCCATTCTAACTGGGGTAAGGTGTTATCTCATTGTGGTTTTCAGAGCCTGGCTTTTAACCATCATACAGTCTCTGTTCTTGGCTGCTTACTATATTTTTACTGGGCAGTGGTGGGTGGGTAGGTACAAACTGTGTGATCCCACAGCACTTCCTGTGAAACGGAAGAAAAGCTAGAGGGGTTTCAACCAGCTGAGGTGATGTTTGGCTTTCTGCAAACCCTAAAGAATGCCATATGTGTGTGTGGAAATAACACCGGTGTGATCAACTGGGGCGGCCTGTCCCTAGGACCGGGAGGGAAGGACAGCGGGGGCCTGTGAGGCAAAGCCCAACCCTTACGGAATCCTCTCCATTTCTCACAGTCTCTGCTGCTTTGGCACCTGCTCCTGCCAGCATATGTTGCTGGGAGGTGTTAGATGTCACCACACAGCTGTGAAGTGGGGCGGAAGAGAGAAGCCAAAGGAATCACACAGAAGAGCCGGGAAACTAAACGCAAAGCTGCAGAGGAGTAGGAGAATAGAGTGTCAGCTCAAATCTTGCAAGAATAAAGGAGATGGTCCTCTTGGTGAAGAATGTATAGGAATCCCTTAGTCTTTAGACTCAAATGTACGTAAAGAGGCTGGGCCAGTTTCCTATGTCCATGTACTCATTACGCTTCTAAAAGTACTCATTATTTTCTGTCTCATTCCTTGGATTACCCAAATCCAAACCCCCTTTATTCTTGTTTTAAAAATAATCCACAGATGTTTTAGAGATTTTAAGTTAACTTTTTAAAAAGTGCATAATTTTTTATTTAAAAGTTTAAAATTCTACTAACAAAACTATAACAGCACTAAAGCAATTAAAGCATCTCCCTAAAAAATGCTAAAAAATATTTTTGCTTTATTCTGAGTTTTTCCCTTTCCAGTCCTTGTCCATATCCATGCACATTTTTATTATGGCATAAACCCAGTTTTTTAATGTGCCCAAATCTATTTCTGGAGGGAACTGCTGTCTCCACTGCCACCAGCATAAGGCATTGCAGGGTCAAGGGGGAAGGGAGGACAGGGACGACAGTGCCCCCTGGTGCATTCATACTTAGGAAGAGGAGGCCCCAAAACCTGAGGCCGAACTTTGGGATAAAAAGAATGAATGAAGTATCAGGGAATATGCTAGGGATGAGGAAATGGAAGTGTCTAAAGGACTGCATTAAAAAAAATATAAATAGACACAGGTGGGGAAAGAGAAAAATGAGGGAAGAACAAAATATTAGTGGGAATTAACAAAAGGAAAATGACTTGCATCTCCCTGACCTTCAATTCAGCTGACTTGTATTAGCCAGAGCCTATGCCTGAACCGTTCCTCCATGAAATCTAGAATTTCTGTCGTTTTTTTACAGACAGAGAAATGAAGACTGCAGAAAGCTGATTTGAAATATTCTCAAAGATGAGCTTGGATACACATATGAGTTCAGATGTTGCAAAAATTGGTCTGTCATTAATAATGGTTTAGGAGAAGCTGACATGTCATTTCTCACCAACTTAAGCCTCTGAGAGGCTGAGAGAGATGGAGTATAAAACAAAACATGTAAATTGTCAAAAGGAAGAACTCATAGAAAAGAAAGCTGATAGTGTCCTTTAAATAACAGTAGGATAACCTGAAATCTAATGGAAATTTTGAGATCTCTTTATCATGCTGGGTGTTTTAGGCCTTAAGTCATTTCTCTGATTATAGCTCAGGGCCAGGTGTTAGATTTTTACCATGAATTGTAATGTCACCCATTTAAATGCACTGTGAGCTGTTGTTTTTGAAAGTAGACTGTACCCATGTGTGTGTCCTGAAGTAGTTAGCACGGCCTCCCTGAAAGACAACATATTGAAAATAATAGTAATCTAATTAGTGGCATTTAGTTTATAAAGAGATGAGTTATGCTATATGGATATTGGAGAAAAAGTTTATAATGTCCATACCTGGTGGCACCAGATGGCTATTTTTTTCCGTGTCTAATTAACAACCTAAAATAGCCTGCTTGATACATTTCCTAGATGGGGAAGCAGTCCAAAGCCTGGCTGAATTGCTGTGATGCTTTCCTGTTCCTGGTGATCTGTTTCTAATAACCTGCACAATAATGGAATAGAATCATGATTTAAAATCTGTCAGAGATTTGGGTGTCCTGGAACAAGACCAGGACGGACTTAGAAAAATGCTGAAGTGGCTGCTTGAGTATCTCTCCACTGCCATTTCACCTATACCAAGACAGGCAAATGTAAGGAACTGACTGTCTAATAGCAGAGCTTAGAGAAGACCATGAGTGTGTATAAAATGTGTCTCAAACTTTGCTGCACACTAGAGAATCTCCTAGATAGCTTTGAAAAACATCCAAGGGTCAGGCTGTATGCTATACAAATTAACCCAAAATGTCTAAGGCTGAGGCTAAGGCATCAGTAGTTTTAAACATTTCCCAGTTGGTTCTTATACACAGCTATAAAATAAGGCATGATATAACAAATGCTAGTGAGAAATACCTATACTCGGAATAATCTGGAGAAAAGAGAAATAGCAAAGACTTCTTTGGCAGGGAATAGGGAGGATGCTATAGGCAGAGAGAACAGCATTAGCAAAAACAGAGCGATGAGAAAGTGTGTAGCGGAACTGCGCAAAGTTCTTTTTGGCGATACCCTGGAGGCACAAAGGAACAGCAAGAGGGAATGTCAGAGGATCAAAATATGATGCAGACGGACATGGATGTCAGGCTGAGGAAACCTTACATGTCATTTCATAGGTAAAAATAATCATTGGAGAAAGAAGGTTCTGTTTGTTTGTTTTTCAGTGAACATAGCACCAGCAAGTAAAACATGCCTGGAAGAAAACAGAAATTATAAACCTATGTCACTTTTAAAGCAGATGTCACTTTAAAATGGCATTTCCTAACTTGAGTCATTACCTTACCATCTTCAGGATTTTTGAAGACAATTTCCTAATATTTATCTTTAAATGGATTTACTTGTTTCTACTTAAATACATATATAAAGGATATCTATCTCTCCATTCATCCACCCACCCATCCATTTATCTAATACTTATATAACTCCCTCAATGGAAAGCTGTTAATAGTGTCACTTTTCATAGATAGAAACCTTAGAAATCAATACTATAAAAATAAGGCAAAGTCGTTTCTTGTTAGATACTCTCACCTGCCACAGAATCTGAGTCTGAGGACTGGTCTCATTGTTGGAAAAGGAGATTTCAAGTGGTGTTAAAAACAGAGCAGTGTAAGCAGGATGGTTGCCATGAGGATGGAGTCACCATGAGGATGGAGTAGAGGGAATGGAAGTGAGACAGCTCAAAGGAGACACACCCAGCCTTTGGACAGTGGCCCTTGTTGGCTCTGCACCAGGGAGATGGGCATTTTGTTAGCTTTGCCCCAAAGATCACGGCCAGTCTGCCATGTGTCAACTTGAGTGCTAAAATACCTTCAAGGGATGTGGCTGAAAAACAGAGTGAAGATCACAACAGCCAATCTTTGAAGATGCTTTCAGATCCAATCATCCCCTTTTATTCTGCCTGCAGAAAGGGCAGCTCCTGTTGGTTTGATAATCTCGGGAAAAATGTACTTGCCCTTGATGTGAATGCATTTAACTGGTAACATATAATGTCACCACATACATTTTGATTTATAGATTGCCGTTTTTAAAGTACAATATTGAATAACATGAACATTCGGAATGCCATGGAATTTGGAATTTGCATACTGAATGATTATAGTTTTAGATGGACACATTTATTTTGGTGATTATTTGATTAAATTTGAACCAATGGGAAGATAATGTGTCCATATGTGTGTCTATGTATCTGTGTTATGTTCATTAAGTACTAAGGTAAATGGGAACTTTATAAAATAAAGTTTCAAAATTACTAGGTAAAGAAATTACTAGATATCACTAGAAAGAAAAGGCTTGCAGTCATAGGGCAAACATTATGACCCTATTTTGAAAGCCAGTGACCAACTGAGAAGGAAATATAATTCTCTCTTATTCTCCAGAGTTCTCTTAAAGCCTGTGAGAGGCATAATAATGCCTATATCCTGAGTTACCTGCTGTTTTGTATATCTAGACTATTAGTAAAAGCCAATCTAGAATCTCCCTATGATTGGCATGACTAAGGCATTTTACTAATGAAGAGATTGTGCTTAAAAATTGACTTAGAATTATTAGTAAAATCCAGTAGTGCTAGACAAAAATATTATTCTGTTCCTTTTCACTAACTCATCTTTCCTGTTTGCATTAATAATACTAACCTTCACCTTTTTAGTTTTCTTTCATAGTTGTGTTCATTTTAGAATCCCAAGTGAAGAAGAACTCATGTCTCTAATTCTGCATTATTAACCATCCATATTACCTTCAGCTGCAATTCTAGCTGTGTCATGATAACAGAAAAACTCAGCAGTACGTAGGCTAAATATTAATGATGTCTGCTGGCTTACCAAGTTTCTATTATGTGCCAGGGACTGTGCCAAGGTCTGTGCTAAGCATATCACATACATTGTGATGTGGTTTAAAATTCACCATAACTTTATTCCTATTTATTGTCACCATTTTGCAGATGAGGGAACCAAGACCTAGAGGCTAAGGGACTAGCCAGAATTTGCATAGCTAATAAATGATAAAGCTAGACTTCCAACTGAGATTGGTTTGCCTGCAAAGCCCGGCCTCATCTACATCTCTATCCTGCCTCGAAATGACTGTCCCTGGTTGTTCATCTCCCCAGATTATTTTGGCTACATGATTTACGAGTGTCCTGAAGAATCACTGCAGGGGTGGATTTGAGAGTCTCTGTAAGTCAGAACAAGAGGCGTATTGCTCTTGCTGCTGCTGCTGCTGCTGCTGCTGCTACTGCTGCTACTGCTGTCCCAAGGGAGCTGACATGCAGGGCTGGTTGTGCACTGCAGCTTAGATGGTCTAATTGCTATAACAGACTGATCCAAACCTGTAATGACAACACAACAGAAGTTTATTTCTCAATCACGTGATTGACCAGGGCAGTTAGAGGTTGGTGGCGACGTGGGAGTGGAAGGTGATTTTGCTCCAGGCAGTCATTCAGGGACCTATGCTGACTATGGCTCTATTATCTTCCATACATGCCTTCCAAATTTGCCATTGTTATCTCTATTCTAGTCAGCCAGGAGACAAAAAGGCTAAGGGAAACGCGCATGGGATGATTTTATGGACCAAGTTTCAGAAGAGGCAAACAATGCTTGCACTCCCATTTCACCAGCCAGAATTCAGTCACTTGGCTACACCTAATTCCAAGGAAGGCTGTGAAATATAATCAAACCAAGTATCCAAGAAGAAGAGGGAATGGGTTTTAGAGAGCACTTATATCAGCGAAGGAGAGGCAAGCACCCAAGAAGAGGAATGCACAGATTAGTGTCTCAGTCCTGATGAGCATTGGGAGAGCCACTTGACCGGTTTCTCATCTGAAAATCAGGATCAATGGTCCTGGTTGCTTTCTGCTCCACAGGATAATTTAAGATCAAAATTAGAGTGAAATAAGATATGTGGGTATGCTTTGTAAGGCAGTTTAGGATTCAGCATGGGAGAGTAGACGAAGACCTAGATTGGGAGATGAAATTTAAGTTCAGATTCTTTTTTCTGCCACTTCATATCTGTGCAATCATGACTCACTCATTCAAGCTCTCTGAGGTGCAAAGCCTTTCTGATAATTTAGGAGTAAAAGCACTTGCCTCACCTTCTTTACAGGGTCCAGAGTATACAGATCAGAAACTTATGAGAAAGTGTTTGAAAATTATTAAATGTCAGAGACACTAAATTTTTTGTTTTTAGTATCATCAGAGTCATTTACTTAAGGGCCTATTGCCTGGAGAGGGCTTTCCAAACTCTAGTCTCCCAGATTCGTGCTACCTTCCTGAATGAAGTAGGGCATTTATACATGAAAATAGTAAATTTTGTCAAAGAACTGAAATAGATGCTGACACTCAACACACACCATTAACGACCATAAAATATGTGAAAGAACAGCCTGAATTATCTCCATATTTGAAATTCTTAGTATTTCAATTATATAGTTCTTGCCTAATTGATACGTGTTCAATTACTTTGAACTTTAAAATATACTTTCTGGTCAATGACAAAAGTGTCCGGGGGCTGGCACAACAGTCATGACTAACTCCTCTGGAATGGAACATGCTGCTCTTACAACTCCCGTGTCTCCCTTTGAGGGTAAGGTTTATCCTGAGTGATCACTTTCCACTTTTCTTATTTGCTAAGTCACATCTCTGAAATGATAGTGTTAGTCATTTAAACAGACTCATGCTGCTTTTGTGCTTTAAGTACTGCCAGAATTAGAGTGATTCATTAGGTTATTTTCCTTTTCCTCTTTTTTTCTTGTTGAAGTCTCTCGAAACTTCTTAATTTCTGCTGAGGTGCTCATTACCTTCGAGGTTGCCCTCTGAGCAGCATTTGACAGAGGGATGATTGCCTGGCCTGGCTTTTCATTCATTTCTGGGCTCACCCAGCTATGAATCGACAGGCATAGCCTGTTCTTCTAATTGTAGGAGGGGATGACTCATTCTTATTTTTCTGGGTTGTTGCAGGTGAGGCCACATCTGCCTTTTCAAGCTTTAATAAGTAAATAAGAGATATCAGAGAAAACCAGGGAGAGACTGGCTGGCTTTGGTTTCAAAATGGTTGCTGCATTGTATCATAGTACTTTCTATCAAATTTAGATAATCTTGACTTTACCTACCCACTGAACAACTAGCAGGGTGCCATTCTTTAAATGACCTTTCCAATGAAAAAGAATTCGTAAGTAAAGTACCGGCAAAGAGATAGCCCCATGCTTCTCAAATTTTTATGTGAATAGGAATCACCTGGGGTCTTCTTAAAATGCAGATTCTGATGCAGTAGATCTAGGATGGAGCCAGGGATTTGGCATTTCTAACAAGTTCACCTGGCATGCTGCTGGTCCAGGTCCTACACACTGAGAAGGAGGGAAGAGTTGATGAGGCAGGTCCCAATCTTACCAGCCTCATTCTTTATTATAAAACATTTTCAGACTCAGATGATATGTTCTCTATGATAAGAAATAATAACCAGGCTGCACTTAGGGAAATAGATCAAAATTACAATCAAGGTGAAAGTGGGATCTTTTATGTTTTTTCAACCTACAGTATTTTTACAAAATGCCACCTCTAGGTTATTGTGAGTTTTCACTATTTAGGCAGCTCCAAGTGTAAGATTGTGTATACACTGACAACAAACAGGAAAATAACTGATCCTATTCCATTTAAGTTGTGATGTGGGCATAACTATAGCAAATTACCTGCTAGAAGGGATGACGAACTGTAAGAGCAAAGATGTATGGGAATCCACAGATGATTAAGGATCTGGGCTGGGATTAGATGCTAACTTCCTAATAATTTTGCACAGTGCATTGGGAGTTTTGGGATATCCAAATATAAATATTGACAATGAAATTTTATAAATATGTTCTTATGTTAAAAAGGGTTGGTGGAACCAAGTATTCATGTGTGTATTAATAATACAGCCACATACATGTATGGTGCCAAAGACTTTGCAAATATTAACTTATTTTATCCTCACAACAGTCCTATGAAGTCTGTATTATTATTGTCTCCATTTTATAGATAAAGAAACTGAATCACAAAAAGGTTTAGTATACTCCCCAAATCAGCAGAGCTCAGAGTTTAAATCTAGGCAGGCTGGCTGCCAAGCCCATTCTCTTACCAGGCTAATACATGGGACTCACGTACTCACATACATGTGATTTAAGTTCAGATTTTTCTATTTGCTTGGGTCCTTGAACATGTCCTTTTGTCTCTCTATCCTGATTCTACCATCTGAAAAATGGGCCTAACGATGCCCTGGCAACCTCTTTGGGATTTTTAGAAAGTTGAAATAAGATAATGCATGTGAAATTTTATAAATAATTCACAGCTGTTGAGACAGATTCAAGAATTAGATAAAAGCACATCAGTAGTACATTTGATTACCATTGAGATAATTTGAATAGTATTGTGTAAATATCCAACTTATGTTTCTTTAGTCTCTATTTCTATACTTTTACCACTTCTTTGGGAAGAACTAGTTTTGCCTGGACACTTAAAGGAAAACAACAAAATTCTTTTGGGATTTGCTTTGTGTAGGTTTTCTGAAAATAGAATGTTCTATAAAGGCTAAAAACCAATAGAAGACCCATCAGCAGATTTCATTCATTCCTACATTGTGAAAGATTATTCCCTGTAGATACTTCTCTAAAGTGTTAGCCCATATGGGTTGAAATGATTCTCTAATGTCTCCTGCATTTAGCTCTTTATTTGGAAAGGTGTTTTATGATGAAAGCAATTTCACTATAGAATTTTGGTCTCAGATTTAATCTATAATTTTTCTTATTGCCTTGCCTTATCCCAGCAAATTTCTTATTCTGCAAAAGCCCTCATTTTTCTTTCAGTTTTAATCTTCTAGCTGCACTCATTTTGCTCCCTTTGAATTTTAGCAGGAGATGATATAGGGCTCCTCTCATAATTATATTACTCAGTCCAAGAATTCAGAGGACCTGAAAATACAGAATTGTGATAAGGAAGGATTATGGCGGTTTTGCTTGTGTTGCTATGTCTCTTTCCTGGATGTCCCCTGATTAAAGATGAATTTTCTTTTCCCTTTGTCAGAAAGACATGGTAGAAAAGCCAGTGAATTTTAACCAGACTTTATTCTGTTTCATTTCATTTAGCCAGATCAGAATTTGTTTCCTTTTACGCCACAGACTATGATAAGTCCTTCAGAGTAAATGTTAGAATTAGATATGATTAGGTCTCTTAAATAAATTATCAAATTCAAAACAGAACAAAGATAGAATGAATTTTGTGTGTAAATAGGTAACATTTTAAAGCTGATTTAATAAGAGAAAAATTATCAGACATCATCATTTGCTTTTAACTGTGGCTTCCATGATAGGGTTCATTTGAGTGTTTTAAATGGCCAGCGTAAGATACTCGAGTAGTCAACATGTGTCTGTGTCTGACAGAGCATTGCTTGCCTTCTCTGGTATTGTTCTAGAGCAGACGTTTACAAAGAAAGGTGGTCCATGAGGACTACTAATTTCCAAGGTACCTAGGTGTATATTTCTGATGTAAAAAATGCAGACTATATAGCATAGTGGTCAAAGATGCAGACTTCGAGGTCAGAGCATACTCAGTTCAAATTCTGCCTTTTTCATTTCTCAGTTGCCTGACCTTGAGTGAGTTAAGTATTTTATCTAAACCTTCGTTTCCTTATCCTTACAATGAAGATAATAATAGCAGCTATCTCACAGGATTATGGTGGGGATTATACAATCATAGTATGTGGCGTATGGTAAATATCTTTTAAAATAATAAAGACTGTCAATACCAGAGTTAATTTTTAGATAATTTTATTCTTGACCTATTATTAATCCATGTGGGATCACAATAGCTCCCATAATTTTTCTTAGGTATTTGAACAATTTGAAAAATACTCTGAATGGATTATGAGAGCTTTTCAAATCAGTCAATAGAAATACTGACCCCAGAGGTATGTACAGCACTGACTGAAAATCCCCTCACTACGTACACACACACGCACACACACACACACACACACGCATGCACACATAGGCACAGACATTGGCCTTTGTTTAGGGGAAAGTCTTATACAAAGGGAATACAAAGTGTTATGGCTCCCAATATGGAGCCAAGAAGGTGATTTCCTCACTTAAGACTACATTTATTACCTACAGTAGGTGGTGTAAATGCTCACACTTTATCCAGAGCTCACTATTGTTTTCAGTTCATGTCGTTACTGCATGCGTCTTTAAAGTAAATTGGAAAAATGCTAACAAATCAGAGGAAGAAATGCCACTCAAAGTCTCCTTTCTCAAACACAAATAGTTTTATATTTTGGTGATATTTTATATCTTCAGGTGTTTAGTTGCTGTTCATTGTGATCATATTGTACAGGATATTTTGTATTTACCTTTTTTTTACTACATTTAAAAATGGTTTTAAGCATTATCACAAAGTCTTTGTAATGGCAATATAACTTCACATCTAATGGATACATTATAGGTACTCTAGCCAACTTTATCGAGTAAAACATTCATGCTTTCCGAGGTCTTTGATGTTATAGACACTGCTGCCATGAACATCTTTGTGCATACTAGTGCTGCAGTGTTTGTATCAGTGATCACACCTTCCTGCATATGACAAATCTGTAAAAGTCATTGGAGTTGGAGCTTGGTTGATACAGTTCTTACTCTACATTTCCTCATTTCCTTAGATTCTTCCAGCTCAAAATCAATGCACAAAGTTGATCTCTGACATATCTGGGCCTTTTAAAGACTGCAAGTTCAGGAAATCACAGAGAGGCCCAGAATGGACAGTGGTTACTCAGATAATTTACACAGATAACTGTGTTCTCAGGCTTACACATTCTGACCTCGATGACCTCTGAAAAACTAGTAATCCCCTGAGGATCTTGAGTCGTCTCTGAAAAATGCTGTTATCCTTAACTTATCACCCCAACATTCATTATCTGTTCCAAAACCCAGTCATACCACTTTAAATATAGTAAAAGAAACATGTTGTTCAGATCTTTTAGTGAAGATCCTCCTTTACTGTCTTATTTTGATAACTGAGTCTTTTTTTTTCTGCTTATTAATGCTAGCCTGCCCTATCTTTTTTCCCCCTAGGCCGTTATAGTCAATTAAATTCATTTACTGACCTTAGACCTCTACCAGGCCCAACTTGTGCTCTACATTCTGGAATCTGGACAGTTTAATACAAAAAAAAATGTTCTTGTTTGGTAGGACTAGTATTCATCTGATATGCTTGGGTGCAAACATATAGTTGCTAAAATATCAAAATACATTACTGCTGATTACAAATTTCTGCCACTCTGTTTCTTTAAAGTGTCCCCATTCACCCCTTAACTTCCTCCCACTCCTGCTATAACCTGGCAGCCCCAACCCTGCCTCTGAAATCTATGATCCAGCTCCTCAGCCTTGCTGAATCTATGGCATTGCCCATTCTGATTGGTTGCTGTTTATATCTTCAGATAGACAGACAGACAGACACGTGTGTTTATGTATGTGTGTGGGGAGAAGGGGTATGAGTTTTAACACCACCCTTACTTTATTCAAGCTGGGCTTTGAGTATGTATCTGAATTTCTTGGAGATGGTATGGCTACTTTGGTGGTGGGAATATCTCTTGATTCCTACACTGCCTCCTCCTCTTGCCAGCTCAGCCAACTTCTTTAGTGGACAGTCTTTTCTCAGGTTAGTGGTGGGATGATAAGGTCAACTGCCATTGACCTTATTTTTAGGAAAGCCTGAAACTGGTTCTTTTCTTTTCCTCTTGCTAATTCTCTCATTTTGGGTACCGAGGATTCAAAGTTGAATGGAGCGTGAGGGAAGGAGTTATGTGAAGGTGTACATCTGTGTTACTCAGGGGAGCCTTCTAGGAACCAAGAGACTGAACACTTGGGCAGAAGGGGAACTGAGTTCTTGTGCTGGCTCTGCCACTCTGTCACTTTTGTTCCCAATGCATCAGGTTCCAGAGGCTAGGGCTGGATTGGGCTGTGCTTTAGGCCCTTCTAGGCACAATGACACCAGAAAAATCCTCTTCCAATCCATTTCCATAGACTTCTCCCTTTTTGTGGCCAGCTTTTGGCTTAACTGAGTTCTGTCTCTGAGAAAGGTACACATTTAAGACATTGCCACACTAGGAAAAAAATTTTTTCCTTGGGACCAAGTGTTTTATTATGAAAATAGAATAAAAACTTCAAAAATAAAATGATCCTTTCTAATTTAAAGAAAAATTTGTTATTTTTATTGTTTTCTGTGTTTTTTTTCAATAAAAAGTATATAAAAACTTGAAAATTAGTAATGTAAAAAGTAACATGGAAATTTGAAAAATAGATCATAAGGGTAAAGTGTTTTCTTGATTTGTCAGACTTAAATGTAATTTAAAAGTAAACATAAATAGAAAAATGAAATTTATTGACTTCTATTCATTTAACCCACATTTTTAGAAATAAATTGTCAATATTAGTTGTAACAATAAGAACATCAACAAGTAAGATTTTCACAAACCAACTGCAATGTTTTGTTTCATGAGGCCCCAGGCTCAAAACTACCATGAATTAAATACAACTCACATGGCAGTTAATATGTTAATGGTGATATTTTTGTGCCACAGTTAGGTATTGTGTTTGCTTGTATCCATATAGTGATTTGTGGAATTCATTTTATAGTTTGCCTTGTCAAAAGCTCATATTAATTAAGTTTTCATTGCCACCACCCCAACACACACGTACATCTTCATTTTACTATTTGTTCTTCTAGTAAAATTTTGCATATGTCTGTGTTTAACTCTCTTAAGAGTTAGAATTTTATTAATTACTTAAAAAATACTGGAAAAATTTCATAACCATTCCATTTAAGCTAATCATGCCTAAATTGTGTTTAACTGAAAGGATTTGTGTATTAATTGAACCTGGTGATTTTGTTGATTAGGCAATTCTCTATCACTGCTAATCAGAACTCCATTTTCTTGCACTGACAAAGTTTTCCACTGACAGTGTTGATTTAGCATATTAGTTGTGTCTAGGTTTCCCAAGGTAAGGGAGCAATTCTCAGTGTGACTGTTTTAGTCCTCAGTCTGAACTGACAAAATGCAAAGGATTATGACTAAGTTAATTGCATCACTCGAGCCACAAACTGGATTTGCCCTCACCTTGTTCCTCTCGGTCATTCAGTACTACACTTATTCAGTCAACATCTTGCCAATTTGGGCTGCTACATATTTCTTGGGTTCCATATCCTCCTCTGATTCAGGCCCTTGTCATGTCTTGCTTGGACCATCATGATTGCCTTTGACTTGGTCTTCCAAGTGATAGAATTGTCGCTCTTAATTCAGCCAGAGGATTTTTCAGTGAACACGTCCAAACATGTAACTCTCATGGTTAAAACCTGTCTGCACAGATTTTACCCATTACCCGCAGAATAAAGCCCGCACTGCTTAGAATGACATAGACGTCTTCCTGTACTTTAGAGCTTCCCCACCTTTTCAACTTCATCACCTGCCCCTCTCCAATTTGAACTTGACACCACATGAGCACCAAATTATGCAGGTTCTTCTCCGTTCATTACTCCCATAGTTTGGTCCATGATTTTTGCTGGAATACTTTGTTCACTTTTCACAGCCTAATTAATCTTCATCCACACTTCAGCAGTTAGCTTGGCCTATCATTTCTTTTGAGAATGTTGGCCAAAACATTTCCCTGCCATTGTTGAGAATTTCGATATTGTTATATTTACAATATCCATTCATGTGTCTGTCCCCCACCACTACTGCCACTAGCCCTAAGTTCTCTGAGGGCAGAGAGGGTATCATTTATCTTGTTGTCCCCAGCCTCTAGTTTAGTGCCTGTCATCTAGTAACTATTGCTAATGCAATGCCAGATCACCAGACTTTAAGCAAGGAAGTTGAAATGTTTACCAAAGGACGATATTTTTAGTTTAGTTTCCTAGAAGTGGATCCTGTGCTGAAGATTCCTGTGGAATTGATTTTTTATGAAGTGGCTCTATGAAACCATAGTAGGGGCGTGGGGAAGTGAGACAGGGAAGTGAAGGCCAAATAAGGTTGTGCTATCAAGACAGTCCCACGGAGGATAATGGCTCAGTTCTGCATGGGAGTTCTGGAAACAGTTTAGATCCCACCTCTGATTTGTTCCCGCCAGGGATGAGGCAGCTGGGTCATTGATAACTCTCACATTCATCACCATTGGCTAAGGGCTTCCTTCCCCCTAAAATATGAACTTTTAGTACTTTGCTCTCCATGTGTGTAGGTCAGTGGGTCTCAAAATTGAGCATGTATCACAATTACCCAGAGAGCTTAATAAAGTACAATGTTGGGCCCCAGCCTGAGAGTTTCTGATCCAGTAGATCTGGGGTAGGGTCCAAGAATTTGCATTCCCAACAAGTTCCCAGGTGATATGGATGCTGCTGGTCTGAAGATCACACTTTGAGAAGCACATGTTTAAACGAAAGAGGTTACAGCAGCCCAAGGGCCATTCTGCAATAAAGATGTGGGTGCAGGATGTTGGGAGTGGAAGCACATCAGAATCCGACATCCCTGGAAATCACCAAGGGATCCAAGAGGTTATGCGTAGAGCAGCAATAGCAACTGCTTCTGAGGATTTGGCCTTGACTAATGCCCAAGAGGATCTGAGCTGCTCAGAGCAGAGTCCTCCTGATAGCCCCATTTCTAATCCAAGGCCAGATCCCAATCTGAAGGACCAATGTATCTCAGGATTTAACTTCTAAATCAAACTTCACATTGCTGTGGTTGAAAATCACATTTACTGAACTATTTCTTCTCATCATCTTTGTTCTATTCTAGCCATCCTTTTTCAGTTCTGCTAAAAATACTTTCTGGAGGCATCGTTGCTTTGTCTTGTTGATGTGTTTTTATTCCCAGCTGACTTCTTTTTGTGTTCTCTTTTATTATAATCTACAAAAACAAACTTCAGCATGTTTCTATGTAGTCAGAAAGGAGTGGAGTTCAGTATTGTCACGTTATAGAGAAGAGAGTTGAGGTAACAAACAATAAAAATATAGTGCAAGAAATAAACAAACAGACACTAAAATTGGCTCAATGAGCAAGAAAGAATCTGGAATTTTTTTTTTAAAAAAAAAAAACCTCTTATGTTTATTTGTCATGCTTTCTTTGCAAATAAGTGAGAAACCTTATTTATACAGACTACTGTAGAAATTCTGATCAAACCTTAGGTGTGCTTTTATTTTTCTAAAAGAGAGTTTCCTTCACCATATTCCTTTTGGTTCTTTGAAAGAGTTCACAGAGATCCCAGAGGCATCATCTGATATTCACTAGAGTAGCTCATGTACCGAAAAATCTGTCTAACTCGGTACTTCAAAATAAATGTGAGAGAGCTAAAAGTTTAGTGTTGTATTTAAATATGACATCATGCTTGAGTGTTTGCAAAGGTGACAAATCATTCAAGAATTATGGAACAGTCCATTGACTGTACTTCTTGTTGATTAATTCAAATCAATCTGACAGAAACATACTGAGTACCTACTGTGCAAAACCAAAGGACGGAGAGGGGAGGGCACATCATGGAGCAAAGAGGATTTGTGTCCTGGGGTTTACTGTGGGATGCCTTTGGAGAGCACTGAGCTTGATCCAGATCCTAAGTTGAGTCAAATGAATTTAGAAAGACTACAGAGAGCAAAGATTTCAAAGAAGAAAGGAGAGCAATTGTGAGCAAAAAGTAAAGACAAAAAAGGTTATGGATGGCGGGGAAGAAAAAAACAGGAAAATGTAAAAATGTCTTCCAATTTATGAAGGTTTACCATAAGAGAATGAGTTTTTCGCCATGTGAACATAGAAGAAGCACATGTCAAAGAATTTATCTGAGAGCAGAAAATGTTAAAGATTGGCAGGATTTCCGGAGTGTGCTTGGAAGCGAGGACATTCATTGGATCCCTACTACAAGCCCAGGAGTTTGTACCTATTATCTCAGCCAGTTCTCCAGACTACTTGGCAATAGATATTGCTATTTTAAAAATAAAATTGAAAATTTAGAATGGTTTCAGATGTACAGAAAGTTGTAAATCTAGAACAGAGAGTTACTATATACCTTCACCCAGTTTTCCCCTGTTGTTCACATCTCATATTTGCCTGATAACTTTGTCACAATTAAGACTCTTGGTACATTACTATCAGCCGGACTCCAGACATTGTTTGGGGTCACCCATTTTCCCACTAATGTGCTTTTCTTTTCTAGGATCCACATTCCATGTAGTGGTTATTTGCTGCACTTGTCTCCTATGGTCTGTGATAGTTTCTCAATCTTTCCTTGTTTTTCGTGATCTTGACAGTTTTGAGGAGTACTGGTCAGGTATTTTGTAGAATAGAAATTGCTATTTTTAATAGAAATATGTCAACTACAACATTTTCATCAAATATAGGGATTTGGGCTAAAAAGAAAGGTATCTCTAACAACTTTTCCCAGAAACAATAATTAAAACTAACTGTTTTATAGTGATTTCTGGGCTCCTTGAATTCTGGTAAATTGTCCCTCTGTGATTTTTTTCACTGTTAGTAAAAGCCCACTTTCAAGTAAAAAGCCTCAGTTCGGACTTGTATACCCAATTCCATGTCCTTTCAGCCCCTGGGAGATTTGATGAGGGTGCTGTCCTTCTAAGTAAATTCTTTTTTTTTTTTTTTTTTTTATTTCAGCAAATTATGGGTGTACAAACGTTTAGGTTACGTCTGTTGCCCTTGGTTCCCCCCCCACCGAAGTCCGTGTTTCAAATATGTCCATCCTTCGGGTAGTGCGCATTGCACTCCTTGTGTATACAAATACCCGTCCCCTCCTCCCTCCTCCCCCCTCCTCCCGCTGCCCTTCCCGTGGTACAGATGATTAGGTTAGGTGTGTTGCCCTTGGTTCCTTCTAAGTAAATTCTTAAGGATCATTAACACTTGTGATTCACTAACTGGACTTAGTGTATTATTAAGTATACTAATCATTCTGATTCTGTATTCTACTAAAATGCCTGGGTTCTCATGCAAAATTCCATATCTTCTACAAGACTAGGTTTAGCTACAAGTACAGAAACTTGAAAAAAAATTGGCCTGTGTGTACAGAAACTTAAAGAAAGAAATAATTTATTCTTTTTTCACCTAGCAACAATTCAGAGTAGGCAGTCCAGAGTTAGAAAGAGAGCCACAGAAACTATTCAGGGACCTCAGCTCCTCCCAGCTCACTGCTTTCCCATCCCTGCAGTATGGCCCTCAGCCATCCTTATGATCTAGAAGGGCTGGTAAAACTCAAGTCATCCCATCCACATTCCATGCAGTCACATGGAGCAAGAGAGGGTGTTCCTTCTCCTTTTTAAGAAGATTTTTTGGAAATAATACATAGTGTTTTCTATTTCTATTTTATTGGCCAAAACTTAGTCACATGGGCACTCTGAGCCTGGGAAATATGATCTTCATTGTGAGTGGTGATGTACCTAGCAAAATTAGGGTATCTCTTACCAAATAAAAGGATGAGCCTGGGCATTGGGAGACAAGTAGTGGTCACTACCACACTTGGTGATGTTGTCCAACTTCTCCTGAACATACAGACACAAATCATTGGATTACCAACAATTTTCAAGGCACCATCAATATTGAAGTTTTAGAAATTGTTTTGGGCCTATCATTAATTTTTGTACGAACAGTGTTTGGGATGTATAATTTTCAGATTACATGATGGGCATATCTGGGTTGCAGTCAATTACTAAAAAAAATGGGTTTGCTCTCTTCGTAATCTATGTTGGGAATACATAGAGTAAGTAAGTTGTCTTTTTCTCCTGCATAAATGAGCCCTGTTGAAAGAATTAGAGAGCTTTCATTCTGCAAGATGTGCCTTGAGAAATAACTAGATTCTTCGATGAAGTAGCAAGTAAGATGGCTGTGAAGGACCATGGCTGAGCCAGAGTTGGTTACTTAAGGAAGTGGTTGAGCATGAAGTTAAAGAAGTTAGTGGGGCAGGATCAGAAAGATTTTGGGGCCATGAAATTGCCCTACAAGTCAATGAGGGAGCCGTTGAAGGACTGCAAGAAGCATGACAGGATGACTTTTCAGTGAAAATATAGTTGTTCTGGTTAGAAATATAATTTTGTGGAATGTGTCATAGTTGTAGAATGCACATTTAGGTTTCCATAGTTTCCTACATCACTAGGCAGGAATGTGTCCCCAGGAAAAAGTAGAAGCAACTATTGGGAACATTTTCCAAAAATCTGGGTTTTTAAGTTTGTAGAGGACCACTAGGGCCTTCCTGATGTAGTAGCTTTGAGATTTTTTGTTAAGTTTTTTGTTTTGATTTTTTTGTTTGTTTTTACTACCAAATGGATAAGTAATTGTTGAAAATTTGGAAAATGCAGAAAAGCAAATAAAACTCCCTAAACTATTATAGCCAGCAATGAACAGTTACCATTTTGGTGTACGATCCTCTGACTCTTTTTCTATGCATGTAGACTGCAAATTTTTGCTAGAAAGTGGAATGCCTTCTAAAAGGCTATTTTTTATATCATGGAGTCTTTAGTAAAAGAATAAAGGTTCAGTGGTTCCCACCTGGCAGCTGAAGAACCCCAGGGAGCCACAGATTACTTACAAGGGTCCTCAAATCCACATGCTCATCAAACACAGTCTATAGACTGAACAAATTAATATGTCACACACGTGTCCAACTGTTGGGTAAACACACAAAGATACTATTATTCACTGAGATTAATAAATGTAAATTCATTCAAAAATCCTACTGAGCTCAGAGGGGCATGCTGCCATTAGCTATTTGTTTCAGTCGATGAACATTAAATTAGTGCAACTATTTTATGGTAGGTCCACAGATATACTGATGTTTTAGAGGATCCTTGTGTTTGTGAAGGTGAAAGCAAAAATTTGATGGGAGGATGAGTGACTTACGGAGCCATTGCTATTTCTACTATGTCATACTTGAGCTTGTGCCAGTTGTGTCCTTCCAGAACAACTCCTTCCCCTTGAATTTTCCATTTTCCTTCATTTCATGGAGGTGCGGAGCAGATTGCTCACATTGGTGGGTGGCTCTTGTTCCATCATTGGATTAACAAAACTGAAGAGGCTTAGCTAGGTGTAGAAAATGAAAGATTTGATTTGATTGTTCAATCAAAAATACTATCTGAATTTACAAGTATTTGTAAAACAAGGAGATGGTGCATATTGCCTTTTTACCTTATGATGACCCCAAGAGTCAGGTAGGAGAACCCCAATTTTTACTAATTGCTTGATTTTTATTCTTTAAGATTCACTTCCTTAGTAAAAATCTGTCCTATTTGAAGAGAGCAAGCCTATAACTTGGAAAATAAAAGAAGTTTCCCCTTTGCCATTTAAAGAAAAAAACTATTTCACACTTCATTACTTTTCTTTCCCCAAGTTAAAGCTTACTTGAAGTCATACGATTGCTAGTGAAAGATGACTTCATGGACTTTCTGTAAGCAGGGTGTGCTAACAGATACCCCTTCTGTGTTGATTATGTTATTTTAGTTTATTTTGGTTTGGTTTGGTTGAGTTTGCCTCCTTAGGGGTGAGGACTGGCTCCTAGGTGAAAGATCAAGCCCTCCTCATCCACTCCATTGTATTCTAATTTTTATCGCATTTTCTTGAACATAAAAAAATGTTCCTTCCCCTCTCTCCAACCTACCTTGCTTTTTCTTTTTAAGTTATTTTAATTAATATTCCTAATGCTTTCTGGACCTGATTGAATTCACTATCAGTTTAATGCCTCATTCTAATCATTTTTTTTGGTCCCATTCATTTTTATCCTGTATGTCCTGTTAATTAATCTAGTTCTTTCATCACAGGAGAAGGGAGGGTGGTTTAGGAAAGGATGTACATTTCCTGGTGGATGCTTAGGTTCAAAGAGAAATCATTTCATCACTTTGCCTTTCAGAAATGAAAGACATAAAACAGTCTTCTACAATATAGACAGACACACCAGTAGTGTTTCTAAGAATAACTAAAGGGGTTTGGCTTTGAGTTCTATCCCCTTCCTCCTACCTGTTTACTTGCTGGAAGATCACAGTGGATGACACAGTGGAAGGTTCCTTGGGTTGTGGTTCTGAAGACTCGAATTCCTGTTTACTGTACCACCTACAGCCTTTGGGCATATTATTTCTTCTTTCTGAGCCTTGGATTTTTTAATCTATAAAATGGAGCTAAGGATATTCCCAAGTCATTTGGGAATCCCATGAAATACCACATGTGCTATAAAAATGTCAGGAATTATTACTACATCAAAGGTTTTATTAACAAGCTGGAGGCAAAAGTCATTTGTTTCTTTATTATGGGAAGAAGTAGTGAGTCCAGACATGAATCCTCAGTTCTACAAGCTAACTGTGTGACCTTGAGCAAGTTATTTGATCTCTTTGTGTATCAATTTCCCCAAGCATAATACAATCACAGTTACTACCTTAACAGGTTAGGAAAATGGAAAGCAATAATCTCCATAAAAAGTTCAGTATGGTATTGGGAACATACTAAAAGCTCAATAAGCATTAATGGTTTTATTACATACAAAGAACTATCAGGGAGAATTCTGATATTTTTGTTCTTTCATTTAATGTGTGTTCATTGCATACTATACCAGATGCATAATAATGCACTCAGCATTAGGAGAGGTAGGCACAGTCCATTTTCTCATGTATCTTACAAAAAATAATTTTTATATATGGAATGATCAAGACTAGCCCCATTTTGCAAAAAGAAATTGAGGCCCATTACGTGACACACACTCAGGGTGTGAAGCAAATTATTTTAATCAGAATCACTCTGACCCTTCAGATATCTGTCCTGGAATTCCTTCTTTTACATTTGGAAACTTGATAGAAAGCTCCCAGAAAGGCAAAAATTAAGATGTTGTGGATTTTAAACACAAAATCTATTTAGGTGGTAGAAAATTGAAACCCCCAAAAAGTAAAAATAACTCGTTTTTAAACACATTTAAAGACCTTTCAAAAACATGGTGTTCTCTGTACCCCCACACCCCCTGCTCTAGGCTTCGACAAGTTAAAATAAACTGTTGTCAAGTAACTTAGATATTCATCCCCCCCCAAAACATGATTTCTGGGTATGCAACTCTGTATTTCTATATTATATTTTGATTAACAAAATGGATTTTGAAGAAAATAATTTTGATTTTTCAAAAGGCAAAGCAGAAGATATCAAAGAAGAAGTATCACAGCTTTTAATTAGATAACATCCTAGAAATCACAGTCAGTGCATTTTATGGGGGAGGAAGGTAGTGATAAATAGGTTGCAATAGACCTTGCACTGCTGCCTGCTTGATTTCTTATTTTCATTCTTCCGTTGCTAGGTCAGTTCTTAACTGTTTGATAAGAGTTGGTTACAATGCAGAGATATGGAAATGTCTTCCCATAATTTCAAGTTAATTGTAAAGAATCCCAAAAGGGATACCTTTCTCTTAGGTAATAACACTGGGAAGATCACCTGCCTTTTGAAAAAGGACATTAGTTCTATCATCCTCTTCCTGGACTGGTAGTTCATGCTTAGTCTCTGCTCCCAGCCTCCAACCTAGTCAGCCTAACGGTGCTACCATTTTTATTATTAAACATAAAATCTCAAGTTTATTAAACAGTTTCCATCAGCAACTATAATCTCAGTCCCAAATCTATTGCTCAAATTAGAGTAGGTGTGCTAAGTAGCTGCTTAAGATTTTGGATTCGAAATATTTGATTTTTTTCCCCCTTTTTGGGTCTTTCAAATACATTTCTAATAGAATGTATCCAAGTCTTTCTGGAACATTCTTAATTCAGAAACAATTCCATAGCATGCTTTTTTTAGGGGCCACTTTTTGGAGAGTAGCAATACTTTTAGCATTCCACCAGAGCAGCTGGGCAAGACGACTGCGAGAGAACAGCAAGTCTGCAGTTGAGTTGAGGGTGCTGGGTCACCACTAGGTCACCACCGGGCCACCGCTAGGTTTACTCATTGCCCAAAAGTTTCACTCCACTAGCCTAGTCTCATAACACCTAGGATTCAAATTCTAGCCTTGGCAAATGTCAATATTGCCACATGAAATGAATCTTAGGGGTTATTCTTAAATAGTCCAAACAAAGGTCTGCTGCAGGGGCGAGCAATCATTTTTGCACAGATGTCAAACCAAGAAAAATCAAAGTGTTCATAGATTGCTTTAATTTTTTTTCTAGAAATCAGATTTGAAAAGACAACACAGCATGCAATACCTAAAACTGAGCTTATGCAGTCTTTTCTCTTATCCTAAGGTTTTCATTTCAAGCCATACTGATTATAGTTCTGTGCCTTTAGACATATTTAGTATGAGATGAAAACTCAATGATGCTGAAGAGGGTGTGGGAGATATGTAGATAGGGAGAAAAAATGACACCGGAGTTGAGCCACAGAACAACGGAAATACCCTTCTATTAATATAATATTAAGGTTTTCTCAACTACTTGGGGAGGGTTTGAGGAGCAGTCTTAGACAATGGGGTGGTGCAATAGGGTGGGGTGGACATATCTACTAGTGAGTGCTTGCCTTCCCCATACCCATTCTGAGCCTCTAAAAGAGAAGAGAATATTCCAGGGGTTCCAGCTCCCTGGCATAGGATGAAGTGGATACAGTACCCACGATCTTGCTTCCTGGCTTGGGTCTCTTAGCCGCTCTGCCTTCCTATTGCATCATGTGCCCTGTGAGGTCCCAACTGCCACCTTCCTGAGATCATCTCCATCCCTACCTCAGCCCACTGGGCAACAGCCTCCTTGACTCAGGCAGGAAGTCTGGACAAAATCAGCCAGCTCTAGGAGAGTTTTCTCAGCGCAGCCACATGAATTGGCAAGTCACACACCCTCTTGCCTTCACTCTTTTGCGTTTCTTGTTCCTGTGTCTTTGAAATACATTTCAAATAGGTTTAAAATTCTCCACTTTGAATGGGTAATTTGCGGACCACATTGGAAAGCCAGGCAGGTTGCGGGAGGCCCAATCTCATCTCCTGATCTAGTGTAGATGGTAAATAACAAATAAATGACAAAGAAAAAAATAGGCTTTCATTGATGAGTTTTTGAACTAAGTCAACTTTGTGATTTGATTAGAAATCATTTAAACCACTTGAATTTTTGAAGTAAGCATACTCCGCATTTTACAGGAGAGGTTTACGTTGAGTTAGTTTTCAGATTAATGATGCTGCACTATCAAAAATGTGGTGATGACTTTCATCACCTCCAAAAGTTAATTGATGGAGAAGATCCTTTTGAAGTCTGTGGGAGGTTGCACTATCTCCAATTCAACAGGTTAATGGCAGATATTTGGTAAATATTTTTTGTCATGTTGTCCTAGGACAAAAGCAAAACATTTACTTATGAATGTGAAAAAACATTAAGATGAAATTAAATAGACAAAAATAAAATTTAAGTTTTTGACAAATTTAGCCAAATCAAAATAAAGTAAAATATTGGGATTATGCAAATGACTTAGTACTTGGCTTCTCTTCTTGTTTTCTTATAAAAAAAGAAAGAAGGATGCTCTTTAAAATTTCCAAATGAATTATATATTTCAAAACAAGTTTTCTCAAGGAATAAAAACATTCTATCAGCTACCCCAGAAATTGCTGCTATTTAAAATTTAGGTTCTCCATGGAAGCAGGGCCCATGTTCTTTCTTACCCAGAACACCTAGCACAGGATTTGACAATTAGTAAATATATTTAATAAATATTTTTAGACGGTAAGTCCCTACTAGACAACCTGGAAGTTCCGTATCACCTCAGGCTGAGCATCTCTAAAAACAAACTCATTGTTGCCCCCTCCTTAGCTGCTCCAGCCTCTACCTGTTGCTTCTCCCATGTTTTTCCATCTCAGTGAAGAGTCACCAGGCCTACACCTAGATGTCAGTGTAGACCGAGGCCTGTCCATTGTCCCCCCTGAATATTTCTCAAATAGCATGTGCTTAAATATAATTTAAAATGGGTTCAGAATAGTTTCATATTGGGCTATTGTGTTGCTATTCAATGACTTGACTTGAAATAATTGGAAACACCCTGGAGTATCACAAGTAGAAAGGGCAAGAAATCCTTCTCTTGACATTTTCTAGTCTTTGATCTTTGTTTTCTGTGTCCTTTTGCAGTATGTCTTCCCTGTGTAGTTCTTCACACTTGATTTCCATTGCATATAATTATATACCTGTGTAGGTAGGTACTTACCATACCGGCAGAAACTTTTGTCATTTTTTTAAAATAAAATGGATACATTGAGGCATAGCATATGACCAGAGCCAGTGATTCTTAAAATCAAATCTAACGTGTACGAGATAGTCTGATTAGATGAATTCCAACTGACAGGAGTAGGATTGTGTCAGACTCATGCCATCGGCCCTGGGTCTGAGCAGTGGCTCCAGGTGACATCGTGCAGTATCTGCTGCCTTCAGCCAGACACACACTCTGCCAACTACCCACTGTCTTCCTGGCGCTCTGGAGAGAGAAAGGTGGGAAAAGCAGCTGGCGGCATGGAAACAATTAATTCTCAACTTCTTTCAGTTTGCGCAGAATATTCCAAGCTGTGTGAAGAAGCCCCAGTGAGTGTTGTTTCCATTTTTGCCAAACAGTATGTGAAACTGGAGGTTTGACAATGATATTGATAAAAAAAGAAGTTAATTGGAATAACTGTTCTTTCTTGCATTGTTGAAAATATATACATATATATATATTTACTATATATATAGTTGAATATAGACTCAGGTTGACAAACATGTATCAATTAAATAATTACATAGATAGCATAATTAAAGGAAATTTGTTTTAATTTTATTTAAAATTATAATCATACAGTATTTTTTAAATAGGGTGATATAAAATGCTTTAATGATTGTTTCTTGGGAAAAACTAGCCCTTATTCTAAAATGTTTCTCTTCCTGTTCTTACTGTTAAAGCTGTTACTTCATGTGTGAAATAATGGTAGTAGCTGGCAAAATAAAATGCGGCAACCCTACATCAGTCCTTGGTTTATTTCATTTTCAAACTTTGCATGCTCATGCACACTGGTCTGGCAGTGTGGTTTGTAGGGAGGGGGTCCAGGCTTCACTGTAGACACTCCCTGGGTGGCAGTGTAAATGGAGGTGTTAGTGCTTCAGAATCACGATATAAAGCAGAGGCTGGGTGAAGTGTCCTGGTGGAGTAGAAATGGTGCTAGTCTAGCAGTTAAGAGTTGCCATTCTTATTCTAGCTCCATCATTGACTCGTCATGAAGGTGAGTCATCAGTCCCCTCATTTGCAAAACAGAGATAAAAACCGTACCCTCCTTCCTCACAAAGATGTTGATTAATCAAAGAAAATCATATGCATGGAATACTTTGATATTTGTACAGTATTATACAAAAAGAAGACACTAATCATACAAGGAAGCCATATTTATCTCTAGGGGATAGCAATGTTGGGGAGGGGGCTGATATAGAAAATTTTTAACCTCCACCACAGAGACTGTACTTTTCCATAAGCTCCCACACGAGGGTGAATCTGAGGGAGGTCTGGCCAGTGACCGGCAGTGGTGACTGCCCTAGGCAGGAAGCATTACGTGAGGCAGGCATTTGCCTGTCGTTGACAAGCACTGCTACTGGAGCGTAGGTTCCTCTACCGTGGTTCCAGCCGTCTCTGGAGGGGCTGGCAGGCTTGCATGTGAGGAAGGGGATGGTCCGTGTGAATCAAAGCAGATTGGCTAGTGGGCCAGTTTGTTGGGGACACTAGTAGCTCCCCTGTGCCAATGCTATAGACATTTGAAGGATATTTAGAGCATGTAAGGAATTATGATAATGTCATAATTCCATAAAAAACCACATCATTTATGTATAACATGTTCTTATTGTTAGCCAAAATTAAACATCAATGTGATGAGTAGCCAGATTAGAATTTTTAAAAGTTGTTTCAGGTACATATAAATTCCAAGAGGCCTTATTGGTGAAACCTGTGAATATCTGGCAGAGGTAGCAGGATTCTTGGTCAGCGTTGGCACCCAAGGAAGCAGATTTTGCATCCTGAGGTGTATCTACACTCAACGTTTGCACCTAAGAGCCAGAGGACCCTCAAAGCCACGTGAATAGTATGATGTGGTTCTTGAAGCTTCTCTGGAAGAAGGATTGGGAAAGTACCACAATAGGAGAATATAAAATTATAGATTCATAGAACCAGCCATACAAATGACTTGGGATGTCATCCAATACTCAATTCATATTCTGTTGAAGGTTAACATGAAAGCCTTTGAGAGTAAAGAAGGAATAAAGGATTTCTGGGAGGAAGAGCTATGAATTCTTTCTTAAATTCTTTCCATGAGAAAAATGTATACTTTTCTTTTTTCTCATTAAAAAAAGTGAAAACTGGAATTTCTTTAAGAAGAACAGATCTCCTGAGAATATTTGGGTAGACTCTCTGTTGACAGCAGCAGGTTTGCTATCATTTAAAAAATATAAAAATATTTTATGAGAAAGGATCTTAATAAATATAACATAGGATTATCAGAAGTAGTCATAATCTGGGGAACTAGAACCATTCATTCACCCATTCATTCAGTTATTCCTTCAGTCCTCCAAATACTTGAACAGGAATGTACAAAATCCCAAAGGTTGGACAGTCTGTATCATGTGGGTGCTTCTGCAGGAAAGGTGACAGTGGTAGTCTTTATGTTGTCACAACAACTAGAGTGATCTTTTAAATATGTAAATCAGGTCATCTCACTTCTATGTAGAAAAATCCAGTGGCTTCTAATCAGGTTTGGAATAAAATCCAAACTCTCTACCATGGTATTTGAGGGTCTCCATGGTCAGCCCCTGCTGAGCTCTCCAAATCTATCTCTACCACTGTGCCTCTGCCCAGTCTGCTTCAGTCACACTGGACTTTTCACTCTTCCTCAGAGAAGCCAAGGGTGTCTCAGTGTCTTGGCGCATGCTGTTCCTCTGGCATGGAAAACTGTTCCCATCATTATCTTCATAGATCATTCTTCAGTTCAGTCAGTTCTCTGCTAAAGTGTTACCTCTAATAACCTTCCTATCTGAAATAACACTATCACATCACACATGCTCCATTCTCTTATTCTGCTTTCTATTTATTACTTCCCCTGACATTAAATCATTTATTTCTGTATTTGTCACCTGTCTGTTCTACCCTCCTCCCCCAGAATGTGAAGCTTTATAAGGGCAGGGACCTGATCTGTTGTGTTCACTGCTGTGTCTGCAACGTGGAGAATAGGGCCTGGCTCTTACAAGGCTCATAAGAAAGTGTTAGTTAAATGAGCAAATGAATGAATGAGAGGGAGTGTTGGAAGGATTGGGGTGGGGAAAGCAAAGGAATGCTATGTAAGGAGAACATGGAATCCTGAGCTTCATTTTTCCCATTGGCCACTACCCCATCCTCTGCAGAACTCACTTGTTTTTCGTCTTCAGCCTGCAGAGGAGGCCTAAGCACTGAGAAATCGTTATACGTATACACAGTGGAATATTATATAGCCACAAAACAATGAAATCCTGCCACGTGTGACAACATGGATGGAACTGGAAAACATTATGTTAAGTGAAATAAGCCAAGCACAGAAAGACAAATCTCTCATGTTCTCACTCATATGTGGGAGCTCAATATTAAAAACGATCTCCTGGAGACAGAGAGCAGAATGGTGGTTACCAGAAGCTGAGAAGGGTAGT
Organism: Propithecus coquereli; assembly: GCF_000956105.1. Taxonomy (NCBI): domain Eukaryota; kingdom Metazoa; phylum Chordata; class Mammalia; order Primates; family Indriidae; genus Propithecus; species Propithecus coquereli. Next base: position 3,387,122 of record NW_012146523.1, read on the forward strand.
GGGGAGGCAGGGATAAAGTGGGGATGGTTAATGGGTGTAAAAATATAGCTTGATAGTTAGAGAGAATCAAACCTTCATGTGCAACAAATCTCCCAGATCTTGTCAAAATGCAGATTCTGACACAGTAGGCCTGGGGCAGAGCCTAAGATTCTGAATTTGTAAGTTTCTTCAAGGTGACATCGATGCTGCTGGTCCACAGGCCAGGGAAGGACAAGTATTATAAAGCCTACCCCATGGGCACAGGTGCTTCCCAACCCGCCTGGTACTCACTTCCTGCCCCCCCCCCCACCTTTGGGTCTCAGGTGAGGTGGAGTTACGATCACAGAAAGGAAAATGGAGAACTTGGCCAAGGGAAGGTCCAGGCATAAATCGGCTTCCCACCCCAAGGCAATTAAGACAAACTCCTCCTGAATTAGTTCTCAGGAGCATCTCAATCCATGCTATTTTTTGTTTTTAAGAAAATTATTAAAGGTCAAGGAAACTATAAAATATGAAAACCCAGACTACCTGGAATTCTGAGATTTACATTTTTTTACTGTATTTATTTTTACAAATAAATGTTTTCCCAGGTGTTATTTTGCATTTCAAAGGGAAAGGAAAAGCTTGTCCTAGGTCCTCCTTTTCCTTTAAAGTTACATAATTTCTATTTCCATGTGTCTCATCTTTGCTAAAGAGTGAAAATAACACAAGAGCTTTTTAGTTGGTTAGTTCCTTAATGGATTTTCATATCAATTCATAAAGTTATTTATTAGCCTTTTCACTGTTTCTACTGACAGTGGAAGAAGATGCCCTCTTTGGTAGTCTGGTTATGAATCTGGTACAGTGTTAGTTAACATGATTGGATAATTTCTTAAACAACTCAAAGTTCTGAGATAGGAACAGGTAGTTTTTTCCACTAGGAAATGAGAACTGCATGTTGGATAGCGTGAAGTATCCCATATCTATGATCTTCTCGAAGATTTTCTTGTTAGAACAAGAAAGTAGCTTCTCTCTGTATTTTATTTATGAATAACAGGTGAAGATTAAAGAAGACACATGGGAGACCATATGGTCTTACTTTCATTTTGTAAATAAGTTTACAGACCCTCAGAGCAGTTAGGTCATCTGTCCAGAATTGCACAGCAGAGCTAGGACTGCAAGTCTAAGTCCTGAGCTCTCTCTTCCTCCCTGTGATATTTTGGTGTCACTAATATTTAGACGTAGGAATTATTTGTCAAATAGGTGGTGACCATCTTTCTGGTGTGACATCTGCAGTCCCTGTTATGAAGACTGGGGGTCCCTGTTGTATTTATTTCTGTATCCACAACTCCCTACTCAGTGCCCAGCTCATAGTAGGTCTCAAATATATAGTTAATGAATGAGAGACTGCCATTGCCGTTTGCTAAGATGAATATTCCATTTTATGGAGAATTGTTCTGGACTCAGAATGTAGCACTCGTCTGTGCTAAGTAGGATGCACTGTGGTTGTCTTTCACCTGCCACACTCTTTCCCTTTAGTAGTGTTGCATATCATCCTTCTTTTCTAAGTGTTTATTCACATCTTCTATTCTCCACCCACCCCCTACTCGAACTTAAAAGGGACAAAGTCATCCCTAGGATCCCCATCCAGCATTCCTTATTAAAAACTCAGGCCCTTATTCTACCACTACCTTCCTTAGCCAGATAAAGGGAAGAGAAGCAAGGCCCAGCCCAAAGCCAGGCTTTATAAGTGAGGATTGTAATTTGGAAAGTAGATACCAGTCTACCACCTACCTGTCACAATGCAGCATGGAGATCTATAACTTCATAATTTCAAAGATTCAATTAACAGAGGTAACATCGATGTTATAGTTCACAGGCTTTGGGAGAGAATCGCTGCCCTGAGGATTCACTGCACTGCTATTTTTTATTCTATGAGAGGGAAGTTCTGACCATTGCCTTTGTAAGAATATCAACAGTTCCGTGGCCAGTATGTGATTTTATTCCATTTCACCTGTAGGCTTGGATCACCTGTCTTTATGACTCTACATAAGGGCAAATTTGAGAGTTAGTATAATGACTGGAGAAGCATAAGTAAATCTTGAGGTAGGGACAATTATTGTCCCCATTTCACAGACAAGAAAACTGAGGTACAAAGAGGTTAAGTAACTTGCTGAAAGTTACATGGTTGATAACTAGCAGATTCAAGCCTAAGATGACAATTTTGTTTTTATGGAAGAACTGCCAATGTGTTTGATAGTTAAACCTATTTTATTGTATTGTTTGATTGAGAAAAGGATGCACAAAGGCTTTGATGAAAGATCCTCAGAAAATTTTTATAGACAGCTGAATCTCCTGGTTCCCACCATGTCAAAAAGTTTTCCCTTCTCATAGTAATTCAAAGGTATCAATAAATTGCGATTATTGTCCCAAGATCTCAAGAAGTTTCCCAGTAAGAATGTTCACTGAGAAAGAAAAATTACATGTGTAAATTCTCTTCTTGAAGTTTCTATGTTTAGGAATCCTGCTAAATTGCACTTTTGGAATATATGCCTCATTAATCTATTGAGGAAATGACTTATATCTCTGTTTTATAAATAAAGTAAAAAAGTTCTGACCAGATTTCTCCCATTTGAGGTCTAATGCCATCGGCAGAGATTGTAAATTTCCCCACGTACCTGGGAAATATGAGTTTTTATTTCATCCATTTGCTGGAAAGGTAGACCAGAAATGCCAAACATAAGACTTCGGTGTAGTTCCCCTCCGTCACCCCATGTCACAGCACGCAATTCTTCCCCTGCAGCCCGGCTTGTCTAAATAGTTGACCATGCTTCCCATCACACAGAATGCCTAAAGCCTGAGGGTGATACGCAAAGATTGTTTTGCATGACATTTTGTAGGGGAGACTCTATAGCCAGTTTTCCCCTTGTGGTTTCCAACAACTTTTATTTCTTTGTGATTAAAAGAAACGAAGTATAGGCTAGCCAAGAGAGGGCATACCATAAAACACAGACTTCCAAATATTTTAGAGAAGTATCCTAATCTATAATAGAAAGATGGCTTTACCTTTCCTGTTTTATTATTAATCATAAGATTTTGTTTGGGAAGCCAAAGACCAAAGGTAACATTGGACAGAGTAGAGAAAACCTATTCTTTTGTTCTCTCAACTATTTATTTTTGTCGCTTATATATGGCACAAGACAATTTAATTATTGTAGTCTGGACCAGGCTTAAAAAAAAAATAGCTTTTGAGAGAGTAAGAAGGAAGGATAGGTTGGAAGGGAGGTAATGCTATATAGTTTCTGTTCCTGTTGACATTTGCTTATATTTTTTATTGCTCTTTTGTGTTTATGGAAGTTCTTTTAGACATAATTAATATGATACCAAACCTTTGGGATCACACTCAGTTGTATTTACAGACATAATTATAAGGTACAAATTTGTGGAAGAAAAATGTGTCATATTGAATATATATTTGTAACTGGGAAGTTGATTTGAAAATTAAGGCACAGTTAAATATATTTATGAGAACATATTATTACTAGTAGCACATGAAACCCCTCTTCCTCACAGTCTATTAAGAAAGAATAGACATAAAATCCGTTATTTCTGCTCAGTAAGAGACAATATTACAATATTCCATAATGTCTATGAGCTCAGGCTCTGGAATTGGCAGATCTGGACTGAAATCCAGGCTTTGCAACTTTTTCAAGCCAGCTTCTCTGAGCCTTGATTTCCTCATCTGTAAAAGGTGATAATAGTGGTTCATACTGTCCAGGGTAGCTCTGAAGGTGGAATAGGATGACATGAAGTGTATAAAGCATATAGTCCAAAGTAAGGGCTAAATAAATGTCAGCTACTATAGTTATAATAATTATTCTTATCACTAATTATCATTAATGTCAATCACTGTCAGGTACTGAAGTAGCAAACAGATGGTTGATAGATATGATATAAATAAAGTATTTTTGAAATGACCAAAGCCTCTTGAGTTGAATACAGTAGTCCCCCTTATTTGCAGGGGATATATTCCAAGACCCCCAGTGGATGCCTGAAACTGTGAATAGTACTGAAAATATATATACTGTGTTTTTCTCCTGCACATACATACCCATAATAATGTTTAATTTATAAATTAGTAATAGATTAACAGTAATAGATTGACAACAGTCACTAAAAATAAAATAGAACAATTACAACAATATACTGCAATAAAAGTTATATGAATGTGATCTCTCCCTCTCTCTGTCTTAAAACATCTTATTATACTGTACTCACATGTTATTGGACTGTGGTAGACCACAGGTAACTGAAACCTCAGAAGGCAAAACCATGGATAAGAGTTTCTACAGTTAACCCCCAATCGCTAGTCACACAGGACTTGGCAATAGCTTTGTAGCCAGCCTCTCCTCTCATCCAACTCTTTTATCCTATGCTCTTTTTGTTTTCTTACACATGACCTAAATTTGAGTCCCGCTCTACACATAGCTTGCATTTCATTATTGCCACCCTTTCCCTTGCAAACTCTCAAGTTCATTCCCTCTTTCTCTTTTTTCCCCCTCCCCCACTCCTCCTCCCCCACCCACATACATATATACATTGTCACTTGCAGAACAGAACTTCTGTGGTTGCTTTCTCGTCAAGTCACCTGGTTTACTGAGTAACTACATTTCCTTTTGTTTTTGTTCCTGGTGGGAAGAGCTATTTATTTTTCCCCAGGAAGTGCTGTCACAGAGTTGAGAAAATACGTTTCCTGGCATAGTGCCACCAGAAAGACATATCCCAGTCTGGAGAAAAATCAAATGCTCCCTTTGGTGGTTGCTATTGTTCACTTTGAAGCACTACTGGGCCTCTCCAGGGATCCCTCCTTGAGGGTTGTCACATCAGGGTGGCATTACCCCCGTGGGGTACTTCTCCCCTTCCCGTTGTACATTGCGTATGGTATTCAGCGCAGCACAGTCAGTGCCAAAAGATTGCTGTTTTTCCTTCTTCTACATCAATTAGCTCTGCATTTCCTATTTCACTTTTCCATATTGTTTATCCAAAGCAATGTAAGATCTGAGATTTCCTAATTTACACCCTGTATTTCTCTATACAGGCATTCTGTAGCATGTAAGAATGACACACACAAACAATCCCATCTTTGTTTTTTATACTAGTTAAACCCAGGCCGCTCAATTCTAAGATCTTTTGTATTCTAGTCATGCTCAGTCAAGTTGCAAGACCTGCTGGGACTTCCAGGGCACCGTTTGGGAATGGGGAGAAGCTTAGGAAAGGTCTGGACCTGGGACAGAGAAACTTAGGCTGTGGGACATCCCTTGTCCCACTGAGGAAGGGAACAGCTGTTCACATCACACCTATAGGACATGGTAACACTAACACCACAGCCATCTGATCTGTTTGATACATTGCGGCAGCAGCAGCTGTAATGTCCAAATATTAGAAAAGCCAGATTTGAGCAGTTGTGGCATCACAGTTCCTTGGGGCCCATCAATGTAGGCCAAGCATAAGCTCCAGTAAGGTCTAGGGAAATGAAGAAGGGGTTTAGCAAAGATATGCTGAGAGTTGCATCCTGAGGGGCAGAGGTTCACGGGAGGGCCCCACCAGGAGATGCTGAATGCGGATCAGGAATAAAAGCACAACCATTTTCAATGTCCCGGTGCAACATGGGGATGGAAGGGCTGCGGCTAGGTGGACCCATAGGTGCCTAAAACTTGCACCCCATTGAAGCAATGAAACTAGTCCCAGACTCCATTCCTAAAATACTACCTACTCAAAGCAGGACCACTTCCAGCACTCTGTCCAGCTCATTAATTATCAATTCTTCTGACTTGAGACAGCAGCCTTGCCAGAGTTTCATTTTGTATCTACCTTCCCCTGTGCTTTTTTCCATTTTGTATCCACCTTCCACACCCCCACTTATTTCCATACCCCTCTTTATTTGTGCAGAGCTGGGATGCCCATTTTTCCTAAGATATCTGCAGCAGAATTTCTTGGGAATAATTTTCTGTTCTTACTTTATAGCACTTTGCTAGACAAATCTTGACCCCAGCTCTTCGGGCTCTTTTTGAGTATAAGGCATACTGACGTCTGGCAGACGCTGATCCTTAGTCCATAGAATTTGTTTCTCTCAATATTTTCTCAGGATCCATCTGGCTGAATTGTCTGCTGTAGACTTACCCCATTTCTGCTGGTGAATCAGCCAATTTAGATGATTTGCTCAAATTGTTCAGCCAAGATCATGGCTGGATAAACAATTCCTTGGAAGCTTCCCCCCCGCCCCCCCGCCTTTTAAAAACAAAGTTGGAGAAGTCCCAGCTCTCTCTACAAAGGCTTTGCATTTTCTAATAGTGTCCAAGAAACCAAGGGGGAAAGCAGATTGTATGAAACTGGTCAGTCCAGCTGGTGCCCATGAAATCAAGTCAATCTCAATCTATGTGGCATTTAAAGGACCACGCAATATCAGGAATTGGGCAGGTTGGTTGGAAAATTATGATGGCATCCTGGCCTTTACTATGATATGTGCTGCATTTACACTTGCTCTTTCCTATCTCTTCTCTGACAATTTTTGGTCTTTTGCTTCAGCTCTCTTATTGACTGTCTTAGATCACTTTGTGTTGCTATAACAGAATACCTAAGACTGGGTAATTCATATATGAAAAGAAACTTATTTTCTCACAGTTCTGGACCAGGCTGAGAATTCCAAGATCAAGGCACCAGCAGGTGGCAAGGGCCTTCTTGCTGTGCCATCATGTGGTGGAAGGGTAAAGCGGCAAAAGGGTGCCAGATTCACTGTTGTATAGTGGTGTGAATCCCACAATCAGCCCTCAAAGGTCCCACCTCTTAATATTGTTGCAATGGTAATTACATTTCACTGTGGCGATGGGGTGGGTAGAGAGAGAGACGTGGGGAGAGGAGAGACTCACTTAATATGCTCTTTATTTGCAGATGCATAATATAGTGTTTAACATGGATTCTGCATGGGTTCTAATTCTAGCTTAAGCTCTGTGACCTTGGGAAAACTGACTTCCCTGTGCCCCAGTTTTTTCATCTAGGAAATGGGGATGATAATTGTGAACACCTCAAAAAATGGTTATGAGTATTAAGTTAGCAATTGTGAAATTATCAGAGAGCAGTACCTGAGGCTGCATATGTATTTGCTGATTAAAATGGAATGATGCCACCACACACATTATTCTGCAACTGGACTTTTTTTCTTTTAGTATTAAGATGCGGCAGGGGTTCTCTCTCTCTATATATATATATTCATGTATATATTTCACTTATATATATATATACACACCTCATTTGTATATATACCCATTTCATTTATATGTGAGTGTCTATATATTTCTCTCTCAATATATATACATATATATCTCTATTACTCATTTTAAAAAACAACTGTGTATTATTCTATGAGGATACCTTAATTTACTTAGGCAGTTCAATTGATGGAAATTCCTATAAGATAATTCAGGAATATGTGGGTTTCATGAATCTCTGTTCACTGTGGAGTTTCTTGCTTTACTCCTCTCAGACCTGGGGTCTAAATGCCATGTCAAATGCCCATCAGTCGTTCAGTGGAGAATATGTCCAGATACGCTCTGTTGATAACTTAGTCCAGTCTCTCACTTATGATATCTTTATCTGAAGGGAAACATTCTCTAAGATTATATTTTCAACAGTTCCCCCAAATAGAAAATACCATCATCTTAGGCTTAGTCATACAAAGTTACTTATAGGATTTACATATACTATGACCCTTGCTTTGCTCAGGCAAACTGTTACTTCTTAATTAGCCATGTTCCTTATGATAACTTCAACACTGTTTCTTTTCATATTTAATTTGAAGCCCACTCTTTTTATTCAATTCTCATTTGGATAATACATCACCTTTTTCTCTCCTGCATCCCCACCTCCCCAACTTGCACTTCTTTGATGTGTTACACAGCTTCTCTTCTTGCGATATATACCAACATCATATTCAAAAGTAAATCTTCACCTCAGAGAAAGTAATAACATAAACATCCCAGGTAGAGTGAGCAAAAATTAGTGACCATAAACTATTACAGGTTGAGATTCCAGGAGAGGTGACTCAGAGATGGGATGGCATGCAGTAGATTTATTAAGGAGTACCCTTGGGATCAGCATTTGTGAATGAGATGGAGAGGAACGGGGAGAGGAGGAGGTGAGCTGTGATGCAGACCCAATGACAGCCTCAGGCAACCCACAAGCAGCTCTGGGTCTAGACTGGCCCTTCAAAGCTGTCCCAAACTGGGCTGAGATGGCCAGGCTTTTATCTTCCCCCACTGGCCAGTCACTGGATGTGGGCTGTTTCTGGAGAGAAAAGTGGTTCTCAGCCCCAGAAACAATTCTGAAGGGGCCGATAGCTGAAAGCTCTCTGCCACCAGGACTCCTAGCAGCCGGGGCAAGCCCGTAGTCGCAGGAACAGCTGGGTGGTGCCTCACAGTTTCCACCCCAGACAGAAGAGGACAGGACATGGGCAACTGTAGTCCAACCCCTTCCTATCGTATAAGCTCAGAGAGAAAAAGACAATTCTGTGTGCTTCGGGCATCTATCTTCTCCCTGCCACCCTACCTGCATTGGTGACAGTGTTTTAAAAGTCTTAATGTGTTTTTCTTCCTTTTCATTATCCTTTCGGGTTTTAATACAGCCCTTGCTTGCTTCTGCTTTTGCTGTCCTTGGCATAATCTTTTAAGGAGACTTCCTCATTTTCTTTTTGCTGCTATGACAATCAGTGTATCCTCTGCATTATAATGACTCTAAATATGGTCTCAGCATCCCTTTTCCCCGAGTTCTGAGGGGATAGTGTGCTTCCAAACATGAGTTTGTTTAATAAAATCTGGCTACTCTGTGTGGCATGCTGCCGCCGAGCATACAATTCCTTTTTCCTTTCTTTGAAGAAGCTACTGTTACAGGGAGCTCTCCCCCTGCCTTCTTTTTTCATCCCACAGATCGTTCCCATACGTCCCACTCGATATTGCCTGGCAGCACGGGGGACCAGAATAGCACGGAGAACTGAAACCCACAGAAGAGCTGCAGCCTCCTCCCCTTGTGTACTTGGGAGCCGAGCTGCTAACAAGTGGCAAAATCGATTCATTTGAATTTCATCTCCCTTCATTTTCTCTGCCTTCCTTCTGGTGCTGGTGATAATAAGCGGTGAAAATGACCCAGGACTGAGGAGGCAGATGGGATGGGAAGAGATCAGGGGTTGAGATAATGCAGAGTCTGAATAATCAAGAATTAGCCTTGGCTCCCCCACCTCCTGCAGCTTTATCTCAGCCCACAGCAGCGCTGGACAGAGCCGCCAATCCAGGGATGCTTCACAAGCAGCCTCTGGAGAGACTTGCTAGATTCTTCCTTGCTTTGGCACTGCAAAGACACTTCATTGAAGCTTCCATCTTGGTCATCTCAGAAAGAGACTCAGGTATCCTTGGTGCACCTGGGAGGACATAACATGGACGTTTTATGATGAGATTAATTAACAGATTAATAGGAAAGGAATGAAACTTTAAAAATACATCCTCATTCCTTTCTAGATACCTGTATATCTGTTCTTTTCTGGTCAACCAGAGAAGAATGCTCCCTTGCAGAGAGGCACAGGCACATATTTTAAATACAGGACTACGGAAAGAATAATACTTGTTGCTGCTTTGTCCTAAGGGAGAAAGTTTGGCCTGGTCAGGGAATATTTGCCAGCACCAATATTTGCCCCATCCCACTCCCAGAATCACTACTCAGAGTATACTTTTCAACCACTCCCTCCTACTTCTGGCTGTAGAATGGGAAGCACAGCCCCTGCCATAAATTATTGTGGGTCAGCTGTGAAGAGATCTCCTTGGATCCCTCAACAGACAATAATATACCCTCTGGAAAGTAGAAGAATCAGCTCTTTATGAGGCCAGGCCTCAATTTCCCCATCATGGGGTGAGTGCCACCTGTTTTTGCAGGTGGAGAGACCTCAGTATCTGCAGCCCTACAACATTTGCCTCGACTCCAGGGAGTTCCAGCAGCTGAACGCAAGGAGCCCTTGTAGACTCTCAGATGCTCCATCTCCCTAAAGGTTGATAATGATGTCGCTGCTTCTAAAGTGAAGACAAAGTAGGGGAAAAGAGAAAAATGCTGGTATATTTAAAGTGAAAATTTTACTTAGCATAGACTCAGTCTCTCCCTGACTCTCACTCTCCATAAGTATTTTGCTTTCATCTTTCACTAGATGGTTCTAAAACTTGCTGGCCAGACCAGGGTCACAGGCTCCATAACAGTGTAGCTGGGACACCAGGACCAGTCTCGACATGTTAAACAATGCTGGCCCCCTGCAGAGCCTGACCTCCCTCTGGCAGTGCCCATCCCTGGGGGGCTGCTGGGGGAACAGAGGCACCATCCTCTTGATTTTGCCACATGTCAGCTTTCATGAATTGGACACTGCCTTGTGCATTTCCCCAGTGGGGGAGGCTCTCTGCTTTTGTTTTGAACCTGATTACACAGGAACAGCTCACAATTAGTGTCTATCTTTCCTCCTCCTCCTGCATTTCCGTAGGGACTGCCATACAAATAAAAGGTGGCAAAGTCTGCATCGTTAAGGGTAGGGTAGCCCGCCCCCAGGACTTCAGCCCTCAACTCATCAGGCTTTTCGGTTCTTGAGAAGCTCCTGTCATGCTTTCAGTCATGCAGCCCTTTATTGAGCAAACGTGTCCTGAGTACATACTGCGTCGTTGGCCCCAGTGCAGCTCTGGGGATACCCACAGCTGTGACAGTCAGATGGTTCACAGGCCCACCCACGCATGGCTGTTTTGCTCTGCTCTGTCCAATCCTCCCATCTGTGATTTTGGGAATTGCTGAATTGGAAACAGAAAAGCAAAGAAGTGCTCAGGTGGGCTGACTTTCTACTTAGACTGAGTGTTATTATCAGGGAATCAGGGAGACCCCACCAGGCTCACCACCTTCCTGTTCTCACATGCTGCGACTCTGCACGAAGGAAAATCCACAGGTAGGGTAAGAATAATGGGGTCGCACTTGACCAAACACGGGTTTGTTGAGCTGAATGTGTATAAAATTTGATTTAATATGGTAGCAATTTGGTCATGCTTTTTGAAACCATGCAATGAAATTTGTGACTGCATGTTAATATGATGATGTTTTACTTTTTAAAAATTATGCAAGCATTTAGAGGAGACTAGATGGGGATTTCCATTATCTTGTTCTGAATATGACTGTGTCTCTTTTGACTTTCTTAGCTTCACCTGAACTGATTCTTACCATTTTCACTTTTCTTACCTGCTGGTTTGTTCAGCAAGAACCACAAATACTAGAATGGAGAATATTTATTTAAATTGGCATGTTATACAAGGAGATAGAGGAAGTCTTACTGCATCATGCAGACAATTAATGGGTTTGGGAAGTTTTATTTGGTTGTTATTGACAAAAGCTAAGTCCCTGGGTAGCTGTTAATTTTTCCGGGTGGTTCCCAGAGGAAAATCAAGCCAACTCAGGGCAACATTATTTTCCTGTGGAACTTCAGTGAACTGCATAGTATGAAAAAGATGGGCCATAATCTCAGTTCTGATTTGCTTTTTTGTTTTTTGGGTTTTCTTTACTGCAAAAGGAAAATTTTTCTTGGTTGGAAAAAACCTATGTCTAACTGAGAAGGTAGAAGGCTTAGGTGGAGAACGGAGAGGGAAGAATATTTCTAGACTATATCCAAGCCTTTGGTTTAAACAAAGGCTGCTCCATTCATCCATTGGCATCATTAGTTAAGCAGGATGCAGCCCATCCAATGATCCTACTGTTAGAATTAAATTGCCACCTATAGTATTCCACCAAGTTCTTTGTATGACTTCATAATTCTACAGATAGTGGCTGGTTGGTTTTCCGTTCTGTTTTCTCCTTTAAAGAGAGCTTAAGTTTTTGTTTTTTGTTTTTTTTTTGAAAAGAAAACATATTACAGGATAAAGTAAATGAGGAAAACTTTGCCCTTACATGATTCCCCATGTGATCATTGAGAAGATGAAATTTGAAAATGTACATTATTAGGTTGTTTCACAGAACGAAGATTCTAAATCTGAAATCAAGGGAAAATCCCATGAAGGTTAGAGATGATTGATACACCACTTGGCTTCTGCTGACATATTGGAGAGGTGGCAATTCCACTTGACTTGATGGATAGTAGTTCTGGAAAGGAAGAATTATGAAATTCAGAGGAGCTACTTTGGGTATGAGATGATTCCTGGCTTTCCCTTTCATACGTTAGCTGTGTAATCTGACTCAACCCCAAACCCCTTACCTACTTCACTGACTCTGGAACTAGATTTTTGAACTCCTGGTTAGGAGGAAAATTGGAAGGAAGGATAAGCCAAGTGAAAATGATTTCTCTATTCATCTCTAATTGGAATCAGCATCCGGACCTCAGTCTTAGGTCATCAGAGTGGATAATTCAGGGAGAATTTGTGTGAAATATGGACAAGGCTTGTTGCGGGGTGGGGGGAGGGTGGTACACTCCCTTGGCATCCTGCTTCTCGGGCCTGAATAATGGAGAATGGGCCCTTTGCAGACAAAGCATTGGGTGAGAACCTCATACTATCTGCATGCTGGCAATAACCTCTAAATTAATAAAATGTTATTTATTTGTGTTCTGTTTCATCAGAATTGCCAAGACATGGCATTTAAATTCTTCACTGAATCTCTAGAACCTTTGCTTCCTTTGTAGTCATCTCTTTGATGTTTCTCTTTGTGTTTGTAAAACAGCTTTTGTGAGCTGCAAGCACTAGGATGGCTATACACATATGCCTAGAACTACGACATAGGCTCTGTTTCCAAGCATGTGTTTAAAACAAAAATCATTAAACAAAGAGAAACAGCTAACATTTATTGTGCACTGACTGTGCCAGGTCCTATTCTAAGTACTTTACTCAAATAATCTCAGTTAATTCTTACCACAAATAGAAGACGTAAATACTGCTGTTTTACTCATTTTACAGATGGGAACACTGAGGCAAAGCAAAGTTAATTAAAAAAACTGGGGTTTAGACTCAGACAGTCTTACTCCTGAGCTCCTGCTCTTAACCATTGGGCTGCACTAATAGAACACTGACTTCATACCAGGAACTGTGTTAAACACCAGGGATATATGAGCAAACAATAATATCTAAAGGTATTATTCAGATTTGACCTTAGAATTGCATGAATGTATTTCATTTGTGTATCAGTTTTTCTGGTCTGCTTAGAGGTTACTGTAACAACTTGGAAATTATTGACTGTCATGGTCAGCAAATAGAATCAAATAATTTGGTTTCTAATGATAATGGAACTGTTGATGTCCTTCAGCATTGGGCAATCACGACATTTTTGAAAGAGGTCTCTATCAAACTTTTATCAAGAAACATACTCTTCTATTAGTTATTAGTGTATATATGTTAAATACTAGTCAGGATTTGTGATAAGAAATATGAATATATTAATTGAAAATAGTCATATATCAGTCTGTTTTGCTATATAACAAATATTCCAAAACCCAGTGGCATGTATGTTTGTTCACAAATCTGTGAGTGGCTTGGTGGTTCTTCTGGTCTTGGTTGGCCTAACTCATTAGTCTGGTCAGCCACAGATCTGGTAGTTGGCTCTGATGATCTAGGCTAGGCTTTTACATATATTTGGAATGTGGCTGGCTCTAGGTTGGGGTACCTCAGCCAGGACAGCTGGCTTCTCCTTTGTATGGTCTCACATCATCCAAAAGACTGGCCAGGGCTTGTTGACATGGTGGCTGGGCAGGGTTCCAAGAACAAAAGCAGGAACATGCAAGGCCTTTAGAGAAGCCTAGTCAGAACTGGCCTAGTGTCATTTCTGCCTCACTGTATTGTATGGTCAGTGCAAGTCCCAAACCAGCCTACATTCAAGAACTGTGAAAATAGACTCCACTTCTTCATGGGAACAGCTTTAAGGTAACATTGCAAAAGAGCATGGATAATATAGGATGAGGATTCATGGAAGTCATTTTTGGAAACAATCTACCAAATCATGTGAAATAGATATTATCACTGCCATTTTACAGATGGAAACATCAATGTCCAGTGTTAAGTAATATGCCCTAAAAATCACCAAACAAATAAGTAACAAATTACTAGTAGTAACTAGTAACTAGTAAAACATTGAATGACAAATTTAGACAAATATAGGTATGCCTAACTCCAAAGCCCTTTTTTTAAAAAACACTACTTTATAAGATTTTTAATGCCTTTAAAGGTCATATTATTAAATGATCTCTTCAAAAATAAAAGTGGTGTCTGATGAGAAAATATCAGCATAAAATTGAAACATAATAGCCCATTCATTTTTATTTACTTATAGGCATGAATCAAGGGACATTTCTTTAATTAAATAAAAATAACCCTTATTCATAGCTATGAATTATTAATTTTTTTCATCTCTGCCTACAATAGACATTAGCTGGTGTTGGGCAATTCCCTATGAGAATACTATGCAGGCTGATAGCAATCAAGTACAACTAGAATTTTCATTTGCAAAACTTGTCACCTCATACTCCTCCAGAATAATTTGGCAAAGTGAGAGTGTGTTAGTATTCTTAGTTGTTGTAGTAGTAGAGGTAGTATTAAATGTTTTTCAATTACACCTGAATTTAGCAATGTCTTATTCTGTGGGTGGTTACCTTGCAGAAGTAATGAGACACGGGGAGGTTTTCAGCAGGGGGCCAAGTATATTTGGGATATTCTGGGTTAATAGTTACTTTGCTGCAACTTCGCAGAACCTTTAACAGCCTGATGCCTGTTGTGATTCTCAAGAACTTTCAGCAATCTAACTTTCCATAGAACCCTCAGAAAATCTGAATGTGACTCTGATCCCTTTGAAGACATATGTAGAGTCAATAATATTTGTCAAGTGCCTGTTAGGAGACAGGCATTATCAGAGCCATATCAGAAACCCATGAAATAGGTATTATTCTTATATTATAGTTGAGGAAACCGAGACTCAGAAAAGTTAATTGTCTTGCCCAAGATCCCCCAGCTGCTATCAGAACTGCAAATTGAACCTGGTTTATCTAGCTTCAGGCCTATGGTGTTTACTGTACACTTTGCTGAGGCTCAGAAAGTTTAAATGACTGTCCGGGACGGCTCAGCTGGGAAGGACAGATGCCATGTCTCATACACTTTCGTATCTTCTGTATCTCCTAGCAGAGGATAGGTTATCATTCGATGCCTACTGGCCAAACCCTTTGTTTATTACCTGGTTGTTATTATGATTATGCTCATGGTAAAAAAAAAGACTGCAACAGTAGACAATGGTGGAAGATAAAACATAAAAATTCTTCTCTACTCCATCAGCCTCCAGAACCATCCCCTAAAGCTAAGACTATTATCAATTTTTTATTATTTTTCATAACTTTTTAAATCTTTTGCCTGTGTGTGTGTGTGTGTGTGTGTGTGTGTGTAGACCTTTCTATTCTGTCTTACACAGACAGCATCATACATGTTAAGTTTTCCCTCAGTGATATATACTTGACATCTTTTTGTCAGGACTTGAAGATTGTTTCATTCTTTTTTAAATTGTTTGGTATAACAGTGTCTTAGTGAGAAAACAATTTTATACCTATATCTTTGCAGTTAAGTTTTTAATGGTGAACACTTAAAGACATCGTTTTTCCCTAGTGATTATTCTTAGGAAAAATAGTGGCTACATCTGTTTCCTTCCTATAACGACACTTAAAATTACATTAGGGCTCACCCAATAATCCAGGATAATCTCTCCATCGTAAGATCCCCAACGTAATCACGTTTACAAAGTCTCTTTTTCCATTAAAGGTAACGTTCACAGGTTCCAGGCATTAGGACCTAGATATTTTGGGGGACATTTTTTAGCTTACCACAATCTACCCTCTGGCCTTCAAAGATTCACATTTATCCTCCATGCAAAATATATTCATCAAATCCTAACATCCCCCAAAAGTTTCAATCCATTGCAGCATCAATTCAAAGTCCAAAATCACATCTAAATATCATCAGCATAAAAGTGTCAGAGCTCATCATTTAAATTAGATATGGAAAGACTCTGGATGTGAGCCATCCTGGGGCAAAATTCCTTTCCACCTTTAAAGCAAAGTATTTGGTCTAGAGCCTTTCACATAGTTGGTGCCCATAAGATTTTAGCTACCATCACAATTATCCCCTTCATCCTTTTCCCTCATTACTTAGTTTATTTCCTTTATCATTCTATGATTCTGCTGTAGTTGTGCCTTTGAATGTGGACCATTCAGATCCTCCTTGGAGTAACATAGGAAAGTGAATAATAAATGAAAAATACAATTATTGACTCTCTAGAAAAAATAGGAAAAAGGACAATAAGACTGGGGGCAATAAGACGGGGCTAGTGCTCTGTAGGCTGCACATTGTCACAGTAGAGAGAAGACAAGGTGTGAGATGACGATGATGATGATGATGGTAGAAGTCATAACTCTTACTGAGAGTTTGTCATATAACAGAACCCTTCTAAGTGCTTTACATGTGTTACCTCAATTAATCCTCACCATACCTTTGTGAGGTGGGAACTTTATTACCCCCATGTTCAGATGAGAAAACTGTGGAACAGAGAGAATATGTAATTAGTAAGTGCCCATGCCATGATCTCTATGTTGCCACCAAGTGTAAGTGACATGTCTCATATGGTAATGCACTAGTCCTTTATCTAGTCCTGGAGCTCATGAAGAACATATTGCTTCTTATTTGACTTTGGGTTTCCCTTTTGTGTCTCTCTAAGGCCAACTGGATTTCCTAAAGCTTTCCTGTTTCACCAAAAAAGCATTTCTTCTCCTCTTGAAGTTCTTTAAAAAAAAAAAAAAATAGAATCTCTCCTACACCAAATTTTCATTTGAAAAAATGTGATACTTTTAGACAAGTTGAAAAATTGGTACAATGAACATTTGTGCATCCATCACCTTCCCTTTACAAATTGTTAATTTTTTGCCACTTCAGTTTTACCTTTCTCTATGTAGGCAGATATAGTTTGTTTTACAGAATAATTTGAAAGTTGCAGTTGTAACACTTTACCCCAAAATACTTCGGCATGTACCTCCTAGGAATAAGGATTATTTCTGTTCCACTCATATCATGATAAAGTTAAACAGTTATAAATTTGACAAAATTAATATCTAACATACAGTCTACATTCAAATTTCCCCAATTGTTCCCGTAGTGTCCGTTTCTAGCATTTTCTTTAAATCCAAAACTTGATCTCTTGCATTGTCTTTAGTTGTGACATCTCGTTTCCTTCAATCTAGAACAGTTCTAAAGTTTATTTTTATTGTTGTTTTATTTTCTTTCTTTGTTTTTGTATTTTGCTTTTTTGTTTTTCATCAATGGCCTTTCAGAGTCTGGATCAGTCACTCTGTAAAATGCCTCAAGTTCTGGATTGATCTGGTCCTTTTTTCTTGATTAGATTCAGGTTAAATATATTTTGTCATGAATTGTTTAGGTCATGTGAGAATCATTTCCTTGTTGGTTATAATTAAGAAAAAGAAATGTGAGGCTCTCAAAACAGAATGATCTGATATTTTAGGAATATAACTAATACTAAAGCCTATGGTAGAGCACCATCTTTGAATGGTCATTGACAATTTCTGAAGCACATTTCACATATATTTTATTTTATCCTTGTAACTATGAGACCAGTGAGGTGGATATAAATGTTGTTAGTCCTAGTACAACAAAAGCATGGATGTATGAGTGAAATTTCTGGGATTCATTCTTTGGGAAGCTGAGGTTTGAATTTAGTTTCTGGACCTTGGTTTTGGATCTCAATCCTATGCTTTTCCTGCCATGCCAATGAATATTTATCACAGCATCTGTTGTAAGAAAGGTAATGCAGGGTTAAGCGGGAAAGTTTTCTTTTGTTTTTTTTTAAATGGCAGCAATCACTCATCCTACTTGGAAATACAACTGATTTCAGCGTAAGTTAGGGCTTTCTAAAGGCAGCTTTCAACTTATCTTAGACTCTGGTGAGTTTTTGGGGGCCTACATTTATGTAGATTATGTGTTTAAAGTTTGCAAAACTCTCATGTTGTAAATGCCATAAGCACTTGCTGGGAAAAAATAGTAGAGAAACAGAAAGAAACCAAGATGGATAGTTTCCCACTCAGTCTCCCTATAAACATGCAGCATGTTGCATAATAAATACAGATGTTACCAAAGACATAGTGGTATCTTTATTCTGTGTTTCGTACTCACAGAGGGATGCAGGCCGGGCTCAAAAAGAAGTGTATTTTTAAAATTTGTTTTTCCAGTGGATTCATGGACAGGAAGAACTTGTAAATCCACTCTGAGGATATAAGAGCATTAGATCATGTAGGAAGGAGGCAGTGCATTTAGAAAAGTCAGTTTTTTCCCAAAACGTTGAGAGTTTTCTTAAAGATTTATTTTGCAAAATAAGTTTCAAAAGAGGAAAAGCAGTCCCCAAACCGACCAAGATCTGGAACAAATGGATTTCATGTGATTCTAATAAAAGTTTTGTGTCAGAATGGCCTTTAAGAAATTCTAACAGGAGATTTTCCCAACCTTTGATTTTCCCAAACTTTGTAGGAAAAGGTCACCGGAGGGCTGGTTTGGCATTTCAAACTCAACACTTGTGTTTACAGACTTTTTATATCAAAAAGTAGCCTGGAGGCCAGGCGAGTTGGCTCACGCCTGTAATCCTAGCACTCTGGGAGGCCGAGGCGGGTGGATTGTTTGAGCTCAGGAGCTCAAGACCAGCCTGAGCAAGAGCGAGACCCCGTCTCTACTAAAAAAATAGAAAGAAATTATCTGGACAACTAAAAAACATATAGAAAAAATTAGCCGGGCATGGTGGCGCATGCGTGTAGTCCCAGCTACTCGGGAGGCTGAGGCAGTAGGATCGCTTGAGCCCAGGAGTTTGAGATTGCTGTGAGCTAGGCTAATGCCATGGCACTCATGCTAGCCAGGGCAACAGAGTGAGACTCTGTCTCAAAAAAAAAAAAAAGTAGCCTGGAAAAGAGATGTGTAATCCCATGCATGTTGAATGGGACCTGTTCTGGGGACATCTGAAATCCAGGTTCTGTACTTTTGCTAACCAGTTATGTGACTTTGAGGAATTTCCATCCTGTAAGTCACTCTACTATACTAGAATAAGACTAATGATGTCCACCATGTGTATCTCACAGGGATGTTTAGATATAACCAAATGATAGTGTATCTGTGAACTTGCTCCACAATCATCTAAAGTAGTTCACAAATGTAAGCAAATGTATAATTTTAGAGCTTTTGACTTAGATATATACTTCAGTCTTTCTTTTTTCCTCCCTCTCCTTATCCAACTAGTCTTTCTTTTCAGCATTCGGCAATTTCCTCAATGAAAAATCCATCTCAGTCCTTGTTCCACATCTTAGTGGAATTAGTTGAGAAGGAAAAAAATATATAGTTTAGGTGTAAAATTGTGTATGGCACCATGTTTGAGCACACATGCTCTGGAAGCCAAAGTTAAGGTCTTGCCTCTGTCACTTAGCAGCTGTTACCATGGGTTGGTTACATAACCTCTTTAAGCCTCATTTTGTTCTTCTGTGCAAGGGTCACAATTACTACCATTTAGGGCTGTTGTGAGGATTGTGTAAGGTGATATATATGTAACAAGAATAAAATGCAACTTTACTTTTTGCCTCCAACTGTTTCTTTAATCTCTATTGTCTTGATCATCTTCTCTAGTCCCTAAATGCAAACTTCAGTCAGCCCTATAATCTTGTGTAGGATAAATACATTGTCCTACCAATATTTTAAGTCACGAACTCAGTTAATGTAAACCAAAGTTAAATGTAAATATCATCATTTAAATGTCTAGTTCAAGAGATTAACCAAAATTCTGAATTTCAGTTAATATTCACCTGTTCTCCCCTTCCCTCTGTTTCAGGCTCAAAGGGAAAGGAAGTAGGGTGGGCAGTTTGATCTCTCCTCTCTGCCCTTCCATCCCTCCCCACCCACAGCTGGGCATAGCTGGGTGCCAGCAGCTCCGGGAGGTAGAATGGGATGAGAGGATTCATGGTGTCTGGACCTGGTGTTTTTCTCCGAAGCTCTTTCATGTCTTTCCCACACATGGCTCCCCTGACTCTGGTAGCAGATATATTCCACATGATCACTTCCCCGGAATTTGAGCACTGACCCTACAGTTGCTGGAGTCCCTCTGCCCTACCAAGGAATCCTATGGGATGGTGAGATAAGACCCAACATGCTTTCCCTTTAGGGATCTCTTTCCGCCGAGTGAGCATGTCTGACCCATAGGAAGTAGTTTCCCATCCCTTATTGACAAATTCTGGGGGTGCTGGCTCACCACAACATCAAACCACCCCCAGCTCCTCACCAACTCCATCTTCAAACAACAGGTTAACCTGGATCTTGTTCTAGGAGCTGGATCTTGGTCTAGCTCCAGGGTCACTTGGGGAGATGACAGGGTAGGTACCTTTTGACCCTTTTTATCCTCAAAGTAGGCGAGGAGATGTTAGACTCACAGAACATGTATCAGCCAAGCTTCATGTGGTAACTTAACCCCACCCTTTGGAATTCTACATCCATTTAACCAGGAACCTAGTTAGAATTTCAATTTTACCATCCTGCTAGATGAGTTCATCACTTAATCAATACTGGACATGTAATAATGTCAAGTAAATGACAGCTGTTTTATAATGAAATGAGAATGTATCCTTATTCTTTTCAATAAATATTTATTAAATTCTTACCAGGAGAACTGAGGGTATAAAAATGGGTAAGACACTGACCCTATGCTCTGAAACCTCATGGTCAAGTAGTAGGGAAGATAAACTGAGGTCTTTAACTTGAAGTAGAAATAGTAAATAATACAGTAGAGGCTAGGATATTAGAGAAAGGAGAGTTTGGAGATTTCAGAAGTGCGCTGCCTTAAACAATTTTGGATCTGCAACCAGATTATGCTCCTGTTAAATATAAGGATCTGCTCTTCCTCATGTATCTGCCTGCCTTGTCAGTTCATATCCTTGATTAAATGATCACAGCTGTTGTTATTAATGGGCACCTAAATGACTCATGGGCCAGATCTTCATAATTGGATTTGAAATCAGGAAAGCTATTCCAAGTTGTAGAGATCCTCAGCTGGTATGGCTTCTAATAAATCTCCTATTTGTGGGGTAAAGTACCTTTCATCATCAGCTTTGTCATTAAGCTATGTTTACTGAGCTCAGGTTACTCGGTCTATGTAAGAAAGTGTGATGTGAGGTACAATTGGAAAAGGAGGTTGTTATGAGCCACCAGGTGTCATTAAAGCTTTTTGACCAACAGGATGACACAGTCAGAGCACTACTTTAACCTGACATTGGGAGGGAAAAGAATGGAAGCAGAGAGAGACTGACGGAAGCAGTCTAGGAAGGAGGCTTTTGCTTTTTCAGAACAAGATGGAAGTTTGAACTAGGAAAGAGGCAATGGGAATGCAAAGCAAGGGGCAGGTAGAGGGGAGAATGAAAATGAAACTTTTCAAGAAATCAAGAAGGAAGAAAGGGTAGCTTATCATGGAGGGGTGAGGTCATTGGCTGGAGCTGAAGGGTGAAAATTATGATTTTACTTTTAGATATGCCCAGTTTGAGGCCCTGATGGACTCTTCCTATGGTAGGTAATTGTGAATGGAAATACAGAACTAAAATTCATGACAACACTCAGTGCTAAAGATGTGAATGAAGGAGTTGTATCTACAAACGTGATCCCAAAGAGCAGCAGTGGTGAGAATTACCTACGCAATTTATTCACCTGAATTATTCAGGTCCCAACTCTCTCTAGTTATTTACAATCACACAGACATCATGATGGCTTATGCAACCCATACTCACTTTATAGGAAAGTATAAACTATTTATGGAAAAGACCAAGTACTAAAACTTTAGGTTTTGTGGAAATAAACAAAAACCACCCAAATGAGAACAAGCAAATGCTGTTTATTCAGAGCTTTCTATATCAAGGAAGGCAGTCACCATCCCTTGCATTTGGCAGAGACTCTAATGTAGGCCAGGGAGTGTAAAAAGCTTTATAGTGGGAAAAAAGGAAGGCTTTAGGTATGCCTTGATTAGAGGCTGTTGGCATGAGGAGGTGGAAGGCGGGCTAACTAGAAGAACATCTTCTGAGATTGGTTATGGGTGCATCGTTGGCATTCTCTGGTTAGTCCTAAGGTGGAAGCAGGGTCAAAAATTAGGGAATCTTCAGTCATTAATCAGGCCCTGGATGATTTGGCCAATTGCTATAGAGCTTGTGGTTTGTATTCCATGGCTGATTGCTGCAGATTGTGGGTCAGGGTTCTGTCTTTATATATGGTTAGCCCATCGTCCATTTGTGTATTCAGTCTCTCATCATGAAACATGTTCTGCTTTTAAAAATCCATTGTCTTCTCATTTGCCTTTGCCCTCTTGGCCAACATTGTCCAACTCTGTCATGACTGAACACTTACTTTCTGAGGTATTAAATTTGGGTTAGTTATTTTGGCTAATCTCTAGTCCCTTTATGTTGTTAAATTTTTTAATTTATTATAAAATAAAATACACTTTTATACCAGAAGAAGTTAAAACCATAAAGAAGGATATAAAAAAAAAAACAATTCCTCTTTTCACCCCGACAGCCCCTCAGTTCTACTACTCACTCAGAGGTAACTGTTATTAATAGTTACTGATATATCCTTTTGGAAATGACCTATACATGTGTAAACATATTATATATATATATATATACACACACACAGACACATATTTGCATATTTATCTCCTTTAAAAGCATTTTCACAAATGTAATTATACTATATTCTTTTTCAAGCTGCTTTTGGGGGTCATCTTTGGACATCTTAACATCAGCACAAGCTTGTTCTTAAATTTAAGAATTTTGATAGATATTCTTGAAATCCTCATATATTAATGTAAAGAGTGTACCAATTTATCCTCTCAAGTGTTTGAGTGTGCTTCTCTCTCCACACATTCATTGAGACTAGATCATCTTCCTAATTTTAACCATGATGATAGGTACTTTAACTTGAATTTATTTTACTGTGAGATCAAGAATATTTTCATGTGATTTATTTTGTATACATAGTATACATTATATACATTGTCATTAGTGTATATTGTTTTTCTGCTCCCCCTCCCACCACCCCTTTTTTTTAAGAGATGAGACCTCATTATGTTGCCCAGGCTGGATTTGAACTCCTGGGCTCAATCAATCCTTCTGCCTCAGCATCCTAAGTAGCTGGGACTATAGGTTCATACCACTGTGCCTGGCTCTTCACTTCATTTATATTAGTTTTTTATTCCTTTATAAGGACGTTGTATATTAAAAACATCAGCCCTTTGTTTTCTCATCTGCTTTTTGATTTTTGTGTATGGCCTTACCTTCTTGCCACATAGAAGTTTTAAATTTTAAATAATTAAATGTATGAGGGTTCCCCCTCCACCGGTTTTGTGTTGTAAATTAAAAGGCCTTCCTGTTTTGCTACGTTTTACTGTTTTACTTTTTAATCAAATCCTCCTGTTTCGTAGCAAAGTTACATAGACTATAAAATTAGAAGAAATTGGTGTATCTGGTATTTCTTTCTGAATTGGTACACTCAGTTATTTCAGAGGGTTAATAAAAGCTTTTGGGTTGGAACCCTTTAGTGTCCCTAAGTATCCTTTAATGATGAGAAGAAAGAAGCAAGACAGAGCTATTAATCAGCTGAATAAACTGTCTTCTCGCTGAATGAACACATTGCTGAATGAACACGCTGCTCAATGAACTTTTTTTCTTCTGGAAACTATATTTGATGGTTGCCACTCGGTCCCAGCATTAACTGCTATATCTCAGCAACCTGTGTGGCAAAAAGATACAAGCAAGGCCTGAGTTTGGGGATAAAATGTTCTTCTTCTGGGGCACAGCCTACATCTAAACAGCACATCCAGAAACATTATGGCTTCCTGGTTAACCCAGACACATTTAAAGGGAATGAGTGGATGAGAACAAGGTAGTCTAATGAGTTGAGAATTGCAAAGGGGGAGTTAGGAGGTAGAAAATATGCTGTTTAACTTGGTCTGTCCCTTTCGTGGGTCTTGTTCCTTATCAAAAGGACAGCATTTTCTGCTGTGGCTGTTTATGCCATCACCAGTGTGACCCCAGGCCCTAGTTTATGTTCTGCCCACACATTCTGAAGTTGGTAAGTAGGCACTCTTTCTGCCCAGCAATATAGCTTGTTTACTGCCTTGGGTTTGTGTGGATTTGATTTGAAACAGAGCAGGAGGGAGTTTTAGATTTTCAAGCTCTTCTTTAGCGCTGTACTCTGCTGGATGATAGCCAATGTCAGAAGAATGTCCACCTTTTTTCTCTGAGGCACATCTCCTCATCCTCCTTTTTCAACAGCCAGTATTGACCTATCCAGAGACTTAAGGCAATGTCAAACTGATGGTCTCTTTGGAAACTGGTGATTCAGTATCATGAAGTAGAGAGCTGCTCTTCCATCCTCTCTGGTGAAGATGACCTTGACTCAATATTTTTGACCTTGATGTCTGCCTCCTGGACATCTGCCTTAGTCTATTTGTGCTACTAAAGCAACAGAAATTTATTTCTCACAGTTCTGGAGTCCAGGAAGTTCAAGATCAAGGTGCCAGAAAATTTGCTGTCCGGTGAGGACCTGTTGCCTGATTTCTTTTTTCTTTTTTTTTTTTTTTTTTTGAGACAGAGTCTCACTGTGTTGTCTGGCCTAGAGTGCCATGGCGTCAGCCTAGCTCGCTCACAGCAACCTGAAACTCCTGGGCTCAAGCGATCCTTCTGCCTCAGCCTCCCGAGTAGCTGGGACTACACGCATGCACCACCATGCCTGGCTAATTTTTTCTATATATTTTTAGTTGTCCGATTAATTTCTTTCTATTTTAGTAGAGACGGGGTCTCGCTCTTGCTCAGGCTGGTCTCGAACTCCTGAGCTCAAATGATCCACCGGCCTCGGCCTCCCAGAGTGCTAGGATTACAGGCATGAGCCACCGCGCCCGGCCTTGCCTGGTTTCTTGATGGCCATCTTCTCTCTGTGTCCTCCCATGGCAGAAGGGGTGAGGGGACTTTCTGGGGCCTCATTTGTATAGGCATTAATTCCACCCTGAGAGGGCTCTGCCCTCATGACCTAATCACCTCTGAAAGGCCCAACCTCCATATATCTTCACATTGGGGATTAGATTTTAACATATGAATTTGTGGGAGACAGAAATATTCAGACCATAGCAACATCCAAGGGCTCAGCAATTTTACATCCTGCACCTTTTGTCACTTTATCGTGGCTGAAGGTGAAGACTCTAGAGGCTGAGTCATAGTGGCTAGCAATCTAGCCAATCCCAGAAGGTTTTATTCACCTTCTATCAAACATCATAGAGAGAAAATGAAATACTTAGTTTGAATCCAACCTCTTTCAATGCAAGGGATGCTCTGCAGTGATGCTCCTCACAAACATTCCATCCAGTGTAAGGTGGACCGTTTGGGGATCACAGATTCCTTCTCAAGAGGGATTGCAATCTGATGTAGAGAACTCAAGCTATGTCTTAAACACTTCTAATCTGTAACCATGACCATTGGACTGATCATTATGGAAAAACCATGACAAAGTCTAGAGGAGCCTGCTGAGAAAGAGTTCCATTCTTCCTTCCTTCCATCTCCTAGGAACCTGCACTTATGTGACTTTTCCAAAGAAAGTCTACCATGTTAACATGTAAAAGCAGTAGACATTTGATGAGCCAATGTTTATATCAAAATATTAATAAAAATAATTACCGTGGAGAAGAAAAGTCACAGCTAGACTCTTTAATTATTTCATTGCTTCATTCATACAATGGATAATTTAGCCCTTACTATATGTGAAACACTATGCTAGGTGTTGAGAATGTATTCAGGAATAATAATAGTAACTATAGCTGACAAGCATTGAGGTTTTACTACCTATTTGGCACTGTGCTGAGTGCTTTACATGGATTATCTCATATAGTTCTCAAATCAACCTTGTAATTAGGTGCTTTTACAATCTCTATATGAAGATAAGGAAAGTGAGGTTTAGGGAGATTGCATAACCTCCCCAAAGGCACGCTGCTAATAAGGATTAAAGCTAGGATACAAACCCAGTGTATTTTCCACTTTATAATTACTTTCTGTTGTTTCTGCATGAGGCAGAAAAAAGTCTCTGCCCTCACGAAACTTTCTTAGAGAACACTCTTCTACAGCTGAACTGTTTTAATCCGTCTCAGGAGAAATGTGACATGTGTCCTCCAAAAAAGGCTTCTCACCTTTCAGCAGGTGTTGGGCTGGTCGCTCACACTCAGTGAATGGGAGTCATTTGATTGATGTGGACCCCCCATACTCTCTACAATCACAGTCATTTCTCCCATCTCCTCTATCTTTTCTATGCCCTCTTCCTAGCATCCTTTGCCTTGTCCTTCTGCTCCTCTCTTTCTTCTCTGAGTGTCTTCCCTTCCATACCTGTTTATTTTTTCTCTCTCCCATCTAGATCATCCCCAGAGTCCCCAAATGCCATGCCATGCAGTTTTGAAGGAAAACATGAAAGGGAGGACACTTTCACTGCAAATGAAAAGAGCCGTTGATAGATGGCTTAGTACTTTAGCATTCTCTGGCATTTAAGGGACTCGGGATTCTAAAAGCACATCCACTCCATTCTGCTGTTGCTAATCTCATTTATTCCATGATTAACAACACAGTTCATTATGTTTTCAGCTCACATTAATCTTCTCTTCTGTGAGTTTGGTAACATTTGGAGTCATTTCCCTCTGTATTTATCCATCGGGGATGTTCATAAAAGATAAGTTTGCAGAAAGTCATTTGTTGCTCATGCAGAAAGTTGTTTGTTTCTCCCTGCTGTAAAAGGAGTGTGAATGCTCTCCTTGTTTCTCGGATCCTGGGAGAAAATCTTCTCAGTTAGGCATGGATTCCCTCCACAATGCAGAGGGCCCCTTCAATTGAGCTCCATGGGGTCCTCAACTTAGAGCAATATCCACAGCACAAGGGATTGGGCTGCAACATAACAGCATCAGAAATCACAAGCAATGCTTGCTGGATCCTGACTATCCTCATAGAGCAGATGGGATCAGAAGAGAACTGTGAGGACAGTGGAAAGAGTTAGGAGAGTAATGAGTCAGAACAAAGACTTTGGCTTGAGTCCTGTCTCTACACCTACAAGCTGTTTAACCTTGGGCAAGGCAAGTCACATAATCTGTCTGAAATCCACTCATCTGCTCTGTGAACTGGTCCCAAAGGTGTGCCTGTCTTTATATTGGAGGGTAGTTTTAAGGGTTAACTTATATTCTCATCTCTGCCCTCTGCTGTTGAGTAGCTTTGTAACCTTGCTTATATCACTTAATTTTATAATTTCTGTGGCCCCCGCAAACACGAACACACACACACACACACACACACACACACACACACACACACGTGTATATGGTGGGAGAGGGAGAGAGAGGAGAAAGAAAAAATAGTCTATTGGGAAATTCTTAGAGGCTAGTCTTTTTTAATTCTCCTCTTATATAAAAAAAAAGTCTTATAAATGTGTGTCATATTTGAAGATATATTGGGGAGGGGATTTGTTGTTTAGAAAACAGAGAGAGAATCCTTTGGAAATTCAGTTAAAAGCCTCCTCCCTGGGATAATGTAATTTCAGAAGGTCACAAGGGAGGCAACTCTTCTGGAGGTTCTGGGTTGTCAGCCTCCAGCAATATTTTGTTGTGAAGGCTAGAATGCATTTATTCCTTTCTTAAATCAAGTAAGATGTTACTTTAGAGACAATATCCCAAATTGGACATCCATTCAAAAGCCATGACAGATATTCCTGCCTATGGTCATTAACCATGAAATATTGGTATTATTTCTCATTGCTGCCCAAGTACAGGGCTAAATTGTATTAATGCATCTGTTATTGTAGAAAGAATGAAAGATGTAATTAAATTTTATTGATGTAGAATTTAGAAGAGGTCCAGGATGTGGAGAGAAGCAGTAGAGATGAGAGAAACAGGGGGTGCTAGCTCTAATTCTGCACAACTGAAAACAAGGCAACAGAATTCGGAAATGTTTCCATTTATTGACGGTTCTCTCCGCCAGCACCTGGGATTTGAGCAGGAGACTCCCATTTCACAGATAATTCCCAGTGGTTTTGATGGAAATTATCTGTATAATGAACCCTCCTCCTCACTTAGAATGCCAGACATCTGATAGCACCTTTAATTGCAATGCACCTCCCTCTGCAAAAGAGCTAATTGCATCTGTTTCCTTTTCCTTAGGTGCCCAAGCAAGGACAGGAATAATGAAGAGACACATGTGTTAGTTGCAGCCTTTTGAACCACACAAGAAGGAAATCAACGGTGCGGACAGGGCTGGAACCATTGCCACACGCGTTGGAGTAAATGAGGAATGGGCTCGTGATTATGCTGACATTCCAGCATGAATCTGGTAGACCTGTGGCTGACCCGTTCCCTCTCCATGTGTCTCCTCCTACAAAGTTTTGTTCTTATGATACTGTGCTTTCATTCTGCCAGTATGTGTCCCAAGGGCTGTCTTTGTTCTTCCTCTGGGGGTTTAAATGTCACCTGTAGCAATGCAAATCTCAAGGAAATACCTAGAGATCTTCCTCCTGAAACAGTCTTACTGTATCTGGACTCCAATCAGATCACATCTATCCCCAATGAGATTTTTAAGGACCTCCATCAACTGAAAGTTCTCAACCTGTCCAAAAATGGCATAGAGTTTATCGATGAGCATGCTTTTAAAGGAGTAGCTGAAACCTTGCAGACTTTGGACTTGTCCGACAACCGGATTCAAAGTGTGCACAAAAATGCCTTCAATAACCTGAAGGCCAGGGCCAGAATCGCCAACAACCCCTGGCACTGCGACTGTACTCTACAGCAAGTTCTGAGGAGCATGGCGTCCAATCACGAGACAGCCCACAATGTGATCTGTAAGACCTCCGTGTTGGATGAACACGCCGGGAGACCATTCCTCAATGCTGCCAACGATGCTGACCTTTGTAACCTCCCTAAAAAAACTACTGATTATGCCATGCTGGTCACCATGTTCGGCTGGTTCACCATGGTGATCTCATATGTGGTATATTATGTGAGGCAAAATCAGGAGGATGCCCGGAGACACCTTGAATACTTGAAATCCCTGCCAAGCAGGCAAAAGAAAGCAGATGAACCCGATGACATTAGCACTGTGGTATAGTGTCCAAACTGGCAATGAGAAAGAAAGTAGTTTGTGATTGCAGTAGAATAAGTGGTTTATTTCTCCCATCCATTGTAAACATTTAAAACTTTGTATTTCAGTTTCTTTTGAATTATGGCACTATTGAACTTTTAACAAACACTACAACTTAACAAATAATTTTAGTTTAGGTGACCTACCCCCTTAATTGTACCCCTGGTGGTATATTCCTGAGTAAGCTACTATCTGAACATTAGTTAGATCCATCTCACTATTTAATAATGAAATTTATTTTTTTAATTTAAAACCAAATAAAAGTTTAACTTTGAACCATGGAAAACGGAGTGACTTATTGGACAAGAAAACAGTACAGTCATTTCCCTTGTTCTAAAGAAAAACACAATCCTTGTGAACCTGAAGAACGATCATAATGAAAAATGTGTTATTAAGCCCTACTGTACACTGGGGAACCATAGCTGAATTATCGACCACGTTAAGTGTCTCTCAGACTTTAAAATACTGAGCCTTACTAGGTGATTGTACACAAGTGTGGCATTCTGCAAAGGCTTAAGTCAGGATGCCTTTTGGCACTGACTTTTCAAAAATAGGTATGATTAGCTACAGTGAGCAAATACTTATTG
Organism: Propithecus coquereli; assembly: GCF_000956105.1. Taxonomy (NCBI): domain Eukaryota; kingdom Metazoa; phylum Chordata; class Mammalia; order Primates; family Indriidae; genus Propithecus; species Propithecus coquereli. The sequence goes on from NW_012146523.1 coordinate 3,416,966, forward strand.
TGCTTCTATGCTATGCTAGACAGAAGGGAAAAGAAAAAGACAGCAAATATCCTGTCCTCAAGATTACCTTCTGCTGGACAGGGGCATGTGACAAATATGGAAATAGCTAAGCTAGGAAGGACAGTCCTAATAATCACGTAGCATCAATTGTGTGCATGCACTGTGTGAGGCATTTTATACTATTATTGAGTCTCTTAACCCTTATTACAAGAGGAAAAAGTGACAACTGCTCTGTTTGCATAGGGGGAAACTGGAAATGAAAAAGTTTCAATGACTTGCCAGGTAGAAAGTATTAGAACTTAAATTTGAACCAGGTCTTTCTGTCTCCAAAATCAGGTCTTCTCATTACTTTCCTACTGGGTTGGTTTATAGAGGTAAAATTTACGTGTTAAAAAACGCACCCATGTTAAGTGTACAGTTCTGAGTTTTGAAAAACATATAAACCTGTGCATCTGCCACATAACCAAGATATTGTGTTCCTGTCACTTGTCAGAGGTAGGAGAAAGCACATTGGGTGGAGGTGGGGGTGGTTTTAAGGTACTATTGCAGATAGTCCTTGAAACTTGAGTGGGATCTCATGAGGTGATTATGTAGGCAAGGAAGAAAGAAGAAGCAGAAGTAGCAAAGAATAAAAGTATAGGGATGTTTTGGGGATGAAAGAAGGAGTTTGTGTAAGGGAGAAGTGAAAGACAAGGCTGGAACTGTGTCGTGGGCATCGGTTCCAGACTAAGGAATAATAAGAACTGATAGCATTTATGGAACACTTACTGTGTACCAAGTACTTTCTTTGGATTGTCTTAATTAATCCTTACAACTAACCTATGAGACAGACTTTTGTGAATGAGGAATCAGAGACACGGGCATTAAGTAGTTAGCTCAGGATCCTAGAGTTTATAAGAAGTATACCAAATATTTGAAACCCTGTCAAGTCCAGAACCTATGGACCTCATACCCACTGCACTATGCTGCCCTAAAATCATAGACTTTACTACCTCAAGTTGCTGATTCCTCAAACCGATAGGTTTGCAGCCTCCTAAGTGATGTTTCCATCTAAAAATAACCCTTTGTGAGACTGATGTAGGAAAGAGGGATCCTCTGCCACTTTGAAGCATGTGGCCTTCTCCAACCCATATTAGGTTATCTTTGGGCCTCTAGGAGTCCTTTCTGCCCTTGGAAAGCTCTCGAGTCCCTATCTGTAACAATAGTCTCTCTAAAGGTTTGCTGGAGAGAGTCAGGGTCAGCCCATCCAAGACCCATAGCAAGCCACTCAGAGCAATGTGGCCAGACTAGGCTCACAGCACACACTCCAGGGCCATGGGCTTTTCATACCCACCTTAGACTTCCTAAAAAGTGTAAGATCTAGTCTAGAAGCCTGAGATAACTCCCAGATGTAAAATTCAGGATATGGGCCCTAGAACTCCTGCATCCCAGTAAAACGGAAGCCAGACTGTCTGCTTTTGCTAACTGAATTTGAATGTCTTTCCAGTGCAATTGAAGCTTTGCTGAAGAATTAACGCCCCCTGGAGGACAATGCTGTAATGTATCTCTGTAAGTGCTACCATAGAGTGACACCTAACTGAACTGAATACAGGTACTTTTTTACCTAAAGAATAAGCAAAATCAAGCCTTTGCTAAGACAATCTGTTAAAAAATTAAATTGATTGTGTTTATTTGAGTGTATTAGTCACATTTCATTTTGTAAAAGCTTTCAAAAATTAGATAATCCATTCTTGGCTGCTCCTTCCAAAATAATCTTCATATCTGTACCAATAACAGCTTTTTTTCCTAATGGCCAGTTGCAGTAGTCAAGTAAAAGTATTCATAAAGGAAAAAAATCTCTGAAGAGTGTTGTATAAATCATATCCTTGTTCAGATGCAGGAAAGTTAAATTCCCACATATTTAGTTTGAAATTCTCCATATACATAGAGCTAAGAGGTGTTTCATAGGTTAATAATTCCCCTGCTTGAATTCTATGTGTAGATTATCAGTTAACAGTGCCCTAAGTGCTTTTATAAAAAAATAAACTTTAAGTTAGTTTGCCACGAATTATCTGTAAGCCATTGGAGGAGAAAATTAATTTTTTGTTCGTTTTAAACAAATAACAGGCTATTGGGCCCATTCACGACCAGAGGAAGTGCTCTTCCTATCAGCTTGCAGAGATGCTCTGTCCCACCAGACCAACAGTATATGTGACCAGTCAGTGGAAGAACTTACTGAGGCTCACGTCTGTACAGAAAAAAGTCCAACGTGCACACTTCAGTTTTGTTCCCAGATTGTTCCTTAATTTTCCAGACCCTTGTATATGTTTATATTCATGGAGAGCTACCTATTTTTGGACTGTAAGGTTTTTGAAATTAACTATCATCTCATCGTCTGAGGCACATGCCATCTTACCTTCTAAATGTTTCAAATAACAATGTCTTTTCTCAACCTTCTCCTTTTAACCCCAGCCTTTTAAATCCAAAAATACCTGGGAATGTTAGTCTAATTTTTGACAATGTGCTTATGTTTGAAGCAAGGAAAATCATAAAACATGCCAACCCAACTGGAACGTTTTTAACAAACTGATGAAAAGTTATGTAAGGGAAGATTTAAGTTTCAAGAACACTTCGGCAAAGTGTAATGCACCGATATACAAATTCTGCCAGGTACGCGTTGTTCTTTTTTACGTCCTTCTCTGATTCCTCAGAGTAATTCTTGTTTGACTTTGACAGGCACAAGGCAGCCTGGGATGTGGGTGGGTTTTCCCTATTGGCTCAAGACTTTCAATTCATACATTAAGTTCACTCATCTATCTGTAAGAGCTGGGAAATAGAAAATTCTGCTTAAAATTTGTCCAGGTCACTAGAGATAGGTGGGCTCCTTGTCAGGGCTGGAAGAGTCCTAAGGATGATCTCACCTATTTATTGTACAGATGTTGTAATTGAAACCTTTGGCTTGGGGATTAGCATCCATATTCCCCATCCAATATCCCTTATAGGACATCACTTGCCTTTCCTGATAAATCGTTTTCCAATCATCAAAGAAACAGAATAACATATAAGGCTACTATATTACCACTGAGTCATAATAAAGTCTATCTATGATTCTAAAAACCTTCTTGTTCCTTAAGGATATGATGAGGGGATCTGTGTGCCTTTATAAATAGCCCCCAGCTAGCCTGCTGAATGCTGTGCGTGACCTGGCTCCCGAGGGGAGAGATGGAGAGAATGATCCTGGTGCAACTTCCTGGAAAGGGAGAGTCGATTAGCATTTGTTTCCCTAAGTAACGACATAAACCCTGAGTATGGCACTGCTGGCAGGAGGAGAGTGACTACTTTTAAATGATGCCCTTCTCTGTTTCCAGTGCTCTTGTCAGCCTGGCTTCCCAAAATGGTATCACTGATTCATCAGGTTGGCTGGGTCTGCCCCAGACAAAGCCAATGAGAGACAAACTCAATTACCACACATCTGTAAACACCCAACTCTTTCCCAAATCCAAATAGGTGAATCGGAATTTGAGAAGGAAGGACCTGCGTTCCTCATCCCATATTTGTCCATACTTGTTATATGGATAGTCCAAAATGCATCAAATGACTTAGCGAGTCACACAGACCCAGCCAAGGGCACTCCTCAAGGCCTAAGACCTTTTTTTTTCCCATTCAGGGAAATTACGTTGTTGAGGCAACGAGATGGACATAGAGTTTCACGGTTTCATCAGTGGGTGACAGTAAAAAGGAAAGTCACCAACTTTTACAGCTGTTACTTCTTCAACATTAAGAAAGCCAGAAGCTAGTGTGAGCCACTTAAGAAGCATGGCCATGGGGGGGGTGTGTGTGTATGTGTATGTGTGTCCACATGCACATTGGGGTAACATAGGGAATTAGGTTCAGAAAACATCAGGAAAAGAGATCGTAAGAACACTAAAAACAAAGTGTACTTGCCAGTAGTATGGCTAGGGATAGCCTAGACTTCAGGTTTCTTGGGAAATTATTAATGTTAGATATATTTTTAAGGCTGCCCGCAAGTTCAGGGAAAACATTTACACTTGTCACCTAACAGCAACTGAGTTGATCAACTTCATGCACTATGCTCCTTCTTTGGCTGACAAATGCTCTGAATTTTGCTCACTACTTTCACAAAAGAATCAATGCATTTACTTTCTTTCCCTGTGGATATTCAGGCATTCAAATGATATGAATAGAAGGTCTCTGGATCTGACTTTAAAAGGTAGGCCTAAAATGAATACTCTGTGGGTCTCTCTGGGGTTAGGACCAAAACCCCATGTTTTTTCTTCTATTTTTCCTTTATTAACACTTTTTTCTTTCAGAGAAGAGTATATAAAAAGAAAGGCAATATGAAACCTGGCTGTTGGCCTAAGGATTAACAAGCAATCTGTTGAGCTAATGGCATTGACTGTTGAATGGATTTTTAAATAAAATGGCCCACAGGGAGCAGGATGGGGTTAATTCATACAAATCCCTCTTCCTTGAGATTGTCTACATTTCTTCTGAAGGAAAATATCAGAAAGATGCCGGTCTTCTCTCAAAGCCTTTTATCCCTACAGTCAACCTTGCCAATCCCTGAGCTCCCGTAGGAGCCAGCTGCAGTGACAAAACGAGAATGTAAAATGAGAAAGGCAGAAGAAAATCTTGGGAAAGTACACCTGACCCAAGGCTTTGGGGCGGCAGGGGGGCAAACAGAACTGACTTAAACTGACATTTTCAGTATTTTACCATCGACAAGACTTTTATATTCACATTAAAACATGAACTAAGAATCCCTGTGCATAAGTCACAATAAAGAATCTCTTACCAAATAATTCCATCTTTCCCCAAACACAGTTATCATTTACTTGGCATAGTGCAAAGTTCTGTTCCTACCTTTCCTAATTCCCACACATTTATCAAGTAGATGTTATCATTTTTTCCATTTTACAGTTTAGGAAACTCAGGCTCAGCAACTAAGCCCAGGATCACACAGCTGGTCTGCGGTAGTGGAGTCCAGCTGTCTTCAATGTCCTCTGCTCCACCTACATCGCATTGCCTAGTTCAGGCAACATCCTTTAGTTTTATGAAGCCTCATCTTAAGAACCATGATAATAAGTGGAGGAGGATAAGTAAAGACATTTTTCTTGTTTGCACAAGAGGGAAGTGAGGTTCAGAGGAACAAAGCAAGCCTTAGCTCGCTGAGCTAGTTAGCAGAGTCTGATGTTTGGGGACCACAATGGTTCATCCCTTTTTTACACCCGTCCCCCTAGGCCCAGCTCTGAAATCTCATATATTCCTAAAGTAAACCAGGCTGTTAGGCAGAGCAGATGTATATATACCTCATCATGGAATGATGGTTCTTAGTTCCAAGGATCCTCCTAGGATAGTGGTGAGGGTGGTGTCGATGCATTGCTTTGTGGCAGCCACATCTGTCCTCACTCCTTCCATTTCCACGTACACAAGCAAATTTCAACTGGCACCACAGCACGCTTTGCCACTTACACAGCAGGGTGGGAATGCTGGGGAGTTGCCACTTTCTGGGGGCAGCTTCAACTGATGACTACTGAGAACTTGTGTATAGACACCAAGATCTCTCACTTTTAGCAGCATGTATCCTACCCTGCATGGCAGAGTTTCCCCAGAAAGATGGAGCTCCACTCATACACCTTGATAATGGGCTTAGAGAGGCATCATTTTTTGCTGTCTTCCCTCTCTTCTCTCACTTTTCCACTCCTTTATTGCTGTTTCCCAAATAAACATTTGGGAAATACCTCCCAAATAAACTCTTTGCATTCAAATCCTATCTCAATGCCCTCTTATTGGGGGAACACAAACTAAGATATCAGAATGTACTCTACATCAATGCTTTCCAAACTTGGCTAATGATCAGAGAGATTAAGATGGCTTTTGAAAAATATGACTTTCTACTTAGATCTACTGAACTGGAAAACTCTGGAAGTTGGGCTCAGACCTGTCTTTTCTGTTGATCCTCTTCTCCTATGAAGAGCTAGGGTAATAGAGTAGTAACACTGACCTATAAAGCATCCTGCACGAGAAATTTTGTCTGGAATATTGCACTTGGTCAAAGAAAAAGTGGTGCCATAGAAAAAATGAATTCTGTCCACACATGGAGAGTGAGTGTCATGTGTACCCACAATAATGTTTCTTGTTTTGCCTTGCATGCTGGGAAACTCAGAGGAGAAAGAAATCTCTGCTTCAAATTTAGTAACTACATATGCTCTCATAGCCCATCTAGCTGTAGTCTAATTTCCTTTTGACCATCTATTATACATGTCATCAGTTACTCTGAAGGTTTTTAATTTATCATTTGCATGTTTCCATTTTATTACAAGTATTTCTTTAAGATCTCTTAAACCCTTCATGTAATGAAATAAGGAAAAATATGTTTATTTGCTGCCTTTAAATTTTCCTCAAATTTACAGATTGTTCCCAGACTCATTTCATATATTGTATTGCTTAGGTTCTGATTTCTTACAATTTGTTTACCCAAACTTGCTTTCATGTTCCAGAAATGTCATATATCCAATCATGCTTTGCTATGAAACCATGACTGAACCACCAACTTTCCAGATCAAACACAAGTTCAAATCTCCCAATCCCACAGCCCCCCAATGGCTTTTGCTCGTTTGGTCCCTGCCCACCTTGGAAGGAGGAAGGTAGAGTGGATGAGAGCATCATTTTCCAAATGAGAAACCTGAGACCCAGGGATGCTAAATGACCTGCCCAAGGTGTCCTTGGGTGATAAGCGAGAGAACTGGGACTTTCAGGAAGCTTGTTTGACACCAGAGCTCATGCACTGTCCACCTCTCATTTATGAGGCATAACCACCTTTGGAAAGACCTCAGGAAATTCCAAGGAGAAGAGTAATTATCTGGCTTGAGCAAGTCCTTAGGTTTTGTTTCGTTTTTTTGGGGGGGATAGTTCAAAAAGGCCCATATTCAGAGTTGGCAGATTATGTCATCATCATTGCTGATATTGTAAGAAAACAAGTAATATCTTAGTTGCTTGATTGTTGTGTTTTCTCAATTTAATCTATCCAATTGATGATATATATTATGGACTGAATTATGACCCTCAATAGTCATATATTGAAGCCCTAACCCCCAGTATCTCAGAATGTGACTGTATTTGAAAACAGGGCCTTTAAAGAGACAAATTAAAATAAGGCTGTTAAAGTGGGCCCTAATCCAATCTGACTGGGTATCTTCATAAGAACAGGTGAATGGAACACAAAGAGAGACACCACGGATGCATGTGTACAAAGGAAAGGCCACGTAAAGACTGAGAGGGAAGCTGTCTGCAAGCCAAGAAGAGAGGCCTCAGAAGAAACCATCCTGCCAACACCTTTAGACTTCTAGTATCTAGAGCTATGAGAAAATGAATTTCTGCTGTTTAAGCCACACAGTCTGTGTGCAGTCCTAGCAAACTAACACACCATATTAACCCTTGATCTACAAGGAGTATTTTGGAAGGTTTTCTTGGAAGGTAATAGATGAAAATTTTAGGAAATACAATCAATCAATCAAATCCATTACATTTTGGGTGCTATACCCGGTTCTTTCTGTGTTACCCTTAGGTTTTAGGGGCAACTTTGCTTTTAAAATAGATCTACCTCAGTCTTCTGGAAATGCCTCATGCTGAGAAGTATAGTAACTCTGAGACATAAGGACTTTCATGTAGCTGTATGACCAAATGAGATCAAATGAATAAATAATCAGACTGTGCTGCCTTCATTTCCAGGTAACTATTTTCAAGGGGAAAATGGCCATAGGTAATAAAGCATCTTAATTGGGAGAATGATATTAATATATAATAATTATCTGCATGATCCATATTTAATTATGTCCAAATTCTTACTTCTTCCCTGTCCCAGCTTCATTAGGAATTTTCCTCAGAGCTAAAAATCCTGCCTACTCCATTTAATATAGTTTTCCTTAAAAACAGAGGCTTTAAAACAGGAAGTCTTTCTCAATTCCCTTCCAGCAACTTTCACAGTAGATTAGCTCAGATTATAACATCAATGATCATTTCTCTGATTAGGGGCTCTCAAAACTCTGACCAGGATTTTAAATGATGGCTCTTGTCTCTCCTCTCTCAAAGAGCAACAAAAAAACACTATAATTAGAATCGGCTTACCCATTTGGTCAATGATGCACACGGCTGGCTCGGCTGAGCTGGCAGGGGCTATGGTTCTGCCAGTAAGAGACTCAAAAGACTTCTGTAGGCAAGAAATTTGGAAGCCAGAGACAGTGGGAAGCCTATTAGAAAACTGTTCATTGTGCCACACATTCAGCTACAGTGAGAGACACAAGTGCAGAGAGGCCCAATTAACCCAGTATTTTAATTTGCCTTGTGGTGTGGTAAAAAAAAGAGCACAGAACTTGTTTTATTTTGCTTGCAAAGTGAAAATAACTTCAATGTTTAAAAACATGAGGATATAGAATCATACAGAAAATGACAGTAATATTAAAAGACACAAAGAAGAAAGTATAAATGATTCCAAAGCCCACCACTCAGAATTAACTGCTCTTTCATATTCTGAACTTTCTTCTAGACCTCTCTTTCTCTATACATATATTTATAAAATTTCACATGAAAGGGACATATGTACACCATTTGGATACATTTAGTGGCTCCTTACTTCCCTCTCAATAATGTTGAGGCCAGACCCCTTAATGCTAACAAAGCCCTTCTTGACCAACCCTATCCACTTTTTCAGAATAATCTCTTGTCTCTAGCCCCATAATCCACTAGGTTCTTGCCTCTCCTACCTTGAATTCCTGGAAATAACACCCCCCACCTCCCCCCACCCCAACCCCACTGCAATCCTTTGAAGAGTTCTAAGCTGGTTGGGAGCATGATCAACTTTGTATTTCTGAAAGCTAACTCTCAGCAGTATTCAGAATGAGTTGTCAGGGGTAGGGAAAGATTAGAGGTAAAAAGCCCAAGTATTTATGGCACCAAATCCTGGTGAAGAAAAGCTAGTGGCCTAGACCAGAATCGTGTCAATGGAGACGGAAGGAAAGTACGTGAATTTGAACAATTCTTGGGAGATGCAATCAGACGTGTTAGATGCTATCTATCTATCTATCATCATTTTGGTAGTTATTGTTGGTGTGTTCTGGCCCTCAAGTTTAGTGATTATAAGATTCCTGATGAAAATACACAGAATCAATGAGGCTTCATAAAACCAGCTTAATTATTCTAGTCAGTCAACATGGTTTCACTGTCAATTCAACCTGATCTAGCCAAAAATGGATTTGATTCAAACTGTATCACAGATTAAATGGTCTCAAATCTTTTCTTCTAGTTGCCAGAAAAAGATGGAGTTAATTTTATTAAAGACTTCTTTTAATGAAAGATTTAAATCAAAAATTACAATGGCCTGCCACCTTGTAGGAAAATGACTGAGCTCATGTTAATGTAGTTTATTAAATTTCTTGTCAAATTTTTGACCTGAGAATTGTAATCAGCTGGAATCTCTGCCCTTCTAGCTCCTCCTACATCTCCACACATGTGTGGACCTGTTTCTTGGAAAGCCTGCCTAACCTCTGAGCTTTCTGTTCAGGAGATTAGGCTGTGGGATGCTGTACCTTGAGTTCAGCAAAAGAGATGTTCTTTAAGGGTGGGTGAAAACCGAATATTCTTTCCCAAGCCATTCAGGTGCCATCTCATGGAGTCTAAAAGACCAATCAAAAATGTTATGAAGGATTAATGTCTGGTTGCCAAAATAAGATGAAGTGCATGTTTTATTTTTACTTCAAAATATTAATGGGGTACAAATGTTTCTGTTACATGGATAGCTTTTGTAATGCTTAAATCAGGGCTATGAGTGTACCCATCACCTAGATAGTGTTGATTATATCTGTTAGGGAAGTTTTTGCCCCTACCCTTCTCCCCGTTTCCCCCTTATTGATTTCCAATGACTTTTACTTCTCTCTGTGCCCATCAATTAGTTCCAAATTATTAGAGAGGACATGTGGTGTTTCTTTTTCCATTCTTGAGATACTCCACTTAGGCTATTGGTCTTCAATTCCATCCAAATTGCTACAAAAGACATTAATTCATTTCCTTTTATGGCTGAGTAATAGTCCCATGGTGTACATATATATATATATATATATATATATATATATATATATATACACACACACACACACACCACATTTTGTTAATCCAGTCATGAATTGTTAGGCACTTAGATTGATTCTAGATCTTTGCAATTGTGAATTGTGCTGTAATAAATATTCAAGCACAGTTGCCCATACTGCCCAAAGTGATTTACAAATTCAATACTATCTCCATCAAAATACTATCATTATATTTCACAGATCTAGAAAAAATAATTCTATGCTTTGTTTGGAAATAAAAAAGAGCCCAAAGAACCAAAGCAATCTTAAGCAAAAAGAACAAACCTAGAGGCATCACATTATCTGAATTCAAACTATACTACAAGGCTATAGTAATACAAACAGCATGATATTGGTACAAAAATAGAGAGACATAAACCAATGAAACAAAATAGAGAACCCAGATATAAAACCATCTACCTATATAAACAATTGATTTTCAACAAAGCAGACAACAACATACACTGGGGAAAAGAAGCCCTATTCAATAAACACTGCTGGGAAAATTGGATAGCCACATGCAAAAGAATGAAACAGGACCCCTATCTCTAACCATTTACAAAAATTAGTTCAGGATAGCTAAAATACTTACATGTAGGGCATGAAACCATAAAAATTCTAGAATAAAAAGTAAGAAAAACTCTTCTACACATCAGCCTAGGCAAAGAATTTATGAATAAGACCCCGAAGGCAATTACAGCAACAACAAAAATAAGTAAATGAGACTTTATTAAATTAAAAACCTTCTGCACAGCAAATGAAATTATCAACAGAGCAAATAGACAACCTACAGAATGGGAGAAAATATTCACAAACTATACATCTGATAAAGGGCTAATATCCAGAATCTACAAATAATTCAAGCACATCAGCAAGAAAAAAACAAACAACCCCATCAAAAAGTGAACAAAAGACATGAAAAGAAGGTTTTCAAAAGAAGATAGACAAATGGCCAAAAAACATGAAAAAATGCTCAACATCACTAATCATCAGAGAAAGGCAAATCAAAACCACAATGAAATATCACCTTACTCATCAGAATGGTTATTATTAAAAAGTCAACAAACAATAGATGCTGACGTGGATGCAGAGAGAAAGGAATGCTTATACACTGTTGGTGGGACTGCAAATTAGTACAACCTCTATGGAAAACAGTATAGAGATTCCACCAAGAACTAAAAGTAGACCTACCATTTGATCTAGCAACCCCACTACTGGGTATCTACCCAAAGGAAAAGAAGTCATTTTATCAAGAAATGCATTGCTTTTAAGACTCAACATAATAAAATGCTCTCTGGGGCTCTTTCGTATCAAATAGGTTTAACATACACTGAAAAATAACAAAAATAATATTTATCAGCTAATAACACTCATTAAGCAATTACTATGTGCCAGGTATCATACTTAGAAGTTATTATGCCTTCCTTGATTACTCTTCACAGCAACCCTCTGAAGTAGATAATATTATAATTCACATTTTACAAATGAGAAAATCAAAGCTTGGAGAGGATGATAAACTCACCTAAGGTCTCACCTTCTTCAGATGGTAGAGAGGGATTTCAGTTCAAGCAATCTAACACTAGAGGCTACATTACCAAGCCACAGCTGCATAATGTTGTCCGTGCCAGGAGACTACGGGTCTACACATTTTTAATCATCATGATAATTAACATCTGAGTAAATTCATTTAAGCCTGAGAACATGTATTATGTGCTAGTATTATCCTCTTTACCCCAAAATTTGTAGTGTCTCACCAGGTTTTCCAAGTTAGTATGGCAGAACAGGGAACATGAACCTCAGTCTTCCAACACATAATATGCTGTGTTGCCTCTCCTGTGTCAGTGTCACATGATCCCATTCCACATTTGTGCTGTCAATCCAGAATTCAGCTACTGCCTGTCATGGGGAAGAGTAGCTGGGCATTTTATAAATTAAGGGCTGTTGGACTTTATCAAAGTCTATCATTTGTATGTTTTAAACAAGCTACCATGATGGAATAAGAACTTTTGTTTTATTCATCATAAGTAATAGACTAAACAATTTAATAACCATATGCATGTCTGATTATCACCCATTTTGCAATACACAGCAAGCACTGAGAATCTATTTCAGGAGTTGACAGTTACAGTCAAGGTAAAAGGTCTTACTCAAGACAATAAATTAAAATGCTCCACATTCTGGGTACATGCTGAATTCCAAGTCATCAATGCTCACACTGCTCTTCTCTATGGCAAATTGGGTGCTTTAGGCATAACATACACATACTTTTTCTTTGAGAAAGTATGCAATAAATTTAGTTTCCAATTTTTCCTAAACAACAGAAATATCTTCAAAATACGACTTTTTGATTCATCCTGAAAAGACACCAAAAGTAAGAAAAATGCCAGCTTTAAGGGTAAAGTAATCTGTGTATAATTTTAATCTTCTTTTTCTGAGGATTTAGCCTTGCCTAAATTAAATGGTATTTTAAAGTAGCTTTACATACAGCTGTTTACTGTGATTTTATACATAGTTATCAATATAGATATATAGAAAGAGGAACCAGTAGGCAAAATTTAAACAGGGGAAAACAAACACCCCTACAGTTTATTGGATGATGCTCCTGGCACTTCTTACCCAGTGCCATGTGACTTGCAGTACCTCTCCCTGGACCAAAGTAACAATGTGCCAATTTAGAGCTTAGGTGTCAAATGCTTCCACTCATCCTCCTGTCCTCCTGCTATTCATTATGAGAAGAACATATTTCAGGTAGCCACCAATCTAAGAATGATCAGAAACCCAGGAAACAGACCTCCTGAATCCCTGAAGTAGAACATCTGGTAGCCTGAAGCAGAGTCACCTCTGCTAAACTTCAGAACAATGAGCAAGAAAAATAACCATTTTCTCCTTTAAGCCACTAAGATGTTTGGGTTGTTTGTTATGCAGTATTATGGCAGCAGTAGCTGACTGCTACAACCCATAAGGAATAATCCTAAAAGTACACCCGAAGGTAAAAAGATGAGCAAAAGCATTCCCTCAAGATTTCTGTCTCCTACTGTAAATGAGTGGCCTTCAACATCAATGAGGAGAAATTAATTAATGCTACTACATTCTGAGCCTGAAGGGTACAACCACTTTATTTTAAGAGGAAATAGACTATGTATGTGATATTATAGGAATAACCTATGCTTTTACTTTGTAAAATTCTTTGGACAAACCATTCATCAATATCAAGATGTTCTTATATGTTCAGTATGATTCTGACATAAAAGATAAATAACGGTAGGCATGAATATCTATTAATGTTTAGCTCACTTCTGAAAATAGCCATGGACAAATTTAATTAGAACAATTCCAAGTCATGTGACTAAACTTTAATCTAAAATGTCTCCCTGAGATTGTCCTGAAAACCTTATAAACTCAAGGGAAATATAATCCATGAGAAATGAAAGTTGCCAAGGTTTTGCAAGATAATTAGCGCTTTACTTTAGGACCAAGGTACTCGCTGTACCCAGGGATTCCCATCAGTTGAGCTACAGTTCATTGAGAAGAGCAGGTAGCAACTGTGAAAAATTTCCACCACACTTTCTCATTTACATCCTGGTGTCAAAATGCATTGTTAATTCAAAGCATGTCCTGGTATGATTCATGAGGAATACCTCACAATCTGTGTCACTCACAGTATGTGTCACAACTACAGAGTGAGATCCAGGTTGAATCTTGGATTTACAGGGTAATTACTTGGGTGATTTAAATTCTATGAATTTCAGTTTTCTTGCCTGTGAAACAAGAGGTAATAATAACTATTCAGTGCAGTTATTAAGAAGGTTAAATGAGAAATGTATATAATATGTATATAATGTATAGAAAGTAAATAGTGTAATAATGTGATATAAGATCTAAAGTTTGGATTCAGCACTATGTGCTGCCTTGACATCTGGTGAAATTGGGAGGAACACAAACGACCTAACTGCAGATTCCTCTTTCCCTGTTCCCATGAATAAGGTCTCCTAACTAAACAACTTCCCTTACCATGGCGACCAGGCCTGGTCCTTACTTAGCCCTGAGTAGTGGGCTTCAGTTCCCCGCCAGCTCACAGAACTATTCAAACAAGCCAATCACATCCTCCTGTGGCAACCAGGAGGCACCTCATCTTCTTGGTACCACAAAGCCTGCCTCCCACAGCTACTGGTTATTTACTTTGTTCCTGAGCGTAGCTCCTGTGTAACCCTGCATGGTGTGCGATGTTCTCCCCTGATATATGAATATATGTGACTAATAAATGGCCGTCAGTCTCACTTGTCCAGTGTAAGGTGTTGTTTGTTTGGCCATCCCCCAGCTCGGAGGCAAGAATCCCTCTCTTTACAATGTGTTGAAGAGGAGACGATCAAAAAAAATACCTACAATAATACCAATTATTATTTATAAATAAAAATGATAATAAGTATTATTATATTTATTATATATTATTAAATATATATTATAAATGATATATTATTTATTATAAATAATAATAAATGATGTTATAATTTTCAAGAAAAATAAACCCTAATATTGCTCTCTAACTTCCCAGAAACCCCTTTAGACTTGCTTTTCCCCAAAGCAGAGAGGTTGCCAGCCTCTGTCCTTAGCCACTCAGAAGCTGACATTTAGATACTAGGGCTAGAACAAAGAAATGAGGGCCACAACTGGGAAGAATCCAAGTGGCCTTTGAACTTATATGATTCCTGCTCAGTGTGGCCCAAAATGTAAAGGAAGTAGGGATAAAAAGTCAGGTTCCATAGTCACCATAATTATCACAAGATCTCTAGGATCTTTCATTCCACTGTGATCTTACAAGACCACCCCAGGAACATGTCAGAGTTGTTGCCAGTATCTTAGCATCCAGGAAACTTCCTGGCCTGTGAGGCTGGATGTACACCCCCAAGCAATTGAGGAAATGGCTAAGTTCAAAGACCTCTGAGGGTCCTTATAAGGCTGGAGATGGAGACAGCACATCCTCAGTTGCTGGTTCCTGCGGCTTCCTGAGGAATACTTCTTCCTGAAGTTTCAGTCATTACACTAAATCACATGTAGTGCCTGTGTTGTTCTCTGTAGCCTTCACAGCACTTAGTATGATGCCTCGCATTTAGAGGACTCTCAACAAATATGTTGAATGAATTATTGATGGAATGAATGCAAAAGTGAAAAGTGAAATGAATTTCCTGTATGAACCTATTATAATAAAAGTGTAAGAATTATAAAACATGGTCCCTAAACTTAAGGAAATTACAGTATTTTTGAGGAGACAAAAACCAAAAATGAAAACACGTGAAGCAAGGAGAAACTCAGTGTGTGAAATAAGAGTTGTCGGTGGCTCCTTGAAGAAGGTGGAAGACTAATCTGAGTCTGAAAAGATCTGAAAAGAGAATGAGAAGAAAACAAGGAGTCAGCTGAGAGTGGGAACAGGGTGAACAAATACCTGTGCTTTCCCGTTTGAGAATATCCTACACGTTTGTTGTCCCTTATTTCAAGGAGGAAGGAAAAATGCAGGTGCATAGATGCATATTGTCCTGTAGGAAATGCCTGTGAGCCTTTCAAATAAATTGTCTTTTATGTGTCATACTCAACGTATGCAAATTAAATCAAAGAATTTATGAAAAGAGATAGCAATTTTGTCCCATTTAGCTTTCTTCTGAACAGCAACATTATCAATTTGAATGTTCTCATCTATGAAATGTAGTGTACCCAGTGTGACACTAAAATATCGTTGATACAATGTAAATGAATTCCTACCTCAGAAATAAACTCATGAAAAGTGTCAGTTTTCCCTTGATGCTCTTGTTCATTATGCACAGAATGAAAAGAGAGCCATGGTGTAATGAAGACTCGACAAAGCAACGTTGAGGTGACAAATATCTGAGGCATAGAAGTTGAAATGTGACATAAAATATGATCACTAAAGGAAAATAATGGTACCTTTCAAATTGTATAAAAAATCCCCACTAAAGAAATGGGAAACCAGGAGTCATGCTTGTAGGAAAGATATGAAGCCAAATTCTTTCTCTCCTACTGTGGGGGTGTGGTTCTATGTCAAAATATTAGAATTATATATTGAAATCTAGCCCTGAGAGCCTAGATTAATGGACAAAATCACATTAGGAACCTAAAAGGAGTTGCTAACCTTCAGAATAAAATAGTTGTGTTTTGAGAAATTATCTCAACTCCTTTGTGAATAGAAAAGATACAGGATATTTACTGATACATTTAAAAGGTTTTATGACTGATATAAATAGCTTCTAAGTATCAATTTTTAACACACACATACACACACACACACACACTGTTTCCTGTTTATTATTTTGAAATAGAGACTGCATTTCTAAACCAAACATTGCTATCTGTTTAATGTCTGATGAATTTTTCCCAATATCTCACAATCACTAAAAAAATACGAAGAGTATGATGTTTTATTTTACTTAGAAACTCTATATAACTAACATTGTATGGTGTTGACCAGCCTTTTCCAGGGATTAGGGGAGATTTGCGATTTGGATTTAGAGAGTCTCTGTCATGGGAATACAAAATGCTTTTTGAGTTAATCCAGGGAAAGTGGTGAACGCTTTCTTAGTCATTACAGGCCATGCTATTAGTTCACAAAAAAAATCAAAATTAAATTAATATGAGGAACAGTTTTTTCTCAAGTTGTCCAGACTTGAGAATCCAGGAAGGAAATTAAACCTTATGGTATTATGATATGTTTGAATTTAGATACAGCTAGAGGGAAACATCTTCTGCTTGGAGTAGAACCCCTCTCTCATTCTTCTCCTCTCCACCCTGAGTGCATGGGAGGCAAGCTCAGCCTCCTGACTGTGGGAGTCTTGAATACTGAGACCAGGGCAATGTCAACTAAACAGAGGATAAAATGTTGCCAATCAATGTCTAAGACTGTAAAATTTACAGGACATAAGAAGGGACAAATGGA
The DNA here is from genome assembly GCF_000956105.1 of Propithecus coquereli. Classification (NCBI taxonomy): domain Eukaryota; kingdom Metazoa; phylum Chordata; class Mammalia; order Primates; family Indriidae; genus Propithecus; species Propithecus coquereli. The sequence continues at coordinate 3,434,030 of NW_012146523.1, forward strand.
GATTAAAGATTTGATCATATTCTTGGTAAATCTGGTGGTTCCCAAAGGAAAATAATGGGCAATGGGGAACACTTGAGGGAAAAAGAGTTAAAGGAGAAAAAGTTTAGGAACTAAAAGGAAAAACAAGCAACAGGAGGTTCATGGTTGAGAGCTCCTTTCAGAGGCTTACAGGGTATTACTTGTTTCATGGGCATTACCTAAAACTGGGTATAGGACCTAGTGCCAAGCACCCTATCACCCTACCTCAGCTCTCTACTCCTTTGGGGTAATCCCCCAAGCCCTTTAGTTAAGGATATTTAAAGCCTTCTTTGAAATTCACTTAGTACAGAAGGTGTTCATTCTCTTCCTTCTGATAATTGGTGGGCAGAAGCAGCACTCTCAACACAAACCACACGGCAGGGAGGGGCTTCTATGTGAGACCAGCTGCACAGCAGGAAACACAGGAACCTCCAACCTGCCAACTTCTGCTGAAGAGCCAACCAATGAGCAGGAAATAAAATGGTGGTGTGATGGGGGAGTTTCTTCTTTGGCTACCATATTTCAGTTATGTTATGTGGTTACAGAACTATATTGATAAAAAATAAATAAATAGAAAAAAATCAGTTTGGGTCTGATTTGTGAGATGACTAATAAGTCAAGTACTGAGTAGAATACCTTGGCTAAGCATCCAATGCCTTCCTCCAGGCCCCATAAGCAAAGGCGGCCCATGTAGCCGTGCCAGCCATTAGGCCGAGGCCAAAATAATGGGTATTCAGTTGACCCCAAATGGAGCCAAAGCCTCTGCAGCAGTTTCCTCATTCAGATCATCCCCCATGGAAATTTGACAGGGAATGGAGATGAGTAAGAGGGAGAAGGAGGAGTGGCTAGGGCAAAGTGGTGTGAGCTCTGCAGCCTTTAGAGTGTAATCCAGCAAGTCTCAGTCTTGGCTACACAGTAGAATCACCTGGGGAAATTTTAAATGTCCCAATACCCATGCCGCACCCTGGGCCAATGAACTCAGCATCTTGGTGGGTGGGAACCCAGGCATTAGCAGTAGTTTAAGTTTCCCAAGTGTTTCCAATGCGCAATGAAGATTGTGAATCACTAGACTGGTCCATTTTAACATCAGAAAGCACAGATTCAATTCCTCAGCATCTTGGGAATTTGGGGAAATTCTTGTGATAACATGGAGATCTACAGAGACTATGTTATTGGTGGCAGTGCTTCTCAAACTTAGCTGCACATCAGAATCACACCGGGTGCTTTTAAAAAAATCACACTGTCTAGGTCACAAGCCAGACCAACTAAACCAGAGGTTACAAGGGTGGAACACAGCCATCAGTAGTTTTTTTAGATTCCTGGGTTATTTCAAGTCTCATATTTATAGCTCAAGTGCTTCTCACAGTTTAATCGGAAGAAGGAATCACCTGTGGATGCGAATAAAATGCAGACTTAGATTTAGTAAGTCTAGGGTGGAGCCCAAGATTCTGCAGCTCCAACAAGCTCCCGGGTGATATTCATTCTGCTGGTCAATGTACTACACTTTGAGTAGCTTGGGTTTAATCTATTTTCTTGTGAGAAAGCCACTTGGGAATGTAAACAAAAGTCAGCAGCTGCTTTGGGAGTTTAGGGAAAGCCCCTGTGCTCTTGCCAATGATGAGAGAAAAACAAAACAAATAAAATAAAATATGCCCCTTCTTGACATCATACTCTTTTATAACCAAGTCTGAAACCCTTATTCATAGATGATAAAATGTGCTCACAGTTTTGTGCTCTGTGGGTTTTTGTAACATTTTTGCATTAAGTCCGACTTTTACTAGTTATTCTCTGGCCACTAGAGCAAGCTCCTCTGTTATATAATCATATAGACTCTTAGAAGCAAGTTTAAATGTCATCTTTTAGTAGGTATATTTTTGTATGTGCACAAGGAAAACACGTGGATAGGGCAAGATTCTTTAGAGTGGAGATGTGGCTAATAAAAGGGAAATTAGAAGACAGACCACAGTTCTCTAACTGTAAAATCTCCCCAGAGACGTGCTCCAATGTATTAAACACCATTTCCTGCTTCCTTTGTTGGAATTGAAGAGGAACACTAACTACCAAGTAGCTAGTCTACAAATGTCTAGGCAATGGAAAGGGTTAGAAAATTTGAATTTAAAAGACATATAGTATGTTAGACCAAATCTAAAACCACTATTTAAATAACACTTCATACCAATAAGGATGGCTATTATACAAAAGATAAGAGATAACAATGTTGGCAAGGGTATGGAGAAAAGGGAACATTAGTACACTGTTGGTGAGAATGAAGATTGATACAGCCATTATGGAAAACACCATAGAGGCTCTTAAAGAAATTAAAAATGAAACTGCCATATTATCCAGCAATCTGTCTTCTGGGTGTATACCCAAAGGAGATGAAATCACCACTTCTTAAAGATACCTGTAATCCCATGTTCATGGCAGCATTATTAGCAATAGCCAAGACATAGACACAACCTAATTACCTATGGATGGGCAAATGGGTAAAGAAAATGTGATACACGCACACAGACACACACGGTAGAATATTATTCAGCCTTTAAAAAGGAGACCCTGCCATTTGCCACAACATGGATGGGCCTGGAGGACATCATGCTATGTGAAATAAGCCAGACACAGAAAGAAAAATATTACATGATCTCACTTATATTAAAAAAATATAAGAATATTAAAGAAAGTGCTCAAATACACAGAGATAGAAAATGAAACAGTGGTTACCACAGGTGGTGGGAAAGGAGAGAAAATAGGTCAAAGGATACAAAATAAAAGATATGTAATTAAATAATTCTAGAAATCTAATGCACAACATGAGGACTAAAGTTAATGATAGACATGTTGATTTGCTTCATTATAGTAACCATTTTACTCTCTCATGTATCTATTCATCTATACATATTCCATAATATCATGCTGTAAAGCTCAAATATACACAATAAAATTATTTTAAAAGATAGAATAAGATGATAAACTCTAATATAAATAAATGTCATGTTCTACAACTTAGGCTCAGAAAATCAATTGCACAATTGATTGTTTACAAGTATAGGAAGATCTGATATAATAGCAGTAATTAATATAAAATATGTACATACTTTAAATGCAAGGGCAAATTAAGTCAATAAGTAGTATTGCTTCCATTTACTCTTTCAATTGCTCAAAAATACTAGACCAAGTCAGTGCTAGATAGTACATGTACCGAAAATGAGACAGGATCTCTGGCCTTGATAAATTTGTAATCTAATAGTGAGGATGTTATAGCTAATGCAATCATTTACAGAAAGAAGTGTAGGGTCCACAGCCAAAGCCTTATTTGTCCACTTCCTCTCCGCTGATTGGTGTTCACATGGAACATGTTCATTTTTAAGGCAAATATCTTAAGAGGAACATTAACAAAACACATATCTTTAGGAGGCTACCATTAGAACAAATACAATTAAGCTTCATAAAGAAAGGTATCTAGGGGAAGCTTTATTTTGATTTTCAGATATGGGCAGAGCGATTATTCAGAAGTGGATCAGAGTTTATTTTGTAAAGCTAGAGAAAGATGGGTCAGCACCAGTGGGTGGCACTTACTGGGAGGCAACTCTGGATCAGAAAAGACCAGCCCAAATGGGAATTTACTGCTTAGAAAACACAACATTGCACGTTTGCTAAGTGTCCACTCTGCCTGGTCAGTCCTCCCACACCCATCATGGAAGCACCAGACAACTCCATCAGGAAGGATGAAGGAAGATCACGCATTGGCTATGGGAAGGAGAATGGGATGATGCTGGGAAATTTTGACTCTAAAATCTGTGACTACATTGCATGCTACAAGGTCATTGTCTTGTAGCATGGAAAGAACTTCGAATTCTAGTCAGTTAGCAGGAGTATCAGAAAAGGACATTTATTTAAACCTAACTGTACTACAAGTGAGATCATTACCAGTTATAACCAGGCTAGAGAGATGGTCTGTTAAAAGGAAAGAAACTTTTTTTTAAAGTAATGGGACTACAGTCAACCTTACAAATGTCAAAAGAGCAAAATACGTGGAGACAAATGAACACAGCCTGTGAATCCAGTAGTGGAAAGAAGACTCGTTGACAGAGAGGTAAGGGGTCTTGTTCAAATATCAGCCTCCAGAGCACATCAAATGGGGTCTGAGCCTGAAGATCAGTCTAATGACTGAGGAGCACGAGCAACAGTAAGATCTGCAGGAAGCAGAGGCGGTTCTTCATAGTTCCACTTTCACGGGGAGCAATTCACAGGGTCACTGACTGGGTGTTTAAGCAAAGGAAAAGCCTCCAAAGATCTTGGAGCTACTTAGGGAATGGAGCCTCAAAGGAAGGCCTCTGGGGTGTGTGCTTCCTGGAAGCTGCCCTGAGGACAGCTGCCAACACATGTACCAAAGCCCAAATTAAACCTCCTCTGGATTAAGGTTAAAGGGGAAGGAGAAAAGTTTCCAGTGGACTCCTGCCTAGCAGTTAATTACACATGACAAAATTTAAATCGTCCCTGCTTTGGTCTTCTGTGTTATAATGGAACTAGAAATGGAGAAACTGTTTACTTCTCTCATTTACTGGTGGGGGTGGGGTGGGGAACTCTGGACTGTTCTGTTTCAAGGAACTGTTTATTTAGACTTTGAAAGTGAGAGTAAATTCTTTGAAATAAAACAGAAGACTAAGTGGAAAAAAAAAAAAGAACTTTTTTAAGGTGTCCAGGTGGGGAGGCAGGGTCTGAATGTGCTTGGCCCCAACTGGAGACTGGGGTACAATTGACAGGAGTCACCAAGAGCCTTGAAGGCAAAATGTGCCAGAAGTCAGAGCAAAACTGACAAGAGGAGACTGTAATAAGAACCAAAGAAAGAAAAGCAAGATTGAAGCCAAAAATGGGGCCCAAAAAATCAATACAAGAGGCAAAATGAAGCCTTGGAAACTTTATTAGTCCCCATAAGATCAGTAGACTGGAAGATGAGTGTATATAGATATGGATTTGCATAAATGACTTTGGATCAGACTGTGCAAAATCCTCAGGTTTCAGAGGCACCCTTATATGGTACCAGGTGTGTGATTAAAGATGTCTGATGATTATGGAAAATCAGATACATAGCCTTAGCCCGGGCCCCAGAATTTCCAGGTGGGCCTCATGTCCATGAAAAGACTGGGGTGAAATGGGCTTTCCTGCTTTCTCTCCAGCTGATTGGTAAGGGGATAGACTGTGTCCAGCTGGGGCAATTCTTCCTTTAGTTAATCATAGCCCTGATGAATTTCAGCTGGATAACTGGGGATAAAAATTTCCACTTATCTGGTTATTTCAACCGGAGAAGTAGGAATTCATCTGCATGTTCCATAGCAGACAATAGTTAGCACTGATGCGAGTGAGCAGGGAGAATCAACTTTTCTCATATTTCAAAAACACCTGTCTTATAAATAGCATTTTGCTAACCCAAAGAGGGAAAAATTGTAAACTTTAACATTCTTTCTGTCATTTTCATACTTCACTCATCCCATACAAGTGAAGCTCATGTTGTTTCCTACTGAAAGTCCATTCCATTTCATTTTTCATTATTTTTTTAAGCAATACATTCCAAACCTATATTTTTAATCAGTATTATATGTGGGTCTCTAGTGATACCAAGAATCATTTATAAAAAAAAGTTACTTTTCTTAAAACCATTGTAAAACAAATCTGAAAATAGTCCCATCCTCACTAGAATTAATAACAAACCCCCTCACCTATCCCACCAGCCTTTTTTATTCTTAGTAGAGCTCGATTGTGAGTCCAAGCCATTGACAATTCTTCTCCTTAAATCATCAGTCAACAAATTTTACTTGAATATTCTAGACTTTGGGTTTAAACATTAGGCTTATTTTTTTTAACATTAGGTTTAATTTTCTAAAAATCAGGACAAAAGAAGAAACTATTCCTTGGCTCAGTGAATTAATCTGGATAATATGACTGCAAATCCTCCAGTTAGGGGCAGATTTGAAAAGCCTCAATCAACACAACCTTTCATAAAAACCTCTCTCTGCCACATAGTATTTTGCTCTGTTGTTCTTAAAAAGTAGTCCTTTCCTACAAGATATCTAACATACTACATGATGTAGCTTTTGTATCCTGTCTGAAGTCTTGCCACATTAAAAATTAAGATCAAGGTTTGCCTTTCCTTTGTTGGTATAAAAGAAATAAAATCAAGGGATCATAGGTGTCACATTAATAACATGTACATACAATTTGCAAACTTGTCTTATCCCTGAAATCACCTATTTTGCCCTATTACTTCCTTTCTTTATGCTTATGGTTATCTTTTTCTCTTTCTCTTTTCAGTTGTCATTCTTTGCTCTTTATTTCAGCCCTTTCTTCCTTCTTCCCTTTGCCCAGTGAAGAGCCCCCTAGAATATATTCCATATGAAATATCTGAAGAAATATATTTTTCCCGAATTTTCAAAGAGACAGTTTCTTTTCACACAATCCTATCTCCTTTGCAACGGAATGTGGCATTTGGCTTATAGGATGCTTCATGACTTCTCAGCTTCTTTGGAGCTGAAGATGAAGGGAAGAATGAAAACTTGTGACTGGCAGGAAGTTTTCTATTTTTATCTGCAAAGTTTCAGTTGACAGTTCTGCTTGTAGGTGATTTTTATCACTTTCAAAGTTAAAGGAGGACAAAGATTGATCCATTTCCTTTCTAAAGAAAAAAAAACGCAGCAATTGTGATAATCCTGTAGAAATAATGCTCTTTCAAGGACAAACTGCTTTTATTTCAGAGGTTTTATGAATTCTACAGCACTCTTCTGGGGGAATGGCCTACTGTACACAGATGGGAATTATTGTGATTCAGCTGGAGGTAATCAAATAAGTGGTCGGGTCCAAGAACAACTATCATGATAAAATTTAGCATTGTTATCAACTTAGCCAAGAGCTATCGCACAACTCTAGGTCAAAATACAGCCAATCTCCCTTTTATGTAGACGATCTCGGAAGGAATTATTTCTGTCCATTACATATGTTAACTGAGTTATTCTAAATGCAATACATTAATTCTACACCAATACTTACCACATTGTATTGTAAGTATCACTCTATGCTTTTCTCTCTCCTTCAAATAGCTGTTCACTATTTAAAGTCAAGGACTATGTTATATTTCTCTTTCTTGGCACATACCCAGTGTGTGGGAGACACAGGCATGAGTTAGGCATTTTTTAAACATGGCAAGAAATGAAAAATGTGACTCAATTTGGCTTAAATAGTAAAGGGAATCCAAATAATCTGGAGGTAATGCTAGCTACAGGTGAAGCTATATCCAAAAGCAATAAAGATGTCTTCAAGTGCCTTACATTCTTAATATGTTAGTAAAGTTAAAAACCATGTAAAATTGTTTAACAGTCTGTAAGTATTTCTTCCACAGATGCATGGCCTGTGGTGCTAGATAAGAAATGATCAGTTCCTTTAAGCCATGTGATTGGAAGAAGACTTAAAAGGGTCTCAGTTCCCTGCCACGAGTACTTTCAAATGTACACCTAATGGTTGAAAACCCTTTAACAGTGGATAAAGATATTCCAAAGAGGCCAGGCTTATAAGACATGCATCTTAGGGAGAAAGGCTAAAACACATCTTCTATCCAGAAAGTACCTCCATAGTCAAATGTGTTCCTGAATGATTGAGAGAATCTTTGCAGGAGAGAAGAGTTGTATTCTGGATCAAGTAAAAGTGATGTTTGTCAAAGACTCAGCCACTGCTGCTGCTACTTGTAGATATTGTTTTCCTGCCTTTCTCACCATGAATTTCTATTGATCCTACAAAACCTTGCTCTTACTCATTCTTATATCCCCAGTTGTTGACCTAGAGTCTGCTTCAAACTAGGCTTTGAATAATTGTTTAACAGAATGTGTAAATACTTGTTGAGGAAAGAATTACTGGGACCCATTCTGTTGTGAAGGAATAAAGAGACACAATTCATATAAATCCAAACTCCAGTGGCCCCTCATGGCAGGGACATTAGCTATGGTGACCTAAAGCCCATCTCAAGAGCACCTCTTTGCAGACACTGAAAGCCTGTTTTAGCAGGATACCCAGTACCTTGTAAGATCTCAGTCTCTGACACAGACTATATAGGTGGGGCACAGTCTTCATTTATGAAAACAGAATAGTCACTTTCTAATGACTTTGTAAAATAGACACTCATTTAAGATTTGAATTGTATAAAGCACTTCAAGCATTTAAAATACCAAGAAAAACTTTTTCATTTGCAGAATCATAGGTAAAATGTCAGTTCTGAAAAGGTTAAAGCTCTCAAACAGTATTGAAAAAAAATTCAACAACCACAAACAACAAACGAACGAATATATCAGCTGAGATTCTTGTTGGGACTAACTTTTCATATTAAGCTTATCAACATTTATCATGAATGTCAGAGTGTTAGGAAGTGGAGGAGGAAAATAGTAGAAATAAAAATGTATGCTACACTGACCTCACTTTTAAAATATTTCAGATATTTAATTACAAGTTCATGTGGTAGGTAAAGAAGGAGGAATGAAGTACTCATTTTTGGCTTCATATTGTGTATTTATTCTTTTATTTATGTTTTATTCATTCCCACCATCTTTCACTTCAAAGATGATTTAAGGCAGCTTGAAAACATTGAAGCAATATAGAACGGAAAGGTTTATCTGTTTAATAACTTACTTTGGGGGTCAATCACTGCAGAGAAATGACTGAGTGAAAGTCACTGACTGTCACCCAAGAGTGATTGTTCCTGAAGACAGGCAAGGGGAAAGTAGTGTAAACACTGTATATCATATAAATGAAGCTAAAATGTGGCTCTGTTATTGAAAAGGCAGTTCCACTGGTTTTCTATCTGGTGTGCCATCCTGTATGTTACAGCCAGGCAGTGTATCTCACAGCTGTGGATGGGGATTGGATGGGTTGAGCACTCAGCAGGGCAGGTAAGGTGGAGAGCTGGGGAAAATGAAATGAACCCTCCTTTCCTGGGATGCCGTAAAATTCTAATAAGCATGAGCTGGATTTCCCTAAGAAGACATTAGAACGGGAAGAGGGTCAAGTTGAGTAACAAGCTAGATTTGCACAGTGTCTAAATTGAAAATCTCACTAAGATAGGATCAAAATGGAAGGTGCCATACAGAATTGTGACTGGGAAGCTGTAGGGATGTCAAATAGAACCATGCTTTAAAAATCTCCAATGGAAGAAAGGGCCCAAATGACATCTGGGTTCCACAGGGCCACAGAGCCAACAGCACACCACCCTCTGCCTTCCTTTCCTCCACTCCTTATTCGCCCCACTCATATCAGGCATTTCAGCACCACTCTTGTGTCTTCTTCTGGCCAGAAATAGGAGGCATTCTGAAAGATTGCTGCATGAACCTTACCATTTGGAATTCATTCATGGCCTTCCTACACTTGACACATTGATGCTAATACCTACTCAGGTCTTAATTCATACATCAGCATTCTTGTCCCTGCTTTTAAAAGTAATTGACTTTCCTCTCCCATGGAGAAACTTTTCTGATTGTGTTAACTAGATGCTTGCATCTCATTATTGTTTCTCATTTCTCTCTGAAGGTTTCAGGTTGGGATTTCAGGAAGTTCCGTTTTTAATTCATTCTCATTGAAGGAGATGCCAGATCAGGTGATCAATGGGACCCCAGCTCCAGGGGGAATAGAAGAGACCAATGTTATACAAACTGCAAAAGTCTCCTTCCTTCAGACTGAAGAAATGATTGTAGCCATAGGAATTGCCCTTATCACCAAAAATGCAGCACCTATCTGCTCAGGAGTGTCCTCACTCCTCTACTGTGGAGTAGCTTCTTGATATTAATTACAAACAGCATCATCAAATGTACTGTATGCAGCTGGTTTCGTAAAGTCCAGGCCCAGCACACTGCTAACCAAATATTGCCACTGAATATGAAATGTCCCAATTCAAATCAAAAATGTAGTTTATTATATCTCAAACAAGAAGCAGTACAATTAATCAAAATATGGGCCTAAACTATAGACACAGTTTTGCATTCTTAACAGTAGCTTGTTTATGCCAGCAGCAAAGAAGTCTGGAGAGCGAGTGGAAATGAAATCATGAAAGGTGTTTTCCACAGCTTGTTGAGAATTGAATATTTTTCCTTACAAGAAGTGGTTCAAAACCTGGAAGAAGTGGTAGTCAGTACAAGGTCTGGTGAATACGGTAGATGACAGAGAGTTTCAAAGTTCAGCTTTTGTAGTTTCAGCAGCATTGTTTGTGAGACATGTGACCCAGCGTTGTCTTGCGAGAGGATTGGCCTGTCTCTATTGACCAATCTTGGCTGCTTAACCAAAAGCATCCTCATTATTTCATCCATTTGGGTGACATCCACTGTGATCACTTGGCCAGGTTTCATGAAGCTATAGTGAATAATACCAGCACTGGACCACCAGACAGACACCAACAGCTTTTTTCAATGAATATTCAGTTTTGGATGGTGTTTCGGCACTTCATCTTTATCCAACCATGTGCTGAATGCTTGCGATTGTCAAAAGGAATCCATTTTTCATCACATGTAACAATATGGTATAGAAATGGTCCTCCTTTATGTCTTGACAGCAAGGAAAGGCAAGCTTCGAGATGATCTCTCTTCTGATGCTTGTTTAATTCACGTGGCACCCATCTATCCAGCTTCTTTACTTTGCCAATTTGTTTCAAATGGTCCAATATTGTTAGAATAGTAACGTCAAACCTTGCTGCTAATTCATGCATAGGTTGACATGGATTCCTTTCCATTACAGCTTTCAGCTCATAATTATCCATCTTGGTCTCAGGTCGCCCACGTGGCTTACTTTTAAGATTAAAATCACCAGAAGGGAACTTCTCAAGCCATCCACGTACTCTGTGTTCATTAGCCACATCCTTCCCAGACACTTTGTTGATATTTTGAGCTGTTGGTGCTGTATTGGTTCCACGATAGAACTCATATTCCAAAATAACACAATTTTTTGACTTATCCATGGTTTCACACAAATTGCTCTAAAAAAAATTTGGAAGATAATGACAAGCCAAAACATGTGTTTGAAAGACTGAAGATGTACCTTCACAATAAAAACAAAACAAAAAGTGTCAAAGTGAAATGTCAGAGATATCAACTGTCAAACTTAGTACTTAAAGAAATCTGACATTTTATACTTAATAACCTAATAGTTCTGTGAAGCAAAAGAAGGTGCAAGTTTGAGGTGGCACTGTGTGGTGTTAGTCCATATCTATTTGCATTCATCATTTGCTTTATGCAAATAAAGTAAACAGGCATGATGGTCAGGAACCAAGGCCTAGCTATGTCACTTTAATTTTAGCTCCAGTCCATGCAGATATTTTGGAATTAATGTAGATAGAATGGACCAAGCAAGCTCAGGAATCAGATCACTAGGATTCTATTTATAGCCACTAACTGGCAGTGCGGCCTCAGACAAAGTATTGCCTTTCCTTGTCAATTAATTCACTCAGTGAAAATAAGAGACTAGGACTAGATCATTCTGGAGGCTCCAACCTTAACACAGGTCATGGAGACTATCTGCTAATAAGTCCTATCTTCTTTCTGTGGTTTATGAAATAAAATTCTAATTTATCATGTTGGCTTCATAGGTCCTCAACAGTTTGACCCCAATTTATACTTCCCTTCTCTTCCCCCTACCCATACCCCCACAAAAATTCATTTCTCAAGAAGGCAGAAGACAAATACACTCATTCTGATCTTCACAAAACCAGTGACACTGTTGGCCCATTCCTGTAATAAGTCCCCAGCAGGGACTGTCTTCTTTTCTTCTTTGAATGCCCAGCCTAGCCCAGAACCTAGAACATAACAAATGCTCAATAAATACTTGTAAAACAAAGGAACACGGTGTGTTACTTTTGTCAAGGCCATATGTTTACTAAGTGAAGATGCACAGAGGTTAAAATTGCTGTGTTCAAGTACCAGTAACTAGCAATTGCATTTATGATGGGTAGGGAAGTCTTCCGGTACACTTGAAGGTGTATCTCCTATGGATACCACCATATCTCCAGTGCTGCAGTCATTCTCATCTTAGGCCCTTTCCATGCACTTTCTGGAGCCTGGCATGGCTTGCTCTCTGCCTCCCATTTTTGTAAGCCCTATACCATCCAAGCAGTCTCAATCTGCTGGCCCATATTTGTCTTTCATCTTCTAAGGTTCTATTAATAGATCACTTAGCACAACTTCTACCATTCACTTACTAATTATTTATTAGCATTTAATATTTCACAGAAAAAGGCACAGAGCATGGCATCAGGAGACCTAAATTCTAGTCCTAAATAAGCACTGACCAGCTCTAATATTATGAAAAAGTTTTTCTCCCATCCAAGTACTAACCAGGCCCGACCCTGCTTAGCTTCTGACATCAGATGAGATCGGACATGTTCAGGGTGGTATGGCTGTAGACGAAGTTTTCTGCTTCACTTGGATCTAATGAGGGGATTTTATGAATTTGGCCAATAAGTTTCAATTTTTGTGTTTAGTGATAGATAGAGTCTGTTGAGCAGGATTCTGTAAAGATTTTGAAGGCAATCTTCAGGATTAATGGGAAAGGGTCTAATTAGCAACAATTACTATGGCCAGGGCAGGAATGGCATCCTAGCACCCGACTCAGGACTTTTAGCAGTGCATGGGCAAATGTTTCCTCACTTATGCAGTCTTAACATTAACCTTGCCTTACATTTCCCTGAGTGACCTACAGCCCTTAACTCTGTGTCCTGCATATAGTAGCTGCTTTAAGATATTTTGAATGAATAAATGAATACTTAAGCCAAAAAAAATAATTTTTTGAAAGCAGCCAATTAAATCAAATCAAGACACATTGAAAGAAATGTATAGATTTCTCTTTCCAAAGCATAATTTTTCAAGAGTTTATTTTTACTTCACTACTCTGAGACTTAAAATGTGGGTTTATCTGGAAAGAATTCTATATATCCAATGTGAGGATAAAATCCTTTTAAATGCCACTAGAGGGTTATAGCCATATGTTTGATGAATTCCATATGACTGGGTAATTGGGACATTTCTTTTTCTTTTCTTTTTTTTTTACATGCAACATTTATTTTTAATTTTTTAAATAAGAGTTTTATTGAGATACAATTACATACCATAAAGTTTATCCTGTTTAACACATTAACTTCCATGTGAATTGTATTTAACTCATGCGAGTTTTGAGCCTAGGGCCTCGTGAAGCATATATACCTCTCTTTACCTTGGGAACTGCGAGAACTAGTTTTCAAGTTGCATATAACTCTTGCACAGAAAACAATAAAAAATAACAATTCAAAGTTTCTATTCTGTTTTTGTAATAAAACACCATGGCCTCAAGGAATTTTTTTTCTCAGTGTGGCAGTCAATGTGTTAACTGTAGAATTCAGTGTTTTTAAATATATTCATAGACTCGTGAACCCGTCACCACTTTCTAACTTCAGAAAATTTTGTTACTCCCAAATTAAGCCTCAAACCCTTTAGCAGTTACTCCTCATTGTCTCCTCCCATAATCTCTGACAACTACTAAACTGATTTATGTCACTATGAGTTTGCTTATTGGGGACATTTTATATAAACGAAATCATAAAATATGTGGTCTTTTGTGTCTGGCTTCTTTCACTTGCATAATATTTTCAAGGTTCAGCTACTTGTAGCATATATCAGTACTTCATTTCTTTTTATGAATGAATAATATTCCATTGAATGCTATACCATAATTTTTTTATTAATTCATCAGTTGATAGACATTTTTCCTCACTTTTTGGCTATTATAAATAATGCCACAATGAACATGTACAGGAGGGCAATTGCGGGGTCAAATGGCAACTCTAACTCTTTGAAGAACTCTCAAAACAGAAATATTGGGACCTATATAGGTATAAGATCAATCACCTATATTTTAATTATATTGTTCCTAAATGATAAATTCCAGCTTACTCCTTCACTTTTTTAATCAAGCAACTTTGTGACATACTTGGTCAGTAGCAGGAACACTGAGGACGGAATTGGGCTCAAGTGGTGAGCGCGATGAACTAGTACAGATGGGGAGAGTCTCATCATAACTAAGTATTTTCCCGATACATGTTGAGATAATGATGCAATTTCCAGAAAGCAGTGGGGTAGGAAATTTCAGCAAAGAAAGGAATTATCTGTGAGATGAATCCTGAGTCTGATATGCATTGCACAGTTACCAATCTTTGGACAATTTGTCAGCAATTCTTCCTTCTCTGTTTCCTCCTCATTTTCTTGGAACCTCTGCTTTTCTTTCTCCATCTCACAGACAAATTATTTTTCAGTAAGAGTGGGAGCAAATTTCTTAGTGAAGATCAAAACATTTGGAAAAAAACTGGTTCTGAAGCTGACTCTGGAATTTACCTGAGCCTGCGTTCGTATCTGTAATAATACCTATTCCAGGGGATTGTTTCAAGGGAACATGAGATAATAAATGAAAAGTGTCTAATGAGGTACCTGTCACACAGAAAATTCTAAATGAACATTTCAAGTACTTTCCCTTTTTTTATTTTAGTAGATTTTTATTTATTTTCTTCATTTCAGTCAACTACTTTCCCTTCTCTCCGGTATCATGCAAATTTGGATGGTCCAAAGAGTACTGGGCTTATAATCAGAAAATATGAATTTGGGTTTTCATTTATTTTTTTTTTACTAGCGTTATGAACTTGAACAACTCAATCTGTGCCTCAGTGTCTCTGTCTTTAAAATGGAGATAATGATGACTCTTTTCCCTTGCAGCTGCCTACCTCCCAAGAATCTTAAGAATATGTAAAGAAGTGTTTTGCAAATGCATGAGTATTCTATTACATGAATGTTTGTTAATAGGATTTCTTTTTTCCTCCATTCCCTTGACAAGTTCCATGCTTGATTCATGTCCTCATTGGCAACAAGGGATTGGAGGAAAGAGGGACACACCTAGACTTCCAATATCTGGACTGCCATGGGTTACTATCTTCACCCACCCTATCACACATAGATACATCCCACAATATTTGGGACTAAAACTCTTCTTTTTTCCTGATTTCTAAAACTCAGTACTGAGATAAACATGGAATTACATTGAAATGAAGATAATATTTTTCAGTATGGGGCAGTAGCAAGTTCCCAGGTTTGATAGAGATGGCACAAAATTATTGCAGGCCTGGCACGGGTCCACCGTGCCCAGGGTCCGTGTAATTTTTATTACTACGCCTCCATGATGGTAAAAGCATGTAGTATCAGATACATGTCTCTACATGTCCAATAAATGCTTTATTTTTTAGGGGCGGATGACTCCATAGAGGGAAATCTAATACAGTCATCCCTTGGTGTCCGTGGGGATTGGTTCCAGGACCCCCTTCAGATACTAAAATTCATGAACGTTCAAGTTTCTTATAGGAAATGGTGTAGTATTTGCATATAATCTATTAACATCCATTTATATACTTTAAATTGTCTCTAGATTACTTGTAATACCTAATACAATGTAAATTCCATGTAAATAATTGTTATGCTGTGTTGTTTTTATTTGTATTATTTTTATTGTTATTTTTAATTTTTATTTTTTAATGTTTTTGATCTGCATTGGTTAAATCTGTGGATGCAGAAATTGCAGATATGAAGGCTGACTATACTTATGGTATCTACTATAGATTGCCTGACTCAGCACAGATTACAGCAAGCCTTCCTAAACTATAAAGTCCGTTAACCAGAAATTACATTTTAAAACTCTCATGAAGCTAGAATTCCACAGGTGAACTAAGTTTTACCACACAGACACAATACCACATTTCCTAGAGGGGAAGTGCACAAATTGAAGCAGGGCTCCACATGAGAAAATACAGCCATTGGCAAGCAGGTGTTTGGTTATCCTGGACCATAGGGAGCACTGTAAGTTCTAGGTCTTGGTATCAGCAGCAATGTTTTTGGTAGAGAGCTTTATGGAATGGTTTGGTTTGTTTGGCTGCATCATTCTTCACTGAATAGCATCTAAGCCTGAATCCCAACAAAATGTTTAATACCATTTCATATATCTTTCTGATTAATAGCTATAGTGGATTTTGTTGTCAGTGACTAAGAAGCTCGACTAGGAGTACTACATTAAGGCATTCTTATGAGAATGAAAAAGAACCACTGAATTCAGATTTAACCAAATATTTGAAAAGGATTAAAAAGAGGTGTTATTTTTATAAAATTAGTTCAATGTAATATCTCTAATATGAAACTGAGAGATAATTAGAGTTCTTATTCCCATGACTGTAGTAAATTTGCTGCTATATATTTGCAAGGTTGATGAAGTCATAATGTTTTTGTGGTTTTCTTTGTAAAGTCTATTTTTCCTCTTTAATATTTCTAAACCTTTCTTCTGGGTCTATTTTCCTCAAATAAAGAACATCAGTTGCCTGCCAAAAGTTAATAAGGATACTTATTAGTGTTAGGCAAGTCTCTTAATTTGCAAACACAGATATTTTTAAATTATGATTTGTAAAATTAACACAGTGTTAAACATATTTTGCCCTTCTGGGGACGTTATGATCTAAGACTGTTGGTTTTTCATGTTCAATACCTTGAGGCATTACATATAAAACATGGCTTGTGTCCTGGAAGAAATTTTAAGGTAGAGACTCCTGTATTTATTTTCGACAAGGGAGCCAGGCAAAGGTCATCTAGCAGCTGTCTACTGCCAGTTAAAAACCATCATTCTGCTCTCTATCTCCATGAGATCAATGTTTTTTAATTTTTAGCTCCCACACGAGTAAGAACATGCTAAATTTGTCTTTCTGTGGTTGGTCTATTTCACATTGTATGACTGTATCAAAGCATCAAAACTATTATGTACCTAAAATAATTCAAAATTAAAAAAAATGTAAACCCTCACATTACTTTCCAGTACCAAAAGCTGGACATTTGTTCTATTTCTTCCAAGTCGAAACCCTATCTTATTATTGTTTGAATTTCTCAGGCAGTAAATCTTCTTTAAATTCTATTCACTTTGCTAGGGCACTGTAATCTGTTGAAGAAAATCAAAGATGATCTCCCTGTCTACTCAGAGCAATGCTTGTTATCTTATCATAATTTAGTTCATCTGTCATGGAGACTGCTATATATTTATCACAAACTGTTTCTTTTTTGTGTACAAACTGTTTCTCTCTTGTGGTTAACAGAATTAGGGCCCCCAAAGATGTCTAAGATATTCACATGCTAATTCCTAGAACCCATGAATATGCAGCCTTATGTAGACAAAGGAAATTTGCAGAAGTGATTAAGTTAAGGATCTTGCAATGGGAATATTATTTTAGATTTTCTGGGTGGGTTGAATATAATCATAAGGGTCCTTATAAGAGGAAAGCTGTAGGGTCAGAGTAAGAGAAGGAGATATGACAATAGAAGCAGAGGTCATAGAGAGAGACAGAGATTAAAGATGCTACACTGCTGGCTTTGAAGATGAAGTAAGAGGCCATGAGCCAATGAACGCATGCAGCCTCTTAAATCTGGAAAAGGAAAATAAATGGAGTCTCTGCAAGAGCCTCCAAAAGAATGTAGTCCTGCTAACACCTGATTTTAAGATTTTTGACTGCCAGAACTCAAAGATAATAAAGTTGTGCTGTTTTAATCTACTAAATTTATGGCAATTTGCTATAGCAACAATAGTATACTAATACATTCCTCCTGAGTACATAATTGGACTGCCTTTCCCAACTTCCTTTGCAGCTAGATGTGACCATGTGGCTGAGTTCTGGCCAATGGGATGTGGCAGAATTGAAATGCACCACTTCCCGGCCAGGCCACTAAAATCTTTTGTCATGATCCTGCATGGTCTTTCTCCTTTTACCAGACATATAAAAATGATGCAACATATGTAACATAAACATCTGTACCCCCATAATATGCTGAAATAAAAGGAAAAAAAAAAAACTTACCCAAATCATACACTTTAAAAAAAAAAAAATGATGCAACAGAGGACTCTAAGACTCTGTGAGAGGCTAGAGTCAGAATATGGAAGGATCTCACTCCCTTGAATCTCCACAAGGAAAGTAGCCTACCAAAGAACCATACTGAACTGATATACAAGCAAAAAATGAAGTTCTAATGTCTTAAACCACTGAGATTTTAAGTATATTTGTTATACAGTAGTTATCCAATCCTGGCTAATGTATCATTCAATTAATAAATATTTATTAAGCACCTACAGTATATTAGGCACTAACAAAATGGTGAAAAAGAGATAGACATAATTTCTACCCTCATAAAGTTTGTAATGTTCTTAGACAACTTTCTTCCTACTTACTGAAAAACCTCTTAACAGCTTTTATTAACACTAAATAATGTTAAAGCCTATCACCTACGTGGTGATGTTAGTGTATAAATAAAAATGTGAAGTGATGTTAATAATACATTAGTGACTCAACTGTAGAAATAAAAATAACTTCATTTATTAATCAGACTAGGCTAATTTTATAAAAAAATAATTTGAACATCTCAGTCTTTTAACACAATAAAATATTTTTCTTTCTTCTGACTCCTGAAAAGTCCTGTGGGATTAGGATCTTTTGGGTAACTCAGGTGAAGGTTGACTTAGAGAAACATTTACTTTCATCTTATACCTCCAAGATTTACTGGGGTCCTCCCACCAAAAGATGGAGTGAAGAAAGTGTAAGGAAAGTATACAAGTATGCTTAACCGACCAGGACCCAAGGTGGCACATGGCATTTCCACTCACAAACCATTAGCCAGAGCTAGGCATGTGATCCCCTCGAGACTGAAGAGAGCTAGGAAATGGAGTCCCTGGATGAATCATAATTTTCCATCAATTACTATATAAGGGGAGAATATACTGTGGATGGTCTGTGAAAGCCATTTCTGCCAGGGAATGGCAGGCAAGGATTTATAAGGATTTTATCATTTAATTTCAAAGAAACTCTCTGAGATAGTTATTTTTCCCCTAATTTACATATGAAGAAAATAAATCTCAGAAAGATTGACTAATGAGGTTAAGCAGATACCACAGGGGCAAAGCCAGGATTCAAGGAAATTTTCAGATGTATATCCTGAGAAGTTGTGCAGTACAACATAACAAAGCCAAAAATCAAATAAACTGAACAAATAAACTAAAACAGAAAAGGGATTTAGCACCTAACTTCTTATTGCAAAGATAGATTTCACTTTACCTTCAGAAAGGGATATTTCCAGAGTCTTAGAGAACAGAAATGGCCAAAACAAGATTGCCTCAATGCTTCGTTGGCAATGATAGAGGAATGCTTCTTCCTTCCCCTCCATTACCCCCTTCCCATGGAACTTGCCCCTTCCTAACAACAAGATGCTATTGGGGAAGTTCTGTCTCTAATTTACCTTCCACCACAACCTTCACATTGTCTACATTCTTCCTGGGAATTTAAAGCATGAGAAAATTTTAATGCAAAAAGATAAAAATCTATCCAGATACAAGCACTTCCTCAGCAGTTTGCTTCTGCTTCTTCTCCCTCGCAACAAGGTTGGAAAGTCACATGGCTTCCTACAAGTTTTTCCCCTTGCTATGTCCCTGGAGAAGAAGCTAAAAGAATCCCAAGTTTTATCTTTGTGTGCTTCACCAAGTGTGGAGCTTGACTCTTACTTTTCAGACAAAGAAAACTAGACGTAGTTTTGTACAGACAAAACATGTTGACATAAATGCTATTGTTCAGAAGCCTGAAGATGATGAGGAGGAAGATGATAACTATAACGTAAGCCACAGGAAATAATTCTTATTAGTATTACAAGAACATGATACAAATACAGCTGCACTCATTTTACAGATCACAGCTACAAGAACATTCAGATCAGTGTCAAGGCAAAAGTAGTGATGAGTCCAGTTCTGAGGTTGGATAAGGTTAGGTGTTGGGCAGGTGGTGAGCTCTGTGGTGCTCAATGTCCAGCTGCAGAGCAAGGGGAGGATTTTCCCTTCCCAGGATCACCCTCTCAGGGAAGCCTTCAGTAGCTCTTACGCACAGGCAGAGCGAATTTTAGCTGGTATCTAATTGCACTGGGGCTCTTTGTGTTCCTGTGTCCCTACCCCCATTCTTAGTCAGGGCCAGGGTAGTGAGTGGCAATTTTGTATCTGAACCCAGCATATACTGTAGCCCCTGGTATGTAGTGACAATAGTATTTCCTATTTACCCTTCATTAATAGCTGTCTATATTAACTAGTCTGTATAGTCAGTGTAGTGACAAGGGGAGAAAACAAAGGCTAGTTTAAAAGCCGATAAAGAAGGGACAGGGACAGGGTGTAAAGCAGGGGGTTCTGTTTTGTTTAGAAAATTACATTAATGTGCCCAAGGCACATTCCTGCAGTTAGCCACGAAGGCTGAGTGGCAGGTTCTGGTGGAGTAGCATCTTTCTCAGATCCTTCCCTTTGGAGTCAAGGTAGAGCCCTGATACTTGAGCTTGTATCAGACATGAGATGTCAGTTTGGCTGAGAGAACATACAGGTAAAAGTGGCTGCCCCGGGATCACTCCCAGGGCACAGAAATGAGCTTTGGGGCACATGGCTGGAGGTAGTGCTTTCTGCTCTCATCAGAGAGAAACATGCTAAGCTTTGAAATGTGCCCATGCAAAAAACAGGACCCTAAAGATTAAGCATCATTAGCACTGCACCTAATAGCTTTGGAACCATGTTTACACTAAACTCAGTCTCCTCATATGGAAAATAGGGGCGATGATAACTGGAACAAGGCAAGAGTGCACACTGTCACCACTTCCATTCACCATAGTGGTAGAAGTCCTAGTCAGAGTAATCAGGCAAGAGAAAGTAATAAAGAGCATCCAAATTGGAAAAAAGGAGGTCAAAGTATCCCTGTTTGTTGATGATATGATCTTGTATCTAGAAAACCCTAAAGACTCCACCAAAAGAGTCCTGGAATTGATAAATAAATTCAGCAAAGTCTTCAGTTACAAAATCAATGTACACCAACCAATAGCATTTCTATATAGTAATAACAGTCAAGATGAGAACCATCAAGGACTCAATACCATTCACAATAGCAACAAAGAAAATACCTAGGAATATAATTAACCAAGTTGTTGAAAGATCTCTGCAAGGAGAACTACAAAGCACTGATGAAAGAAATTGCAGATGACACAAACAAATCAAAATACATCCCATGTTTATGGATTGGTAGAATCAACATAATTAAAATGTCCACATATCCCAAAGTGATTTACAGATTCATTGCAATCCCCATTAAAATACCAACATCATATTTCACAGATCTAGTAAAAATAATCCTAAGTTTCATTTGGAACCAAAAAAGAACTCAAATAGCCAAAGAAATCTTAAGCAAAAAGAACAAATCTGGAGGCATCACCTTACCTGTCTTCAAATTATACTGCAAGTCTATAGTAACCAAAACAACATGGTACTGTTATAAAAGTAGAGATGTAGACCAATGGAACAGAATAGAGAACCCAGAAATAAAATCATCTACCTACAACTACCTACAACTAACTACAATAAAGCAGACACCACCATACACTAGGGAAAGAAAGCTCTATTCAATAAATGGTGCTGGGAAAATTGGATAGCAGAAGAATGAAACATGACCTCTATCTCTCTCCATATATAAAAATTAATTCAAAATGGATAAAAGACTTAAATGTAAGGAATGAAACCATAAAAATTCTACAAGAAAATGTAGGAAAAACTCTTCTAGACATCAGCCCAGGCAAAGAATTTATGACTAAGACACCAAAGTCAAATACAGCAACAACAAAAATAAATAAATGAGACTTAGTTAAATTAAGAAGCTTCTGCATAGCAAAGAAAATATTCAACAACAGAATAAATAGACAACCTATAGATTGGGAGAAAATATTTGCAAACTATACATCCAACAAAGGACTAATATCCAGATTCTACAAAGAACTCAAACAAATCAGCAAGAAATCAATAAACAACCCCATCAAAAAGTGGGCCAAAGACATAAAAAGAAGTTTTTCACTAGAAGATAGACAAGTGGCCAACAAACATATGAGAAAATGCTCAACATTATTAATCATCAGGGAAATGTAAATTAAAACCACAATGCATTACCACCATATCCCTATCAAAATGGCCATTATCAAAAAGTCCAAAAACAATAGATGCTCGTGTGGATGCAGAGAGAAAGGAATGCTTTATGCACTGTTGGTGGGATTGCAAATTAGTACCACCTCTGTGGAAAACAGTATGGAGATTCCTCAAAGAAATAAATGTAGACCTACCACTTGATCCAGCAATCCTACTACTGCGTATCTCCCCAAAGGAAAATAAATCATTTTATCAAAAAACACCTGCACTCCAACACATAAGTGCACATATAAGAATAACATTTATTGGATGTCGGGCAGGGGGGAGGGGGGAGGAGGGGACGGGTATATGCTTACACAAAGAGTGCGATGTGCACCATCCGGGGGATGGACACTCTTGAAGCTCGGACTTGGGGGGGGGCAAGGGCAACATACGTAACCTAAACATCTGTACCCCCATAATATGCTGAAATAAAAAAAAAAAAAAACACCTGCACTCGAATGTTTATTGCAGCATCATTTACAATTGCAAAGATGTAGATTCAACCTAAATGCCCATCAATTCATGAGTGGACAAAGAAAATATGGTGTGTGTCTATATATATATATGTGTGTGTGTGTGTGTGTGTGTGTGTGTGTGTGTGTGTGTGTGTGTGTATACCATGGCGTACTACTTAGTCATAAAAAGGAATAAAATAATGTCTTTTTCAGCAACTTGGGTTGGAACTGGAGATCATTATTCTACATGAAGTATCTCATGAATGGAAAACCAAATATCATATGTTCTCACTAATATGTGGGAGCTAAACAATGGGTACAAAGGCACAAAGTGATATAAAGGACATGAGAAACCAAGAAGAGGAGAGAGTGGGAGAGGGGATGAGGAATAAAAACTTACCTATTGGGTAGAATGAACACTACTCTGGTGACGGGCACACCAAAAGCCCTGACTTAAGCATTATACAAAGTATCCATATAACAAAAACTCTTGTACCCCCTTAATATTTTAAAATAAAAAAAGAAAAGAAAAAACAATAAGACACCCACCAATAAGCAATGAGAGGTGGACACACCAGTGTCTTCTCCTGGAGGCTGTGGAAAGCGAGTCATGGATTCAGGTCATGGGGCAGCAGCTCTACCACCTCACCCAGCTTCCCAAGGGTCAGCCTAGGGCCCAGCTCCATTTAGCATCACAAGCCCTCCACGGCACTGCAGCTACCACAGGGCTCTGCCCAGTAACCATGTATCCTCTAGTCACAACAAACCCTAGGTAACACTCCAACATTCTGTCTGGAACTCATCCAGTAGTGGGTACCATGGACTAGTCTGTTATAATGTTTGTGGTGGGGGTAGATTTGTAGAAAAAATATGCCCATCTCCAAAAAAAAAAAAAAATATATATATATATATAATGTGAGCCACATACATAATTTAAAATTTTCTAGTAGCCACAATAAAACAGTAAAAAGAACAAGTGAGATTAATTTTGATAAGATATTTTATTTAATCCAATATATCAAAAATATTATCATTCAACATATGATCAAGATGCAAATTATTAATGAAATATTTCACATTCCATTTTAATGCAAAGTCTTCACAATTAGGTGTATATTTTACACTTACAACACATGTCAAATTGTACTAGCTGTGCCAAAAGTGTTCATTAGCCACACCTGGCTAATGGCTACCGCGTTGGATAGCATAGCTTTGGACTCTCTTAACTTGGGCCTCCACCCAACACATCTGAATGATAATCCATTTTCATAGATGCTCTCTGCTTGTTGCCTTCACATTATCTTACCTTCTACTTTCACCTATCTTTTGTCCCTTGCACCAATGCCTCAGCCTTCTATTCATTCTCCCTTTCTTTGAGCTAGCCGCCTGCTAGTCTCTTCCTCATGCTCCTACCAGTGGATCTCCTAGTAAGAACACATTCAGGATAAACTGCTAAGGACTTAGCTTATCACACAGGGTCGGTCATATATTGGTCCCAGGATATCTCCACAGTCATAGCTCTATCTACTCTGACACAGTCTCCCCTCTAAATTTAGGGAATATTTGAAATTCTTTTAACAAATATTTATTGATCAAAACAAAATCCCTGACCTCAATGGGCTCTATCTCATCAAGACACATATGCACATGGAGTTCCCTCTCTTTGACATCACAGCCCTTCTCCGTGAGGGAGATAGAGACAGGGTTCTATCTCCCTTTCCTTCAAAGCTCAGCTCCTGCAACAATTCCCTCTTGCAGAGTTCATCCTCCTATTCCATTTATCAGGATACGTGACCCGGTTTTCCCACAGCTCTCTCTTAATAGAACCATTAAGATGTTCATTACACCATTCTGTGCTTGCTGATTTTCTTGTCTATCTCCAACACTTTACTGTATGTATGCATTGAGAATAAAGACAATATCTTACTTAAATTCCTGCCATAACACTTGGCATACGTGCTGGAACATTATAGGTCCTCAGCAAATGCTTTGTGAGCCCACGAGTGAAAGCAGATCAGAAACAGCAATGCTGAGTTCTATGTAGTTTGTGTTTCATCAATAAAACCCAATGTTCATATTTTAAAAGGTGAAATAAATCATTTTCTCCCACAGTTTAGCAAAAAGGACATTTCCCATCCTCATTTGAGAAGGTTACTGAAAAACTGTAGGAGAGCTTTTAAAAATGCTTTTTTAAAACCATACTCCACACAAAAGGCATCCCAAAAGCAGGTAAATAAACATTTATATAAGGAAATCTGACAATGGTATATTTATGTGGGAGTATTCAGGGTTCCCAAGGATTCCAGCCAAGAAAAATATTAGCCTGTGTTCTTGCCTCAATTTTGTTATTTTAATAAACGATTCACTTTTAAATCAATTTTGTAGCATGTTGCATGAACAGGAGAGTGAGCAGATGTTCTCTTTTGGCCAACTGATTTATGTAAAGTCTGATTCATTAAAAAAAATCATATGGGGTGTTCTCCACTTTATGAAAAGATTTACCTACCATGTCTCCACATTTAGCACGCACTGCATGTTTAATGTGATTTGTTTTATTAAACATATAGAAGCATGAGAATTTTTCAGAGGCAATAACATTTAACATTATTTTGATACTTAAAAAACACTTTCCAAAAATGCTTTGCCAATTATTATCTCATTTTATTTTCAAATAATTTTTTGAAGTTGATCATCTAAATTATGATGATAATAACAATAACAATAATAATAATAATAATTAACAGTAACTAATAATGATGGTGATGATGGTGGCTAATGTTTACTGACCATTTACTATATGCCAGACACTGTTTTAATGTTTTCTACGTTATGAACCCTTTAATACTTTCAGTGAGTCCATCAGGTAGATTACTGTTGACATCCACTTAATAGGTGAGATACTGAGTCCTGCTCTTCTGAGTTTCTTTTTGTTTCTCATATTAGCTACAGTGGGTTGAATAGTGTTCCCACAAAAGGATATGTCTAAGTCTTAACCTCAAGAATCTGTGATGTGACTTTATTTCGAAATAGGATCTTTGCAGCTCTAACTATGTTAAGGATCCCAGGATGAGATCATCATAGATTTAAGATGTGCCCTAAACCCAATGACTAGTGTCCTCATGAGAGAAAGGAGATTTGAGAGACAGAGACGTGGGGAAGAAGCCCATGTGAAAACGGAAGCAGTGCTTAGAGTTAGGCTGCCACAAGCAACGGAATGGTAGGAGCCACCAGAAACCAAAAGGTGCAGGAAAGATTTCTTTGCAAGATTCTCTGGAAAGAACATGGCCCTGCTGAAAGCCTGATTTTGAATTTTGGCCCCCAGAACTCTGAGAGGATGAATTTCTGTTGTTTTAAGCCACCCATTTGTGATGGCATCCCAAGGAAAGCATGATCTATTTTGCTGTAGATTTTTATATATGCTCTTCCCTCAAACCCTCTGTCTAGAATGCAGGAAGGAAAAAATAACGTTCCTATATCAGTCAGCTCGTAGCATAACAATTCTGTATAACAAACAACTACAAACTCTCAGTGACATCTAAAGATAAGTTTGTATTTCTCACATGTCTGCAAGTTGGCTAGGGCCGTTTTGTTGATCTCATGGGGGTTCATTCATGCATCTGCAGGCTGGCAACGGTCAGCTGATGGAAGTCTGATTGACTGGGCAGGTCTGCTTCAAGCTGTGAGTCCAGTGGGCACGGTTCTTCATGGTGAATGGGGCTGAGGTCATCTGCATGTGTCACTCATCTTCCTTAGACCATCACACTAGCTGGGGTGAATTGTTCCTATTAGAATGGCAGAGAAGTAAGAAAGGGCAAGCAAACCAAGTGTTATTCTCCTAGCTCTAGGCCCTAAACTGTCCATTGTGATTTCTGCCCGCATTCCATTGACCCAAAGCAAGTCACATAGAATCAAGGGGGAGAAAGACACACTCCACCCATAAGAGTTGGGGTGGGGGAAGGAGTGAATATTTTTGAATAAATAATTTAATCTATCGCAGATCCTTTCTCTCTGTCTCACTTCCTCTCCCCTTGCCTGTCATCTACTTCTGTTTTAAGCAGCAAATGGATATTACCACGTCCAGGAGGCCTTCCCATCAATCCAAATCTGAGTTAGGTATTACTCTCATCCTGTACACTCCCCTTCATATTACTATCACGCTGGATATAATTTTTATTTAATTATTTTCCTCCCAGATAAACTGTAAATTTTCAGAGGCATGATCCCTGTTTCATGGCCATTTTTTCAGTACTTTCCCATTATCTTACTTAAAGTAGGCTTTTACATATTTTTGTTGGAGAAAACATACATTCGTAAACTGTTCACCTACAAGTTTCTTTTCCTCTTACGAGGTGTCAGCAGGTAATGATAGTTTTGGCAACATTTTCAGCAGTTCTTCCCACAGTGGCTCAGCAAATGGTCTTGTCTCTGGTAAAACAGGTGACCTGATAGATCCACTAATTGACTCCCCTGACTTCAGAAAAGCCTAGAGAGATGAGATTATTTTCCTCGGGTTATCTAATAAAGGAGGAACCAGGTTTGCTGTTTCCAAGTAACACCTTTGCTCAGCAGCCTTGCCATATGTTTTCTACTCATTTCTATTCCTGGTTAGGTCTTGGATCAAGGTCAGAAAGGGAAATTCTCTCAACGTAATAAATCAAGATTTTATAGTAAATATCATGTGGTAGATTATGCTGGTGAGAGTTGCCCCTTGAAATCTAGAAGAGGAGGGATACTTTTCAAATTATACTATCCTTTTAGACCACCAACTGTATCAGTCAGAGTCCTGATAGGAAATGGGATTCATCTCAGATGGCTTGAGCAGGCTTTAAAGAGGTGTGGGCAGAATTATGGAAAACCCTTCAGAGACTAGCAGCAGTGGGAAGTCATCACTTCTTGTATATAATTTTTCATCCCATACTGACTCTGGGTTTGCCATGTAACTTGACTTTACCAAGACAGCTGTAACTACCTTGATGCAATTGGAGCCTTGAAAATGAGCTTGCACATTTCCTCTTTTCTCTTTTGTAAACATGTTATCATCATGGGCAGAAGCCTGGGCTAGCCTGTTGGAGGATAAGAAACCATGTGGAGCAGAGCTGAGCCACCCAGGACATGGCCATCAAAGTTCAGCTAACAATCAACATTTTAGGGCACCTCAGTTGAGTTAAGAAGTATCCAGCTAAATCCAATTAGAACCAGTAGAACTGCCCAGCCAGTTGTGAGCAATATAAGTGTTTATGATTTAAAACACTAGGCTTTGGGATGGTTTGCTGTGCAGCATTATTGCTAAATATTAACTGATACATCATATCATACCTAGGGTTGAAGTGACAAGGAGAGAAATAGTATTACTCATTACCAAGTCCACTGAGAGGAGGAATAGTGGAGGGGGTCCACGTGGTGGAAGCCGTACTCCAGAGATGCAGTGCCAGAGCAAAGAAAAGAACACCAAACGCCTCTTTTCCCTACCATGTGATTTCTGCCAGTGTCATCCACTGGTCCCAACCAACTAGAAGCCAGTAGGCAAAGGCTTATAGATATGTCATTTGCAGGGAGCAGCAACCTGAGGGAAAAGAACAGCTCAAAGAAGAGCAGATACTAGTTCTTGAGCAAGGCAAATAGAGAAAATCAATATACCCGAGAGTTCTTGAGTATTTGGGCACTAAATATTTCTTTTGTATTTAAATTTCTTGAGATCTCTCTACTAACAGGCTCTGTTTCCCTAGAAAATAACCTAAAACTGCTGCCAGGATGTAAGGGAGTAAAAACTGAATCTAAAAGAAGACTGTGTTTTAGGACAGTACAAAGAAATGGAAACTTAAATTGTAGCATGAAATGGAAACCAGGAACCCTAGATTCCAATTCTGTCCTGATAAAAAATTACCTGGCCAGGCACGGTGGCTCACATTTGTAATTCTAGGACTTTGTGGGAGGATGACTTGAGGCCAGGAGTTTGAGACCAGCCTGAACAAGAGTGAGATCCTGTCTCTACAAAAAATACAAAAATTAGCTGGGCACGGTGGCACGTGCCTGTAGTCCCAGCTACTTGAGAGGCTGAGGCAAGAGGATCGCTTGAGCCCAGGAGTTGGAGGTTGCAGTGAGCTATGTTGATGCCACTGCACTCTAGCCTGGGCAACAGGGTGAGAACTTGTCTCAAAAAAATAAAGAAAGAAAGAAAAAATTATTTATTCCCACTTTTCACATAATTTGGAAAGATTTTTACTTGCCTCAAGCTTTCCAGTGTGCCTGGCTCTCATCCAATCTGTTGAAGGCTGAATACAACAAAAAGGCTCACCCTCCCTTGAGACTGAGGAAACTTCTCCAGCCTGCCCACTTTGAACTGGAACATTGGTCTATTCCTGCCTTCAGACTCAAATTAAAACATTAACTCTTCTTGGATCTTTAGCCTGATGACTTTTGGTCTGAAACTTACACCATAGGCTCTCCAGGTTCTCAGGCCTTGAGATTCCAACTGACACTTGACCATCAGCTTTTCTGAGTCTCCAGCTTCCTGACTACAGATCTTGAGACTTCTCAGCCTTTATAAACATGTGAGTCAATCCTTATGATAAATCTCTCCCTCCCTCTCTCTCTCCTTCTTTCTCTCTCTCTCTCTCTCTCTCTCTATATATATATATATGTACACACACACACTCTTTCTCTCTATATATACACACTCTCCCTATGTGTCTATATATATATACACAAACACACACATATTCTTTCTCTCTCTCTCACTATATATATATACACACACATACTCTTTCTCTCTATATATACACTCTCTCTCTCTCTCTCTCTCTATATATATATATATATACACACACACATACACGCACATCCTCTTTCTCTATATATACATATACACACACATATACAGTCTCTCTCTATATATATACACACACACATACACTCTTTCTCTCTCTCTCTCTATGCACACACTCTATATATATGTACACGCACACA
This sequence comes from Propithecus coquereli, assembly GCF_000956105.1. Classification (NCBI taxonomy): domain Eukaryota; kingdom Metazoa; phylum Chordata; class Mammalia; order Primates; family Indriidae; genus Propithecus; species Propithecus coquereli. The sequence continues at coordinate 3,463,547 of NW_012146523.1, forward strand.
TATATACACTCTCTCTCCTCCATGTGTACATACATGTATGTGTATGTACATGTATGTGTATGTTTGTATGTATATGTGTGTGTGTATGTATACATACTCTGTTTCTCTGGAAAACCCTGACTAATACACTCTAACTCTGACTCTCCTGCCTCCTTCATATAAGAACCCTCATGACTACATTGGGCCCACTCAGATATTCTAAGATAATCTCCCCATTTTAGGACATAATCACACCTGTGAAGTCCCTTTGCCATGAAAGATAACGTATTCATGAGTTTTGGAAATTAGGATGTGGACATCTTTGGGGGCCATGATTCTGTCTGCCACAGGTTCTCATTGGCCCAAAGTGTACCATTTCTTCATCTCTGAACTAAGCTCTATGGTTAGGGAGATGCAGTGCTCTGATTGGCTACTTCTGAGACATGTGATCGTGTCTTTTTCTTGGATAAGGAAATAATAGCCCCAGCCACATCATGTGTACTGAAGGCAGAGGCACTTTGGTTCACCACGGGAAATTTACATGGTATATCCAGATTAAGGAGAATTGAATGCTGGGAAGACAACGATAAAAAGTATAACCTGCAATCTCCAATCCCAAGGTCCCACAAATCTCCTAGGACTATTGTATCACAAAAGGCTCTGGCTTTGGAGACAACCAATCCTCTTTTAAATTGTAGTTTACCATTTCAGAGTTGTTTGAACTTGGATGAGTCACTAAATTTCCCTCAGCCTTAGATTATTTAATTCTAAAATTAGGGGTAAAAATATCTATCAAGAATGGCTATTATGTTGACTAAAAAAAAGTCAAGTATATAAAATGTCTAGAAAATGAATGGCCCATAGCTGTTATGCTATGTTGTAAATGTAAGCTCTCTTCTCCTTTTTATTTCTTTTCTATGATAATCTGTATCTAAAATCCCACAAAGTGCATTTATAGAATCCAGTTCCCAAGGTCTCTGTTGAACTAAGGTCATGATGATTTCCCATCTAACATGTAACATGACCATTTGGAGATGCTTACTTTTAATGGATAAATTTGAAAAACCAAAATTAAAATACAAGAAGCTCATACTTCAAATTTCTATCTGCCAAGATAGGATTTAAGGCAGTGGTTGGCACTGGTGGCTCCTAGAGAATTTAGGAGCATCGAGTATGAGAGGAAAATGAACATCAGACGCCGGGAAAGAGACTCCAGGACAGTCTCAATGCAGGCTTTTCTGGAAGCAGGACACACATTGCTATGATCTCTTGAAGTCCCTTTGAATCCTACAGGGTCAATATTATCAAAGTCTGTTACTTAAGGCCTAGAAATAAATAGCATGGCACTCCTTCAAAAGGGCTGGTAAAGAAGTTAATATGCATGAAAGTGTTCTGAAAACATATAATGATCCACAAAGGTTAACTATTATAATAACATTGGGGAAGAACTGTCTTGAAATTTTTGTAATTTTTCATCAGTGCTTCTGCATAATTGCAATTAAAACATCAGAGAGGAGAAAGAATCAATTGTGCAAGAAGACTGGAGATGTTGGTATAAAATGTGAGAAAGGAAAGCATTGTGTAGTAAACAGATGGAAGTTGGAACTGATTATTTATCCTTGGGCTTTCAAAGAGCTGGTAGAAGGAATTACTGAGTTGTGATCGACCATTTCTGGCAAGTCATCAAGAACAGGTAAGGGTCTATATGTCTTTAAATAAAATTCAAGCATACACATAGGCCTCACTTCCCTGATCTCATAGGAAATGGAGATGCCCTTGAAACTTGGAGGTTTTGCAACATTTGGAGACCACATGCTATAAGAGAAGGAGCCCAGGCCTAACAGTCAGGATCGTAGTAAGTCTTGGCTCAAACACAGTATGAATTTAGAACAGAAACTTTGCTCTCTGAGTTTGTCTCTTTACCTAGGAAGCCAAGGGGTTCAGACTAAATGAACTGAAAGGGCCCTTCTAACACAAGCATCCTATAATATTTAGAGGAAAATGGTCCATCAGGGACCACCTACTCATCCTTCATCACTGAAATTAAAGTGTTTTCTTCATAGTTTCATTACTTGCAATGCTTCTGCCAAACTCCCATAGCAAATTGTGCCTTCCTCAAGGGGATAAAGCATATCTCACCTTGCATTAGAACCATTTTAGCATTTCTTATTTCTCAAAACTAGCTTTTCCTTGTGGACATCTGACTGATACACATTTGAACTCAAGACCCTAGCACATGGCCCAGCACACGAAAGATGTTTAGTAAGCATTGCAGAAAACAGAGTGGAACTTTTCCTGTTGTCCCAGAATTGGTAACAAGGCCCCAAAGGTGGGGACAAAGAGACTAAGTATTAAACATTCTCCTACCCCTTATCAAAAGATGGGCACCAACCCTCCTTCAGATAATGTGAGTAGAAAACTGCAAAAAGAAGAGAAAGATGGGGGAAATAAATCAGTACAGTCAGGAATTGGCCTGGTGGAAACCTGTGTGGAGGCACTTTCTGCCTTGAAAACAAGTGGCTGGGGCTGGGAGAGGCAAGGAAGAAGGAAGTAGAGGAGGGTGGAGAACTTTGAGTGGTTAAACACATGGATTCGGGATCAGATTTTCTGAGTTAGAATCCCATTTATTTAATTA